>NC_049201.1:36299165-36653962 GCF_013347855.1 Anguilla anguilla | reverse complement strand
ATCGTTAACGTTAGATGAAATTAAATTGACTGGATGAAATACGTGAAAAAAACCACAATGCGCTTTCGTGCAGGTTATCCGCGCTAACTGTTGGTTGATTCACTTCTCCAACAGCAATCCTTCTCTCATGTTATCAGGAAAAAGCTAGATAACGTGGTTTAAAATGATCCACGTTAGAAGTGTTTATCAGTGTTTTTACTGTCTGGTCAGCTTGCTACGATGACGCGTGACTAGATGACACACTCGCTTGCAATAATGCGTTGTCTATTGACACAGCATCATATAGTAGCTAATATCATTATCTCAGATAAAAAAAACAAATGTGTGATGCATTCAATCACCATTTTATTTTGGCTGGTTATTTATTTGAGAATACAGCGATGTCCTCTGGAAATGTAGATCCTACACTGCTTATGTGCTCACTGCCACTTCATAAAGGCTTGCTAGACAGCTATCTTGCTAAAGTGAACCAAATATGTTAGCTAGCTTGCTCGCTTGATAATGAGGATTGATAAACATAGTGGTCGTATAAACGCATTTAATTAAAAACTTTCACTAAATATACATACCTTTATTGCGGCAATCGAATCTGTGCAGACAAGTCTTGCAGTGGAGAATATTGGATGAGGCACAAGTGACAAACATCTTATTACAGAAGTAGCGGGTCAGCTGCTGCAGTTCACACTTGTATTAGAGCTCCCTCTACTGGATAATTCTAGTAAATAGCAATTACAACGTTCAAACAGACAAGTACAGATAAATAATCAATGTTTTTTTGTTTATTATACTTATTTAAAAATTGGGACACATCGGCTGCCTAACTACTGATCCCGATGTCGTCAAAAAATTAAAATAATGGCCGATATATTGGCCAAACCGATATATCGGTTGGGCTCTAGTTGTGTGTGTGTGTGTGTGTGAGTATACGAGTGAGGAGTGATGGATATTCTCTTATGTGGGGGTTGTGTACCGCGGACATGTGTTTACGGAGAACAAAGGAACAAGATGGAGTATGAATGGGGTCCTTGAATCTAGACAAAGCTGGTGAAAAAACAATGGCGTGTGAAGCGTACCCAACAGATACAGGGTAACTGAATAGCTATCTATGTGTGTTTGATAGAGATCAACATGCCGTGTTATGACTGGTTAGTAATTAAATTACATCACATGCAGGATATGTTCTGTGCATGATATTAAAACTAATGCAGCCCGGTGGATGGCTTAGAGCCAACCGAACATAAGGAATGTTTACATTAATCATTAAAACACAATAACAGTCACAGTTGCCTACATCCAATAATAAACATGGCCACATTCGATCCGTTGCTAATTATATTAAGCCCAGAGTTAGAGCCTTACTTGAGTGTCCTTTGCTTTGGGTTGGTTGTTAGAAATGTTTTCTGGTGTCCAGTGCAAAGTCTGTGAGAGCTGTCATGAAGAAGGGGAAGTCGTTCACCCTTTTCTGGATCCAAAACACGCACCCGGATCCTCCGCTAGCAGGTCACTTGCTTCGTGGGACTCGCACTGCAGGATGCGTCGGTCGTGCGTGGCTCTCTCGGTTCTTCGACCACCGATAATCATAGGAGCACTTCGGAACCCCTTGTTCCTTCCGCAGCCAGTAGCCGAGGATATCCGCGCCTAGCTCCGTTGCAGGCCTTGCGAACTCTTCCTGGCATATGGGCTCACACGAGAGGGAGACGGGAGAAGGGTCAAGAGTCCAAGGAGAGGAAAATGGGACAGAGAGAGCGAAACAATGGCAGCCTTCGTTTTATTGAAGTTTCAAATTTACAGTAGGCCAATACTGTAACAGGAAAGCTGCGGTAGGGGGCGTGGTTAAATGAGTCACTTTGTGGTGGAAATGTAGGCTTTGTAGATCTGTGTCTTTTGTAGGCTACGGTATCTACACCCCCATAAACACACCAGCTTCTTAATGAGACTTCTCATGTTTAGCGGGATTATTTACCCTCTTAAATCACACTCTGTCAGAAATATGTGTGCTATGAAAAATAAATGTCCCATGTTCACATTTGTGCTATTTTGGAAACAAATACATAAAAAGAGATAGCTAGAGAAGGCTAAAATAAAACAAGGAGGTGCAGTCTTGTTGTATGGGATGCTGTCAATCTGTAAAGAAGTAATAAGGACACATATGTAAAAATACATGAACACCAATGCAATGCATGATCAGTGTCATGATCTGCTCCAAATATGTGAATAAAAACAGAAGGGAGTATTTGGGTTAATTTAGTTTTTTACACAGTAAATAAAATTTAAAAACAGTTTTCTTGCCATCATATTCATTCATTAACAGCTGTGATCATTTTATGAAGACATTAATGGTAAATATAAGATAAATATGCTATTAAAATGACTGGATTACAGGAAAGTTTCATCTATCATTCCTTGTACTGTTAATGGGCACCAACATACAAATCCTACCTACCGCAACACCTCCCAATATACTTGACAAATTCATTTCAACAGGAAACTTAAGATGATTTTATACTATATAATCATACCTAATATTTAACCTGGTGTATTTTTTAGATGACACAAGGGCTAGTCAAAGTCACACCCAGTTTGGTTACAAATGACAGCAACAAAGTAGTTAGTCCTGCTAAAAGCATGTATCTGTTCACCTATTCTTAGAAAGTCAATGAGCTATAAAGTGCACATGTAACAGGAACTAGACACAACAACTGGTAGTTCTGATAGTAACAAGTAGTTAATCTGTACACAATTGGCTTGTGCACATACACACTTGAAGGGGCCTGGTGAAAATAGTAATGTTGTACTGTATGTCAGGCTACGGACGCTAAGTGACAGACCAGAAAGATTTATCTAGCTAGTGTACCAATTTCTTTTTACTTTTTTATAGACAAACCCGAAGGGATCTCCCTCACCCCTCAACAGAAAAGAAGGCCTATGGGGGTAGTATTGTCTTATAAATAATAAATAGTATGAACCTTACACAAATAAAATATTCAGACATAACTAATGAAGGGTTTGAAGGGTTCATTCACTTGTAACAATTTGGGCGACTTATTTGTTGAAGTGAGCACATACGTGCTGCGATTGGCCTGAGTAATGCAGGTTCTAGTGAAAAGATTTGATTGGCTGAAAAATCTAAAAAATCCACAAAGAAATGCAATTGATTCAACATGCATTAGGCGATAAATAGATGCACATTGAGTAATTGCCAAATGAATGCCATGCATTGGGAAATGTTTTCTGAAAAAATAACGTGTCAAGAAATGAAAATGTATTATTACATTTGCCTGTTCAGCAGAGATTTGTTTTTTTAAGCTGTTTTTTAAGCTCTTTGTATTGGATTGTATGTTGACCCCTTGCACTAAGGCAAATTCCTTGTACATCGTACTTGGTGAATAAATAATTCTGATGCTGCTCCATGAGCATAGGGTGTTGCTCTGTATGTGACAAAACGCGAAGCAATCATCATTATTGTATTTATTGGACTGCGGAGTGGCCTGTCATTGCTTTTCAACATCAGTAAGCGGTTTTCTGTGCTACAATTAAATGCAATTCACATCATTGCATTTCACTGTGTGACCACCATTGCCAAATGGAACGACACAATTAAAAGAAATCCTCATCACTGTTTATTTATTGAACTGCAGAGTATTCTGTCATTACTTTTATCAAAGTACCTCACTGTCTCCGTGCCTAAATGAAATGTAATCGACCGTCTAATCATAGTTGGGGGACAGTCGGGGGGTGTGGTGTGGTTAGGCGTATGACAATACCAGGATGTAGACTAAACCGTGCTCTGGCAAACATTTTGTAGTCTACATGTGGCAGTGCTGCTTTGCCTTTGCTTACAACAACCTCATATGAATCACTGGTCAATGGGGTGCCAGACGCCAAACGCAGAGCGTGGGAAAAACTCAAAAAACTTCCAAGGGGCGATTCCAAAGAAAGACTTTAATCAAAGGTGACGAAAAGCAAAAACCCAAAGCAAGGCCATGCAGGTCCAGTCTTAAAAATACAAAAAACTTAAGAACAGAAAACCAGAAAATCCAAAATTCCAAAAAAACGTGGCAAACAGAACTTGGGCAGGGCAGAAACCAAGAAAGCCAAAAGAGCAGGAAGGACACACAGGCAGGAACGCGTGGGCAGAAACACAGTGACGGAATATGCATGGAAACACAAGGAACCAGCACCCAAGTCAGGGAAGCAAAGAACTTAAATAGACAGAACACTAACGAGACACAGGAGGGCACAATGCACAATCAGACCACAGAGGGAAGGGATAACTAGACACAACTGAAAAACAATAATAGAATAATAGGAACCAATAAAACAATTGGAACAGGGAAAAGGAACATAACTACCGCCATCTGGAGGCCCAGAAAAAAAAAAAACAGAAAACAGGAACAGAAACCTGACAATTGTAGGCTGTTTTATTTTAGCCTCTGAAGACTGAAGCCACCTGGAGGCTTTGTTCCACATTTTGACATTTTCAATAAATTCATCAGAAATGTCAGTTGAACTTTTATTGACTTTGAGA
Source organism: Anguilla anguilla (assembly GCF_013347855.1). Taxonomy (NCBI): domain Eukaryota; kingdom Metazoa; phylum Chordata; class Actinopteri; order Anguilliformes; family Anguillidae; genus Anguilla; species Anguilla anguilla. The sequence continues at coordinate 36,649,434 of NC_049201.1, read as the reverse complement.
CAGTACTAAATGCATTATATGCAACAGCCCATCAGCTTATTTACAGAAAAAAGTGAACTGTAATTAATCATAAACAAGAATAATAACATGCCTCTATATTCAGCCTTCTTCATTCAGTCTTCTTTTCATTGATGTCACTAATTTTCTCACGATGGAAATGTCACAGCAGAGACACATTGTTTTCAACTCCCTCAATTTGATATCCTCTCATCTAAAGTCTGTATTCCAGGCATTCTGGTTTAAAAATAACATAAATAATCATCAAAAATGTTTTAAATAATGTTTTAAAAAAATCATGATTTATGAGTTAACTGTTAATGGACACAAATCGGAATTTTAAAAAATTATTATTTTATCTTGTCCACTTTTTGTAGTGTCAAAGAGGGCTTTACCACAGAGCCTTTCGCTGAGCATTTGGCCCCTTTGGATCTTGTCTCTTGTTTGGTGTCAGAGAGCCCCAAGTGGCTCCAGCAAACAATTTGCAAAATTCACAGTCTGAATCAAATCCATTTATTATCTCCCAATTTTCTTTTTCCATGAAGATTCCATTTCTGATGCGAACCTTTAAGAAATTTAAGTTTCCCTACCTTCCCTAGAGATGTATAATCATTTACTGAAATCCACAGATTTATGAATGAACTGATGAGTGGGTAGATAGATGGATAAAGAAATAGATAGCTGAAGTGATTTAAAGGAAATTTACTTGAAAACAAGGGTTTCATTTGTATTTAGTCTCTCGTCAGCAGAGTAACTTTTTTCATTACTATGGTTTTGGACAATTTTAGTCAGAAGCATGGATATTGGATTAATGATGAACTGCTGTAGACATACTGCGTTAGATCTAGCCTATTTCAGTGAAAGTTTTGTTTAACTTTATTACATTACAGGCATTTAGCAGACGCTCTTATCCAGAGCGTCTGCTAAACTTTATATTTTTACAGTGCCTTTGGAAAGTATTCAGACCCCTTCACGTTTCCCACATTTTGTTACATTACAGCCTTATTCTAAAATAGATTAAATTCATTTTTATTCTCGTCAATTTACACACAATACCCCACAATGACAAAGAAAAACAGGTTTTTAGAAATGTTAGCAAATTTATTATATAGAAAAAACTGAAATAGTACTTGAAGTTAAGGGTGTTCTCCATCTGGGGCTCCACCATCTGGGGTTAAATCTGGGGCTCTACCTCAAGATCTCTGGACCCCAAAATATTAAAAATACTTAAGTAACATTGTCTTGATTTGTTCATTGATATTTAATGTACTACCTTGTGTAAGAAGCATCAACAGTTCAGCACATAAACAGCTGCATATTTAGGCTACAGTATATAGTCCAGTTCTTCTCTCGAATCTTACGGGTGCAATAAAAAAATGTATTTTATGGAAATTATGAAGAAATGTACTGTGAAAATATTAGGGATATTAGCTAGCTAGGCAAAGAAATCACCCTCCAAAAAGAGCATAGCATACAAGAGCGTAAGAACATTTCTATTTAATTAGAGAACATGTCTATCATTACTGTCCCGTTAATATATGGCACAATTCACGATTATCCAAAAAACAATTAGCTACAAGATGAATTGGTAGCTACATCTTACCTGCAAGCTTTAAAATGTGTCCTTGGCTTTGGGGTAAAACAGGGGGATTTTTCCCCCCCCCAGAGTAAGATGTTTCTTTTTTTTGTCATAGATTTTTCCTTCAGATTCAAAATTCTTGATGTATGACAATTTGTATGATTACTGTCCACAGATCAAACAAACACATAAATAACATTTTATAATAAATGCATAGATCTAGAGTGAGAGCAGTTATTATCGACCCCCCGAGGGAGAGGGGACGTGTATTGACCACCTGAAACGCTTCATACATGTACAATTTATTATATTAATACAGCCTCCTTTACTTTTTTTAATTATAGAATTTTATTTTCATTTTTCAATTTTCCAACTTTACATACTAGACAAGACAAGACAAAACAAGCACTCATTCATACCCACACTCCCCCATCTCTCCTCCAGCCCTTCCCATGTCCAGTCTACCTTTTCCTTCCGTGGAGTAGTGATATCTCATTCTCTCACCATAATACAGCCTCTTTTACAATATCAACTTTTAGACCAGGAACACACATGGAATTTCCTCATGGTGACCATTCAATCAATCAATCAATCAATCAGCCTTCATTTATAGAGCACATTTCATACAAATTTGCAACATGATGTGCTGAACACAAAAATGTCAATAAAGAACTTAAAGAAAAATCAGGTGATACATAAAAGTTCATAAAAGATAATATAAAAAATTAATTAATTAATAAAATGATTTAAGAAGATTAAAATGATTACAAAAGAATGTGGATGGCCTAACTAAAAGCAATGCTACAAAGTTAAGTTTTGAGATTCTTTCTGAAAGTGTCCACAGATGCAGAACCCCGCAGTCCCTCCGGCAATCTGTTCCAAAGGCTACGTCCACAGAAACTGAATGCCCCCTCACTTATCTTGGCCCCAACCCTTGGAACAGTCAGAAGGCCAGTACCAGAGGACCTCAGGGATCTGCCAGGCACATACCTTAAAAGCATATCATAAATAGGGAGGTGCAATACCATTAAGTGATTTAAAAACCAATAAGAGAAAAAATCTATTCTAAAAGATACAGAACCTCTGTTTTTGTCTGTGAAGCCAAAGTGCCCAGCCTTGAATAAACTAAATATATTTTTGATTTGGGACCGACGAGTAGAACTTCAGTCTTATTCTCATTTAACTTTAGAAAATTACTGTTCATCCAATCATTAATGTCAGTGAGGCAGTTTGTTAAAGTGGAGATGGCACTTGGATCATTTGGCTTCACAGACAAGTAGAGCTGAGTGTCGTCAGCGTAGGAATGAAAATTCACCCCGTGCCTGCGAATAATATCTCAGAGAGGCAGCATATACAGAGAGAACAGGAGGGGTCCCAAGATGCTGCCTTGTGGGATGCCACAGTCCACACTAACATGCTCAGAGAAGTGGTCATTCAACTTTACAGTTAACTGTCTCCCAGTAATATATGTATAAAACCAATTTAAAATATTGCCTGAGAGACCGACCCAATTTTCAAGCCTATCAATTAAAATACCATGGTCTATTGTGTCAAATGCAGCGCTAAGATCTAAAAGAATTAAAATGGACACATTATTCGAATCAATACTAAATCTTAAGTCATTTAAGACTTTCACTAGTGCTGTCTCTGTGCTGTGGTGGGCTCTGAAACCTGATTGAAATTTTTCTAGAATGCTGTTTCCATTAAGATACTCATTCATTTGCTTAAAGACCATCTTTTCCAATACCTTACTTAAAAACAGTAAATCTGAGATGGGTCGAAAGTTGTTCAAATCAGAGCTGTCGAGATTAATTTTTCTTTTTTTTTTTTAGTAACGGCCTCAGTCTTAAAAGCGTTTGGAAAAATGCCAGGTTTTAAGGACAGATTCATAATGAGTAGTGTATTCTTCAGCAGACAGTCAAATTGTCTTTTAAAAATCTAGAGGGGATTGGGTCAAGAGAACTAGTGGTTGGCTTCAGCTGTGAAACAATCCTATTGAGTTCATTTTCACTAGTCATTGTGAAGCAGTGGATACTAGACGTTATACTAGGGTTCGTTTGGTGGGCAACAACTGTACTCCTTTGGGTGCTTGTAATTGTGGACCTTATCTTGACAATTTTGTCCTTAAAATATAAGGCAAAGTCTTCACATTTTGAGGCTTGCCTGGGGGGAGCTGAGCTTTGATCTGGATTTATAGGCGGTAAATGGTTGAAAACAGAATCCTAGGGTTATGCGCATTGTCAGTGATGAGCTTTGAAAAATGAGTTGGTCTCACAACGCGCACAGCTCTGTGCAATAAGATGTTCTCTAAAGATATCCAGGTGTATAGTTAATTTACGTTTCCTCCATTTACGTTCTGCCCTTCTGCAGACTCTTTTTAGTTCATAAATATCATTTGTTTTCCAAGGCGCATGTCCTTTCTTAAGCATTTTCTTTTCTGTGATAGGAGCGATAGTATCGAGTGAGTCTTCAAGCATCCTGTTAAACTGCTCAACAAGATTGTGTCCTGTGGAGCACACGCTAAGAGACATCGTGCACACTACATCTGAGAATTTGGCACCTGTGGATACATCTAGGAAGCACTTCTTAATGGTGCGTGCTGATCTGTTTTCCACCCGAGAGAGCACGGCATCAAAATAAATACAGAAATGGTCTGAAAAAACAACGTCGGTAACTGCAGATAAGTTGATGTCCACCCCCTCGGAAAGAACCAGATCTAATGTGTGTCCATGTTTGTGCGTTGGTTCGTTTACATTTTGGACATGGTTAAATGTATCAAGTAGGTTTAAAAACTCTGTTGCATTTGAGTCGTTGCTCTTATCTACATGTAGGTTAAAATCGCCAATTAGAAGTATTTTGTCGTATCTAGTGACTACAATGGATAAAATATCAGAGAGTTCGGGTAAAGCGGCACCGCGGCTCTAATTTCTAATGCTAAAAACTCGACGGAGGTGAAAACCGCAAAGTCGGTTTTGTGGCAATCAAATTTCTTTGAGTAAATACATGCTACCCCACCTCCTCTTTTGCCTTGTCTTGCGGTATGTAAGAATTTAAAATCTGGTGAGAAAGCTTCAATAAGGCTTGCTACATTTGCAGACGACAACCATGTTTCTGTGAGAAACATGAAGTCCAATTTGCTATCCAAGATCATATCATTGATAATAAAACTTTTGTTAGACAAAGATCTAACATTTAGCAGACTTAAGTTAAGCTTATTTGAAATCTGATCTGACGGATTTGTTGCAGTAGTGATAGGAACAATAATGTGATTGCAGACATTTACATAATGAGATGGTCTAATAATGCCACCTATTGGCCCACTCAGGTAGCCTAATATGACAGGAATGGGGTGTGGGTTGGCATGAAACCCAGGATTCAATGTAGGACCTCCCGGCCTATAGACGCTTTCAACGGTAACAACATAAACAAACGTTACTGCGCATGTGCGTTGTTCTGGCCCTAACTTAACTTCCGGCAGACTTCCGCAAACAATCAATAACAACAGTCCCTTTAGACTATTTCTGATAACAAGCAAAATAAATAACAAGTAAATTATGTTAGCTAGCTAGTTAAAACTATGTCAAGCCAGTATTATTTGGGGTTACCAGTCGAAGAAAAGAACCGTTACTTGGCCAAACTCAAATGCGATAACGTTACACTACCAGAAAAACAAGCGACAGAAACAGATAACTGTTGACAGTATTGCACCTTGCGGAGCATCATACATTCCTTGCACAATCCATAACTATTCTGGTTACATGCACATTCTTGTGTAAAAAGTGCACTCTTTCTATTACATTGCTTAAAAACGATGATTACATGAGACACAACATGGGGCTTGCTGGGCAGCATGTGTAGCCAATGCAATTGCTATAGGTATTTATTTGTATAGCATGCATTGACGGAAAAACATCGTGGCTCTAATAGTTTGAGTCATCTTGCTAGGTTACCACAACAAAAAATGATCAGGCAATGTAACATTGTCATGTCATTGGAAACAGATATCATAACGTTCGTTCAAAACGTAGATAGCATATCAACTACTAGCATTGATCTAACGTTTCTGTGTATAATTTATACAATGTTAGCTACGTTTAGCTAGCTAGCTAGCTACAATCAATTTAGTTAGTGAATTGTTCATAACTATTGAAGGCTTGTTACTGGTCAGCTAGCTATTAGCTATCACTCATCACGAGTTTGTTACCTGAAACAAAGTCAGTGCTACAGTAAGAGCACCTATTCGACCACCTTCGTTCGACAGACAGGAAAACGTAAACTGATTTGCAACTATATATGAAGTAGGTGAAATATCGGTAACAACCTGTACCTAATTAAGTAGAAAAAAATGTCCTTGTTATCCTCCCGTGGTTATTTTTTCAACACTTTCACAATTTTTTTTCTGTGCCGGCAAATAAGGTGGTCCAGCGCTAGCTTTTGGTTGCTAAAGGGGACGTGTATCCACAACGACTGAAGACCCACCTCTTCAGGCTGCACCTCTCCCCATCCCTCCCTTCCCCCCCTGTAAATGACTAAACTTAGGGTTGTAACTAGGCAGCTGTTTAATAGGTGACTTAGTTGATGCGCCAGTCTTAACGACTACTTGTATTTTTATATTTTTATTTTTCCATAGATTGCGTTGTTGCCGTTATCGTTGTTAGTGTTAATCAGTTTAACCACCAGGGTCCAGGTTGAACTATGCGGTTGTTCCCTGTACTTGGACCGGTACTTCTCTCTAGGGGTTTCGTCATACTTGTTCCTGGTTATGGTTATACACTTTGTTGTACGTCGCTCTGGATAAGAGCGTCTGCCAAATGCCTGTAATGTAATGTAACCCTATATAAATGAATGGAACTTAACATAAATTTGCTATCATACTGTATAAGTGTCCTGTCTTGCGTATTTGAGGTTAATATGAGAAAGGGTGGTCCCTATCAGCACGTCTAGGAATCCGTACATATTCACTGTTGTAACTCAAGTAGCAGGACGCAAAATAGCCGTTGGGAAAGCAGTTTGAAAGTATGAAGCAACGTCTGCGCCATTGGCTTTAATGGGTCACGATGAGATAATTACTAGCGTGTTGCTAGTCTTAAAGTTGATGTAGTAAATAAGCCTGTATTAGTATTACTAAGTGTGTATGTATGAAGTTGGTTTATTTATACAGTTTATTATGTGTATTTTTACAGGACTTCCATTTTAATAGCTAACGGTGTGCAGTTATTTTTCAAAAATACAATGGGCAAGCACCAGCTATAATAATCGCAGGGATTCAAGCAATTCGTTTCACAATTCCCTAGTGGGGTTACAAAGTTTAAATCATGTATTTTTACAAATTTTCAAAATGGCATTTGTTCCAAGTTGCACCCCACAGCACAACAACCTGAGCCCAACGTCAGTCTGCTCATCAGTTTAACTTTCACTCCGTTTGTAATCGGTGCCATATTAGCCAGTAAACACAAACCCAACAATAAACAAACACAGACCTGAAGTTAACTTAGGGCCAAGCGCATAACCTTGGCAACGCGCGTGCCACTGATGAAACCGTCTATAGGAGGAGCCAGTGAGATTCTCAATGGGTCCCAGTTCGGTAGAATTTGAGGAACCGGTATGATATTGGCAGGGACCCTGGGGGTATCAGTTGATACGGTTGTCGTGCCGGTGGTAGCTGTTCTTGTCGGGTATCAGCACTTAGCTCAGCTAAGGTCTTTCTCAGCCTACCAGAGATAAAGCTGAGGGGCGAGGATGGGGGGAGAGAGGGGAGGGATGGTTGGGGAGAGGAGGGGGCATGACTGCTGGGCTGGCGGAGCAGTTTGATGGTGGATTGTAACATTCAGTTTACCCAAGGTCTATCTCGTATTCCCGGGGAGTGACGTTGGCATGGCTGCTAGGCAGTGGATGGTGGATGCTATCAGAAATTACATCACTCAGCTCACACAGGGTCTTTCTTAGCTGCCCAGAGATGTTCCTGAGGGGGGAGGAGGGGGGGAGAGGGGAGAGGGAAGATTCAGGAGATCAGGGGGAAGACTTGGGGGTCCGGGGAATCCGCCGGTTTTCGTTGGACCCGATATGTGCACCTGTGTAGATGCTTTACTGAGAGAGCTCAGTAGTTGGTTAAAGTCTTGTTTTAACAGTTCAGATTGTTCTTTAGGAATGTCATTTGCCCCTACATGTACAATGACTTTGTCGATGGTTGGGTGTTTTGATAAAATTCCTGGAATTTTTTCAGTTATGTCATTAACTGTGGCGCCGGGTAAACAGGGTATAATTGTCCTCTTACCTCTTACATCCCTAATTATGGAGTCGCCCAAAAGTAGAGTTTTTGGCTGGGGCAACTGCACTGGGGGGCCAGCTCCATGACTAATCCGCCTGTCGGTGCGTAGATGGGGAGATGTTGTTGAGTGTTGAGGGGGCTGCAGCACAGCAGCGTTATTCGACTCAGCTAGGGCCTCAAATTTGTTTTTTCAGCTGGATTGGCTGTGCCGGGATGGTACTGGGGGGAGGCTTATGCTGATTCTTCCGCTTTTTCCCCTGGACGGCGGTCCATGGTTCAGTGTTAAGCTGGTCACCCACCACACGCGTAGCGTAAGCAGCACGGCGAAGCAGCACAGCGTGGCGCGTTGTGTGTCTACACAGCTTCCGTTTGTGTCACGCAAAGGCTTGGTTCAAGCTCTATATTCCAAGTAGCTGTCAGTGGGATTACATCGTGTATTTCACGTTTGTTCATGACTGTTGATTATGGGTAAGTGAATACTTGGTGAGAGACCTTTTTCAGTTTGTTAATTTGGAAATATTTTCTTAACTCATGTAAATAGCCTCCATGAGAAAGTTTGTGCTGAATCTACCAAAACCTGATGAAACTGGATAGGGAAAAAGATTGCTTACTTCAAATCAAATCAAAAATATGTAAACACTTTAAAGAATTACCATAATCTTAACTCTTTAACCCTGGAGTGTGAGGGTAAACTGAGGAACACTGGTGATTGTACCATGCTCTGACATTTGTGTAAATTTCATCAACTTTATATGCAGTGATTCCAAAGTGTTCAGCACAAACTCAGCTACAACAATATGGCAGCAGTAAACAGGTCATAATCATATGTGGATTGTAAATTGCTCTAAAAACACACAAACTGTAAACAGTAGTTTTGAACATGCACAGGAATGTTGTAATAAAACACACTAAACAATAGTATCAAAGTTTTTGGATCACTGAAACGTGTTCATCAAGGTCTTGGGTATCAAGAGATATTTTAGCAAATCCAATAAGAAATATAAAATAAATTGCCAAAATTTAGTGTTCTGACTACTATTTTTCAACACCAGGTGAGAATGGGAGGGCAAATGGCCTTTCTGTAATGAATATAACAGAATATAACAATAAAATTGGGTAGGAGGACCTGCCAGCTAAGTAGGCTATTCACACCTGGCCGCATGCCTCCCCACCTCTAAGACAAAGACTCAGTGAGCCATTTAGAAGACAGAAACAAAGACATCTTCTGATTTTAGAACATTTATTGAAATAAACTATATGCATGGCGGATGAGATGAGACTGGTGTACTCTTGCAACGCCTGTGTGGCCTCTTAGCTAGTGGTGAACTTGGCCGTGTTTCCTGATCAGCATCTCTGAAAATATAATAAAAACAAAATTGTTAGAAAATGTGACATCAAATCAAACTTCATTAAAAAGCACATTTCCTTTGTCAGGGAAATTACTGTTTCCCATCCCCACATACCCAGAGGTGAGATCCTTCCCCAATAATACAGAGTCACAGCACTTTCAAAGATCAGTAAGACTTTTATTCAACTTGCAAGAAGAAGAATGAGAGAGCACTCACAAAACTTTCCAAAGTTTCAGATGCATAGGCCGTTCCTTATATCCACATTCTCTGTAACTTTCCACTATGCACAGGAGGTGTTTCTCCTTCTCACATAAACAGCTGCCCCCTGCCCTAATTAATCCTTACCCTCCTTAGCAGTGGACACCCGGTCTGACAACCTTGGTCTTCCCAGCTTTATTTTGTCTCCCGATAAGATTGACTGTACAATAAAATCCTCCAGGCTGCGGTGTCATCCGCCAGTCCGACCAATAAATGGAGAATGGGACAATCTGTTTTTCACACTTAGGCCTTGATCATTTATCTTTTTGTTTACTGACCAGTTCTCAGACAGGGTGTCTTCTCACTTTCCAGACCTCAGAACAGACTATGCAAAGGTCTAAACACTTGATTTGAAACTATTTGCTATAAAGAGTATATTTCAAATCACTTACATTTGGATATATGGTATAACAATAATCAAGAGAATAATAAAACTCCTCTGTTAGACTAGTTACTGGTAGCTGGAGAATGCCTTTCCCATACAATGCCACACTACTAATACACTGAGGAACTCCTAGCCATTTCCTAATATACAAATTAATCAACCTCTCAAGCCTTTCCATCTTTGATATTTGCACTTCATATACTGACAATGGCCACAACAACCTAGGGAATAAACCAAACTGCAAGCACCATCATTTCAACTTGCCTGGAAGCCCTGTCTTCTCTATCCTTCCTATCCCCTCTACGACGTCTTTCCTAAGTTGTTCTATATGTTCACTGTCCTTCAACTCCCCATAACACCATCTACCCAAACTTTTCACTGGCTTGTCCCTTATAGATGGAATTTCTTCCTCATCTACGTAAAACTTTCTCTCTATTACCTTCCCTCTGGTCAATGAAATGCGTCTTGACTTACTAGGCTTAATCTTCATTCTAGCCCATTTAAGATTCTCATTTAACTTCTCTAGTAACCTGTTTGTACAAGGCACGGTCATGGTCACCAGTGTCATGTCATCCATGTAAGCCCTAATTGGTGGGAGGCGCAGCCCGCCCTGCCGTCTCCCCCCACCTACCACCCACTTTGATGCTCTAATAATGACATTGTGAATGCTAGTGGGGAAATAGTACACCCTGCCATAATACCTATCTCTAGTCTCTGCCATGCTGTTGTGAAATCTGTAGTACTAAAACACATTCTAATATCTTGGAAGTATGCTTTCACCAAGTTTACAATCACCCCTGGCACTCTAAAGAAATCAAAAGCACTCCAAATAAGGCTATGTGGTACCGACCCAAACGCATTTGCCAAGTCTAAAAATACCACTTGTAAATCTCTTTTCTCTATCTTGGCTGCCTGAATCTGGTGCCATATCATGCTAGTGTGTTCTATGCACCCTGCAAAACCTGGGATTCCTGCTTTCTGCACTGTAGTATCTATTAAACTATTCCTTTCTAAATAGTTTGCTAGCCTCTGTGCCACTATACTAAAGAAAATCTTACCTTCTACATTCAGGACGGATATGGTTCGAAACTGGCTTAAAACAGGACTCTTTCTCCTTGGGAATTAGGATTCCCCCTGCTCTACACCAAGCTCTTGGTATAACCTGTTTATCCCATACTACTCTCAGTAACCTCCACAGGAATCTTAGTACATCAGGCACACTTTTATAAACCCGGTAGGGGACTCCATTCGGCCCTGGGGCTGAAGAAGCCTTTGTACGCCTTACTACAGCTTCCACTTCCTTCCACCTTGGTGGCCCAATATCCATCGTATACTCTATCTCTCCTAACGGTGGTATATCAAGAGGAAGGCCCATTTCTCTATTCTTTCCTGTATCTGAGTAAGCCTTTTTTAAATATTCCTTTACCTCTAGCTTTGAACCTTTGAGTTGCCCTCCCTTTCCTTGGCTAAACATTACTTTAACAAACTTAAATGGATCCCTATAAAATGCTGTCCTGACTCGCTCCTTCTTCCTTCTCTTCCTCCTAAGTTGTTCTGCCCTCCTGAGTACTGCTAACTGTCTTCTTGGCTCTTCCTGAAAAACATTAATTCCCTCTCTCTCGTCCACTGTCGCCTTTCTCCACTGCTTTCTTAGCTGTCTCCTCTCCTTCACTAATTTCTCTATCTATTTCTGCCATCTGGACCTAACTGGCTGCAATTTCTCCACCCTCTTTCTATCAATGATTACAAATCTTTCAGCACCATATTCATAGATAATGTCTCCCATCTTCTCTAATTTATTTACCACTGTTCCTTTAAGCCCATCTAACACCATTATCAAATCCCTGTTAACTGTCTCCCATTCTTTCATTTGCCCTAGGCCATTTAACTCTAGCTTTTTGCCCACAGCTCTTCTCTCTGACCGGCAGGCTGGCCTCTGTACCATCTACATCCCCTCCTCCAGCGCTTTCCCCCTCCTCTTCAGTGACAGGGTTAGTGATATCCTGCGAACTGTGGTTTTCTACCTGTCGCTGGACTTCAACCGACTGACTCGACTGACTTCTCAAGAAGTACTGATCAATGCGGAAAACCTGCACTCCCTCTACCAAGCACTTCTTTCTTCCCTGATGTATTAAAAGGCCTTTTAGTGTTGTTACTTTCTTCCAGCCACAAGGACAGATCCGGAGCTTCTTTCCCTCTACCACTACACCCCTGCCCTCCATTGATGCATTTATCCTACTCATAGTGCTGTTGTCTATAGTTCTCGTTCTAGAGGACAGGCCTGAGACCCATCCTTCATTGAATCGCTCATCCAACGCATAGTCCTGTCCGTTCCATGGTCTGTAACCATGTAATCTGCCTGTGAGTCATCTTCCGCCCCTGATCTCGCAGACTCTAGGGGTATTTTTCCTGAATTGTTTGTAGCTTTTTTGGGTGCAGCGACACTGTTTACAGTCTGCGCCACCGCTGTAATGGGGTGCTAACTCATGCCAGCCCCGATGGGGTCTATTCCCTCCTGTCAGCTGTCTTTCCAAGCCGTCACATGGACTTTCCCTATTTGTCAGCTGCTCTATTCACAGCAGTCACTAGCTAGGCTAGGTCTGAATTTATAATAAACACAAGATACTTATGCCCTAATGAAAAGGATAAGCGCTCAATGAAGAAACCCAATCCTATTGCCAAAAGAAAGTCTAACATGCCTATGAATATTTATACCATGGGACTATACACTACGAATGTATTACATAGCCCATAGTGGCCCCCAAACAGCATTGCCAACTTCAACAGACCCGTGCTCCGTTGATGCGAGCTCCAGGTATTGACAATGCCGATGCTACATACCCCACCACATGGCCCCTAATGGCCACCACAACCAAACATGTAGATACATAGGCAGTGCAAGCCAGCATATCACCAGGGTTATCAAGTGGGCACCTCCCTTCACTGGTGTTTCGTCAAGTTACGCCCACGACACCTCGGGAAGGCTCAACAGTTAGTTCCAGCGTCCCAGAACCACAACTCTCCATTCTAGCTCTCATTGTCCATAGTACCCACATGCAGAACTTCCTTGTGTTATCCTATCCTTATGTTGAAAACAGAACTATTCCTGATAACAATATCACACATGAAGCAGAAACAGATATGAAAAGGAATACTCTTACCCTTTGTTTACTTTGGCCCCCAGCTGACATTATGTCTCCTCAACCAAATCCACTGATTTCCTTTCAATGCTTCTTCCGACATCTCATTTACCGCCTTTCGCAAACTCTGCCCACAAATCCCCAACTCTCCCAATAATGACATAGTCGATCGACTTCTATGGGGCAAACCCTAGCTTTCCATCCTCACTGTTCAGTTTCTGCTGCCAAATCTGCATATCTAAGCTTTTTCCTTTCATAAGCCTCCTCCACTGAATCCTCCCAGGGCACCGTCAATTCTATGAAATAAACTATCCGCTGACTCACAGACCATAGCACTAGGTCAGGCCTCAAGTTAGTGCTAACTATCTCTCGTGGTACAACAAGTTTTCCTCCCAAATCTACCCGCATTTCCCAATCATTAGCTCGCATTAGGTAGCCTGACTCATGCCTGCCTAAAAACCTACGTCCTCTACATTTCTCTCCCTCACGGACAAATTGAATGGCTGCACTCTCTACCCGATTACATCCTGAATTCACCTGTACTCTTCTGCTTTCAATTCCTGCTGCTAAGCTTTTCAAAACTTGGTTATGTCGCCATGTATACCGACCTTGAGAAAGACTAGTCTTACAGCCTGGCAGAATATGCCTCAAAGTTGCTGTCTCTGAACACAGTGGGCATGACGGGTCCCCAGATTTAGTAAAATCAGCTAATCATCAAAAAGATAGCATAACAGTTTAAACTTGAAGGGATATGAACACCACAACGCCATAAACACCGGTAGCTTTGAAGTACAAGTGCAATAAAGGCTTGCCTACAACTTCATTTATAAAATAGGTGCATTTTCATTGGCATGACCACTACATAATCTGATTTTTTAAAGCTCTGCGGATTATTTTATTTTTATTAACAACCCCTTTTCTGAAAGCACGGCGAATGAAGACATCGGAGAAGTCGAATACGCTGAGCAATGGTTGGTTAAAAACTACCTTCCAACACTTTGAGCTAACAAACCGCTGCTCAGTGCATTCACTTCTACATCATTCAATAGGCTACGTCTTTCTGTGGTGTATTTTCAAATTTACCCCACCCCCTCCACAAAATAAGATAGCGAAACTAAGTTTGCCTTTTTCCCAGGTTCCAGTTTTAATTCTTTTTTCTGCCAGGGCAATACAAAACCAAAAGGCTTGTATTTTTAAGCTGCTTATAAAATATCTGGTGTTTATCTGGTTTTTCTTGTTCTCCATTACTGCAAGAGGGAACTAGGGACACCCCCCCAGTAATATAAGGATGAAATATAAATCAGAGCATGTATAACTATCATTTTAGAGCATATTTCTGTGTATAAACAGGTCATCATCCCGCGCGGCAAGCCGAAAAATAGAACAGAAGTGAAAAACTACCCTTCAGTTCGCTTGTGTCGCACAGTTTTGCACCTAGTTTGCGCCGCATTCGCGGCTGGTGTAGAGGATGTTGCCCGCTGCCGTTGTAATAACAGTACTTCAACTACGGATGTAGTATGCGCATCATGCGGTGGCTGACCGGCTTTAGAGGTCCCGGGAGGGGAGCAGACCATTTTCTTGGGTTTAGCACCAAGTTTGAACCATGGGTTCGCTGTAGCTGGTGGGATGTGGGACAGCTCTGTCCCACCGTTCCAGGGAACAGTGGCATTGGCCACCTGCGTGGAGGAGGCTGCCTCAACGTTTGTTGTTAGCAGCAATGAGTCAATAATGGTTTTACCTTCCTTTATTTTGTATAGTGTGGAGATCCTGCATTCCAGTTCTTCAATATTCTGAGCCATCCGGAGGCAGTCAATGCAGCCCGTGGAAGATTGTGTGTGTGTGGGGGGGGGGGCATATTTAAGCTTGTAGTGATAAAAAATCCACTGAAATGTTCCGCAATTCCAAGTGTATATGGCAAAGTATGAGTTAAAAACAGAAACGCTTTGTTTCAGTTTCATTAGTTGACGATACACGACAACTATGCCGAAGACAGAGTTTCGCAGCGCCACTATTGTCGCTCTGGTCGTTCATTTAGCAAGCAGTCCCTCCCTGCAGTCTCATCTGCAACTACACCCCCCACCCATCACATAATGGACAATATTGTCCATCTGGGCATTCATACAAATATTCTTTCACCACTCAAAAATCGTATTCAGTCATAGCAAGAAGATAAACCCAATAATAGCCCTAAGATATACCAATACAGCGGTGAAAACGCTGATCACTGAATAACAAAATAAACAAGACAGAGTTTTCAAACATTATACCATGTCATTCTACAGTCATTATCAGGGACTAAATATTGAAGAAACATGCAACCTTACCATTGGTTTTACGCGTAGAGATGTCCCTTTTGAGACTGTGGTCATATATTGTGTAGTATAACTACCTTCGAAATAATAGCATTATTGAAAAACAGTTGACGTACATTTTGTACTTACAAACAATAAAAGCGCTATTCACTTGGCATTTTCGTCTCAGTCGCATATATATTCACGAAAGAAAATGGTCGCTTTTTTTTCTTCCTACCTTCCAGCCATAAGGCATTGTGGTACTTGCAGTTTTTTAACCATTCGTTAGCTAATACAACAGAAAAATGCATCTTGAATCAATATCAATCAAACATAATACAAATTAAATTTATTTCTTTTTAACTCTTTCTTTTAACTGTAAATAACATAGGTATACTTTTAACAGCTTTCAATGAATTACAATAAATTAACCACGTAACCTATTAAGTTACAACATTCTCCCCCCAATGAACTACTTTGTTCATCTAAATCTCCAAACAGTACAGTAACTGAATAGGTATCCTCAACAAAGTCCCTGAGGTAGTGCAAACTGAGTACGACCTAACAAGACCATCTCGGCCTGGAAACAGTTCTTCGATTCTTCCCAGTTTCCAGGTTTGTCTGGGTGTCTTATCTTCTCCAATGAGTACAATGTCATCCACTTTCAGTGGGGTGGGCGGTGGTGTCACAGCGATGTGCTGACTTCAAATCCAATAGGTAATCCTTACAACCAGCTTCTGGAATACCTGGCGTGACTCTCTGCCTGTACTCCCATCTTCGGGTGATCGCTTCCTTGTTAGCAGTTGGATGTTGTGTCTCAGCCGGAAATGGCTTGGGTGGTAGAGATGTGAGTTGTATACCCACCAGGAACTGGGCTGGGGTCAGTGGCTGTGGCTCGTCCATTTCATTATGCACAAATGTCAGAGGCCTAGAGTTTAGGATAGCCTCAACTTCTGTCAGGACTGTGCACATCTCTTCAAAGTTGAGTGAAGCTCTTCCAAGAACTTTTTTCAGGCATGTTTTTACTGATCTGAGTCTCTCCCAGAATCCACCCCACCAGGCTACTCGCTCTGCGATGAACCTCCAGGTGATGCCCCTTTCTGACATGAACTCCAACAGTTGGGGATCTTTGATGGCTTTCCACAGCTCTTTCAAGTCCTCATCAGCTCTCTTGAACGTTCTTGCATTGTCTGAGTAGATTACCTTGCATAATCCTCTTCTAGAGATGAATCTTTTCAGAGCTAACAGGAATGTCTCTGTTGACTGATCTGAGACAAGTTCTAAGTGCACTGCCCTGGTTACAGCACAGGTGAACAGCGCAATGTATGACTTCTTTACAGAATCATCTGCCTTCACATAAAGCGGTCCTGCAAAATCCACACCTGTGACTTAGTGGGGATTCAGTCATTCTGTCTTTCGGTAAAGGCGCAATGATCTGCCGCCCGGCCTTTACTTTGAAACTCTTGCAGACTGTGCATCTTGCCACACCGCTCTTGACTAGCTGCCTAGCGCGCAAGATCCAGTATCTCTCTCTGACTTGTACTAGATTGTCTCTTACTCCTGAATGCATCACCTTCTCATGACAGTACTGTATCAGCATTTCTGAGTATCTATATTTGCTGGGCAGAACCTATGGGTGCTGCTCTCTGAATGTGAAGTTGGACTGTTGCAGTCTTCCTCCCACACCGAGTAGTTCGTGTTTATCCAGGAATGGTTTAAGTTCCTTGATCTTACAGTCATTGTTTAGGCCCTTTCCTGCCTTCAGAAGTTTGATCTCCTGACTGAAACTCTGTTGTTGTGTTACTTTGATCCAGTACCTTTCTGCCTCAAAGAGCTCGTCAGCAGTCAAGTTCTCCTTGTGTCTTTGTGTTCATTTGAGCATTGGCTATGAATCTCTTTATCCAAGCGGTCACTCTAAAGACTCTTTTCAGTTTGCTGTATCTTACTAGCTCCAACACTGGTTCAGTGAGGTCTGTGTCGTTTGCAGTGAGCTGTACAGTGACCTGGTGACTGGACTTGAGTTCTGTGTTCACCTCTTCCGGAACATGGTCATCATCAGTCTCCTCTGACTGATCGGGTGATGTCAGAACGCCAGGCCCGTTCCACCATAGCTGGCTCTGTGTCAAGATTTCAACAGTCTGTCCTCTGGTAGGGAGGTCGACTGGATTTATCTTTCCTGCGATGTGTGACTATGACTCTGGGTTTGTCAAGGACTGAATCTCTGTCACTCTGTTTGCGACAAACTTTTTCCATTTCTGAGCTCAGCTGCAAATCCAATGCAGCGTAGTCAGTCCACATTCTGATCTGTTTTTGTTCCATATTCAGAGTGGTCATCAAGTTGTTTGCTAGTCTCGCTCCAATCACAGCTCCCATGAGCTCCAGGCGTGGCAGCGTCATTTTCTTGAGAGGGGCTACCCTGGAATTGAACGCGACTAAGCTTGTTGTTGGTTCTCCGTCTTGCGTTTCACCTTGCAGGTAAGCTACAGCACTGTAAGCCTTTTCACTGGCGTCACAAAACACATGTAGATTCATGGCGTGGTTGTTCCACGGCTGCATGTCTGTTTGGTACCACCTTGGTATGGCGAGCTGGTGTAGCTAGGGTAATTCCGAACACCACTGTTGCCATTTTCGAGTCAGATTGGGTGGTAGCTCCTCATCCCAGGAGAGTCCGCTCTCCCACATTTCTTGAAACATGCACTTGATTCTGCTGTGAAGGGAGTCAGAAAACCGAGAGGGTCATAGATGCGTGCAGATGACTGCAGAACGCTTCTCTTTGTGTTCTCCTTTTGCTTTAGAATGCTCACTAGCGGCCTGAGGTCAAACATGAAGTCATCCGTTTCCTGTCTCCACACTAAATGTCTTTACACACCAGGGATGTGACGAATAAACTGCACGAAAATGCGAATAATTCGAAGGCGAATTTTGACGCGCCTGACTATTCACATCAAGCGCGACGCGATAAATTATTAAAGGTTCTAAAAAAAAAATGTGCCACTGGAAAAAAAATTGAATCAATATCACCGTGTGACGGTGACCGAACCATTTTAAAAAGCAAGACAGAGCTAGGGAGATTAATTTGCTTGAGTTATGGTTTCATGCAGTTTTATGTAATGACAAAAACGACCAAAACTGGTGCTAATTGTATGGTATAAAATGAAAAGGAACTATTTTTTCTTGATGGAATCGTTGTTTTCATAGAATTAACAACCAGAGGTTTTTGCTTAACAACGGTGCAAATAGAACTAGGCTACCAACCAGAGTTTTTGTATAAAAACGGTCCAAATAGAACTACCAACCAGAGTTTTGCTTGACAACAGTAAAATAATATGCCCAAACGGCTGCGGAAAAATATTTCACTTTCAGCTGATTTAGTCGATAAAAATCAATAAATATTAACATAACCATATATAGCCTAGTCATTGTTGGTAACCCGTTGTATAAGTGGAATAAACCCCTCTGGGCTGTCCCGTTATTGGAAAATAATGTATGGTGGTTTAACATTACATTAGCATAGTTGGAAGTTTAAACAAAGTCGTTTTACGTAGATTGTAAGCTTGATATAAACACACCATCATCATACTGAAGTTCATTGAAATCGTTGTCTTTGTAGTTCTTTTCCCTTTTATCATACAAAACGGAGTTCTGTGAAACAAAGACAATCAAACCATCCGCCATGTTGAATGTTTTGAATGTGAATGTGTCAACAAAATGCATTTTGATTGGTCAGATGTGTACATGTCGGAAGCGAAAAATCGACCTTGGTCTGAAAAAATAAAGGCCGTAATATTGCTCAGCGAAATTCAGTCACTGATGTGAAAGCTTGCATTGACTGGATACAGGTTTGAAAAATATTATTAACATGCAAATTAATCGCACAAAAAAAAACGCGTCTGGTGTGTAAAGATCTTAAGCCTAACACTTTCAGCACTGCTCCGTGTGTGTCTCTGGTGCTAACATGTGGTCAGCTGTGCTCTCCTCCCATTTCTTCTTCAGCTGAGGAGAGTTAGTCATCCACTTGCAGAGGTCAATGCCTGCGGCCGACAGCATTTGCTTAGCAGTTGTTGTCACAGAGTAAGCCTCTTCAACGTTACGTGGACTTGCAATTAAATTTATTATTGAAAAAACTGATGTGCTATAGTTTTGCTCCATCTGCCTTATCATGGATAGAAAGCTACCAATCCAATAGAACTCTCAACAAAGAGTTGCAGACAATATTAGAATGGGTTACTAGCAATAAACTAGTTTTAAACATATCAAAAACTAAGAGCATTGTATTTGGTACAAATCACTCCCTGAGCTCTAGCCTTCAGCTGAATCTGATGCTGAACAATGTAGCTGTTCAGCAAGTAGATGAAACAAAGCTTCTTGGTGTTATTTTAGATTCTAAACTCTCATGGACAAGGCATATAGATGCTCTTGTTGTAAAGATGGGGAGGAATATATCTGTCATAAAGAGGTGCTCTGCTTTTCTAACACCACACTTGACCAAACAAGTCCTGCAGACTCTAGTTTTATCACATCTACTGCCCAATGAAATGGTCAGGTGCAGCAAAGAAGGATCTAGGAAAACTACAGCTGGCTCAGAACAAAGCAGCTCGTCTTGCCCTTCGATGCACACTAAGGTAAAATGTAAACCATATGCATGTCAACCTCTCCTGGTTGAAAGTTGAGGAGAGGCTGACAGCATCACTCCTTGTTTTTGTTAGAAACATTAATGTATTGAAAATTCCTAATTGTTTGTATAGTCATCTCACCAGAGGTGGGTAGTAATGCGTTATATTTACTCCTTTATATTTACTTAAGTAACTTTTTGAATAAATTGTACTTGTAAGAGTAGTTTTAATGCAACATACTTTTCACTTTTACTCGAGTATATTTGTGAAGAAAAAATGTTACTTTTACTCCGTTATATTCTGCTACATTCCGCTCGTTACTTTTATTTTTTTACCCATTTTTTATTCAATGCACTTTCTGTTTGTTTCATTCTCTGAGAGAGACTTCAGCCAAAGAGGCTGACTGGTCTTTGCTTTGGCTCTGTCACAGCCCCAAATGACTACATTTCACCAATCAAATGTAGCCAGTCACAGCACACAGAAGGATGAGTGGATGACAACAGCGGGTGATTTGTAGGAGGCAGAACACCCCTGGCCTCACGTTTAAACTATGTTTTACTTACAGACTACCAAAAACAATAGTTACATTATGCGCTGCCTTCTTTGTGTGCCTAAAATGTGGACATTTCAGCCTACAAGAACTCAACTTCGAACTTGAGAAAACGTGGCGGTAAGTTGTAGGTTAGTTTTGGCTATGGATAGCTAACTATCTGACTGAGTAGTCATATATTGTCTTGGACAATCCGTTTGTGAAATATGCACGCTTTTGTGATGCCTCGGTACCTTCCAAAATAGCTGTGTGTACCACACGTGTTGTTTACGGCGTTGTCGCCCTTTTTAGTACAGTCTGGCTTGATTGACAATTCATTTATTCAGTAGGTGAGAGTATAAGCATGTATAACATGTCTAATTTTTCTTTTGGAATAGCGTTTTTTAGGTCAGTGTAACCGAAAATTTTCTCATCATCGCATTCACTTACGCATTCACTCTGTGGTAACAGTAAAAGATGCTGCACCTAACTAAACGCGGTCAAGGATTATTCGTAATTTCTTGGGAAATACTATTATTATTGAGGGCTTCTGGGCATAGCTAAACCGTATGTTTGCTGATAGACCTAGCTGACATCGTTTTCTGGAGCAAAACAGAAGCGGATTGAACTGTATTGTTGATTCACTGTCTCTGTCTCCATCTGCTAAACATAGATAAGATTTCATCATTGCTATGTAAGTAGGCTATTATTGCTCAAAATACTTCGGTTATATACGTTATTTTTGAAATTGTGTGTGTTTAAATAGGTTAGTGGTATTAATGTAGATATTTCACAAGATACTTTCTTACTCGTACTCAAGTAATTATTTGGATGACTACTTTTACTTCTACTTGAGTCATTATTATTTTAAAGTAACAATACTTTTACTTGAGTACAGTTTTTGGCTACACTACCCATCTCTGCATCTCACATTCAGCTCTAACACACATACCTACCCCACCAGACATGCCACCAGAGGTCTCTACACAGTTCCTAAATCTAGAACACAATCAAAGCAATGCACAGTATTGTATCGAGCCATGGTTGCATGGAACTCACTTCCAGCTCAGATTACTAAAGCACACAATGGAGCAAGCTTTAAAAAACAAGTGAAGCAACACCTCATGGCCCTACGCCTGTAACCACATTTTGTACACTTTTTTTAATATATAGGAATATCAATATGTATATGTTGTAAGGTTTCACTTTGTATGTATATTCAGTGTTTATGAATTCAATGTATATTAATATATATGTGTGTATGAATAAGAATATATATAGTAATATATTTTTGAGAAAGAATATTGTTAGTTATACATTTTTATTTTGTGTGGTTGTTTTGTCTGTAAGTGTCTTCTCTGTTGTGATGTTTTTGTGTGGACCCCAGGAAGAGTAGCTGATGTTCTGCATCAGCTAATGGGGATCCTAATAAAATCCTAAATCCTAAATCATCTACATAGAGTGACTCTCTCAGTGTCTCTACAACTTGTGGTTGTTCTGTTTCATATTGTTTCAGGTGCTTCCTTATTGTAGCAGCGAGCAAGAATGAACTTGGGGATGCTCCAAACATCACTCTGGTCATCCTCAGCACGAGCAGTTCTTCAGCCGTTTCACCATTTGGTGGGCCTGTGAGCCACAGGAATCTCACGGCGTCTCTGTCCCTCTCTGCTACGGATATCTGCAGGAAAGCCTTCTTGACGTCTGCCATGAAGGCAATCTCATGTTGTCTGAACTTAATCAGGACATTGAGAATATCTAGATTCAGGTTCGGTCCTGTGAGTAAACAGTCATTGAGGGATGGACAGCCATCTTCATGGGACGAAGCATCAAACATCACTCTCAGATTTGTTGTCACCTTGTCCTCTCGGAATACTGCATGGTGAGGTAAGTAGTATTTCATGTTGTCTGCACTTGCGTTGTCCTTTGGCACGTCGTCTGCAATGTCCTGTTGTATGTAGTCCTCCACTACTTCATTGTATCTGCTGTACAATGTAACATCTTTCTTCAGTCTTTTCTTCAGATTTTCAAACCATTTCTTGGCAATTCTATAGTTGTCTTGGAGTTCTGCTCTTTCTGGTTTCCATGGCAACTCCACGTGGTATCGTCCATCTTTGAAGGTTGTTGTTCTCTCGAACATCTGTAGAACCTCTTCTTCTGCTGGGTTCTGTGTTTTCTCGCTTGTGATACCCAATTTCCCAGAATGCATTCCGTTGCTTGGAGACAAGTGTGTCTTCAAGTGGGATGAACATGCATGTTGCCTCGGCGACACTTGACATGGACACTGGTCCCTGCACAGACCATCCAAAGGTGCTCTCCAATGCAACCAATGTCTCTGTCAGTCTCTCCACTCTGCCTGATACTATTTGCCAGTAGTAGTCTGCTCCTATCAGAACGGAGAGCTCAGGATCATCATCATTTCCTGGGAAGTCTGCTAGCTGCAGTCCCTTTCTCTTGAGCTTGTGTTGAATCTGGTCAACAGGAGCCTTCATCACCGCTGAGCACACCTGCGGGGTTTCTATAGCCTCTATTTCAATTCTCTGCTGGGTGTCCCAGACATTCTCCAAGACGACTTTCACTGTGTTGCGTCGCAACATTGCAGGGACAGAGGAGCTAAATGTGTGAAGGGTGAGTGTCTCCTGTCTGATTACTGGTAACTTCAGGCTCTTCACAAGGTTTTCATGGATGAAGCTTCTCTGACTGCCTCCATCTAGTAAGCAACGAGCTATCTTCCTGCCCAATGGGCCTCCCACCCATGCTTTAGCAGTTTGTAGCAGCACAGTGTTCTGTCCATCTGGTTTCATCTTCACTGAATGAGGAATGACTGAAGGAACAACAGCATCTTCAGAAACAGTGGGGGGCTGCACCTCACTTCTTTTGTCGGTGCACACAGCAATGTGATGTCTTCTTCCAGATGTTGCACATGACACATTCTTCACAGAATTTTGCAATGTGTTTCTGTCCTAAACACACAAAGCGTCTTCCCACTTCCCACTTCAATACTTGCGTAGTAGCACCTCTGATGGTACCCCGCTTTCGTTTCATTCTTTCCTCTTTGGTCTGACGCTCGTCTTCAGCCATTCCAGCAGCTGCGGCTGCATCTTTGTTTAAATCCGAAAGGCTCATAATCGCGGGTATAACTACCTTCAAAATAATAGCAGGACGTCGGATATGAAAACGAAAGCTTTCGTTATACTGAAAAACAGTTGACGTACATTTTGTACTTACAAACAATAAAACAAGCGCTAGGCTATTCACTTGGCATTTTCGTCTCAGTCGCATATATATTCACAAAAGAAAATGGAAGCTTTTTTTTTCTTTCTGCCTTCCAGCCGCAAGGCATTCTGGTGCTTGCAGTTTTTTAACCATTTGTTAGCCAATACAACAGAAAAATGCAGCTCGAATCAATATCAATCAAACGTAATACAAATGAAATGTATTTCTTTTTAACTCATTCTTTCAACTGTAAATAATATAGATATACTTTTAACAGCTTTCAATGAATTACAATAAATTAACCATGTAACCTATTAAGTTACAACATATTGTCTTGGACAATCCGTTTGTGAAATATATGCGCATTTGTGACGCCTGGATACCTTCCAAAATAGCTGTGCGTAATACCACACATGTTGTTTACGGTGTTGTTGCCCTTTTTAGTAGTCTGCCTTGATTGACAATTCATTTATTCAGTAGATGACAGTATGAGCTTTCTAACTATGTATAACATGTCTAATTTTGCTTTTGGAATAGCGTTTTATAGCTCAGCGTAACCAAAAGTTTTCTCATCACCGTATTCATTCACTTACGCATTCACTCTGTGGTAGCAGTAAAAGACACTGCACCTGACAAAATGTTATCAATGATTTTTCGTAATTTCTTGGAAAATACTATTATTATTATTGACTTCTAAGCATAGCTAAGCCATATGTTTTCTGATAGACCTAGCTGACATAGTTTTCTGGAGTAAAACAGAAGCGGAGAGAACTGTATCATTGATTTACTGTCGCTGTCTCTATGTACTGAACACAGATAAGATTTCATCATCACTATTTATGTATTACTGCTCAAAATATTTCGGTTATATACATTATTTTTTAAATTGAGTGTCTTTAAATAGGTTAGTGGTATGTTATAATGAGGATATTTCAAACTGTAATGTAAGCGTTCGTTGGTAGTTTAATAGTTTTTGTGATGCATGCAACAGTGATGACGTGAGAGTTGGGACATTGCCAAAACGTGGTGGACGGTTGAAAATTGTTTTCATGTCATCCTATCCCCATACAAGAAAACATAAAAGAGTACAGAAATACATACAAGCGTTTATTATTACACATTTAGGTACTGTACTGCATTTTGGGACAATGTTTTTGTATTCTTGTTTAATCTGATATTAATGTTTAATTTTAAACCTTCATCAGGGGCTCATTTATATGATTTATAATGGACAAAAAGCATTTTATCCATTTTTGGAGAGATTTTGGATATGTTTCTGGATCCCTAGATAATTTAGACCACTGTACTGATGGAAAGCTTGCAATTCCCACTTGAAAATGTTGCAACAGTGAGTTTCTTGAGTCAAAACAGTTGATTTGTAGTGAAATACGTGAATATGTTGTGATTTACAGCAATGCATAATTTAGACATTTGGAGACATTTAGACATAATTTAGACAATTTATACCTAAATGTGATTTGGAGAGGCTGTGTGCACTGCTTAGTTGTTGCTTTATAGATCTTTAGTAGTTCTACATATCCACATTTGGATTTTATGAACTTCTGGTCAAGATGTTTTTGATCCAGGACATGTATAGTTTAACCTGCTGTATATGCAATCTCTCAGTATTTCACTTCAAACTAAAAAAGAGAAAATTCATTTTTGATTTTTTGCCTAGACAATTGCATCTGTGGCACTTTATTTCTTCCAAAATTATGAATATAAACTAATTTAGTATTGTAAATGATACAAATATCTTGCTTCATTTAAGGCATTTTTCAAGTTCACATCTGGAGTTATAAAGCTTTAAATAGGGTACCTCCTAAATGGGCAAGGATTAGCCAGATTTGGCATGTGAATAACCACCTACTGAATAAATGAACTGTCAATCAAGCCAGACTGTGTGCCGACCACCAGGGGCTTTGCGCTTGTTAATAGCTAAAGCTAGGGCCGGAGGATTACAAGGGCATTTTTATACATAACTAGGCAGGGCGCTGCCAGGGATTTTGGGCCCCATGAAAAGATATCACATTGGGCCCCACCACCACAGGCCATGCCAACCCTGTACAATTGCTGTAACCACACCTCCAGAACCCAATCGACCCATTCAAAGCTTTAAATAACTCTACCTTTGCAGGCTTGCAACTCTCTTGTAGTCCAATACTTACTGTACGATATTTACTGACAGTGAGCTGTGAAAATATAACACCGTGCAGACATGCATGCAACATTCTGCAGACAGTGGAATTCACTATTTGATGCAAGACTGATACCCTCTATAAGAAATGTGCTAAAGGCCATCTTTTACAGTCTAAATGTAATTTTAATGATAAAATTCTTGAATGGAAAATTCTCTTAACATTAATGAATAACTTAAAATAAATATGACTTAAATATAACCTCTTCAATTAAAATAAATTAATACTATCATCTATAGAATAATATAACAAACAAAATAATAAAATCAGCAGCAGATTTTTTAACTAAGTACACATACCAACTAGAAAATAAGCAGCTGTAAAAGTGGAAATGGAAAATAAAATGGAAATGAGGTCTGATAGTGGCGCTAGAGGAAAGGTCAAGTGGTCACCAAATCAATAGGTTTCTTCCACTTGGGGCCTTGATTGTGCAAAACAAATTTTATGGCAATCCAGCCATTACTTTGAGATATATCTTGTTCTCAGTCTGTTCTCAGTCTTGTTCTCAGCCTGTGAGCAAGGGCCCGTGATAACTGTTAAGTGTATTAACAGTTATCACTGGCCCTTGCTCAGCCTTACTCACCAAGAGCCCAGCGCTGAGCATTCTTGCTAGCAAAGTCACTAATCAAGTCTTTGAAGTCAAGCTTTCTAGCCAACTGATTTTCAATAGACAGCATGGCAAGACTGCAAAGCCTGTCCTGGGACATATAGTTTTTTTTTAAATCACCAGCAACAGTCACAGGCAGTGTGCAAAATATATGTAAAGCAATGCAAACTTCTCCAAAAATGCTTTGCAGCCACATCTTAAAAATTGCAGTCAGGAGACCAAGAGGGGACAAGTTAGGGGGGAAAGTGGCAGCATATACAGTGTTCAGGTGTCTTCATTTTGAAACTCAGGTGTAAGATCTCTGGAATACTTCATGATCAGTGGTTGGCATACAGAAGGGACTTTATCCTCACTAATCTGCCCAACTTTCAGAACAGCAGAAAATTCTTCTACAATTTTTGCAGTGGTGTGGAACCTAGTGTCCAAGTCACGTATGATGTTGTCCATAGCAGTAAAAAACACTGTTCCAAAACACCGTTGCTGCACTGTCCTGAGCTGTCTCCTCTTTAGAGGTCTCATCATGGAATCTCTTCCTTTTCCTCTGGCGGCTGTGTTCCTTGCTAAATTGCGGTGCTACATCCATTTGTGCAGCAATCAGTGTTGCCTCAGACAGGAGAGACTCCCATCCATCTCTAAGAGCCTGCATCTTTTCCTTTAAGGTTATGATATTGGGTACCTCTGTGTCAAGTGAGATTTTTCCTGACTGGAGAATCACATTCTTCAAAGCATTGCAGTACTTTCAGCCAGACAGTGAGGAGGACAATAGCATTGAATGACATGAAGTAGTTCTTCAGACCACTAGCTTCTGATCTGGCCTCACTGGTGAGACTGCATGTCATGCTATCAAGGGCCTTGATGACTCAAGGTAGGTGTTTTGCTACAGGTTTAACAGCGTCAATCCTTGCACTCCAGCAGGTATTGGAGAGGCAATGCAAAGAGCAACCTATTTTCTCTTTGTAGATGGCCCATCGCTCTGGGCTGGTACTAACAAGTGTGTAAAGGTGATTGATGCAGCCAAAAAATGTTGATACTTCTGGGCTTGACTCTGCAGCATGCACACCTACAAGATTTAAGGTGTGGGAGGCACAAGGTGAAAATGTAGCCAGATGATTTTTCTTTAATATTTGGGCTTGGACTCCCTTGACTTTCCCTGACATGTTTTCCCCGTTGTCATATCCCTGCCCTCTGCAATCTCCGATGTCTAACCCTTGGCCATGAAGCACATTTTCAATCATCTCTGCTATCTCACTTCCTGTCTTTTTGTGAAAGTCCTTGAATTCAAGAAACCGTTCAGTGATCTCCCAGTCATCTGTTTCTTTGTTATAACTCACATATCTTATGAGCACAACATTCTGCTCATTATGGCAAATGTCTGGCGTAGCATCACGGATGACTGAATAATAAATAGCATCCTCCCTTCCTTTAGAATTATTTTCAAAACTCTTCTGCCACATAATTCAATGAACTCATTTTGAATGTCAGAGCTCAGATAATGTGTCAGCCTGGTTCCTTTTTTTGTCTCTGATTTTTTGTAAGTGCTCATTCAGCAGTGGATTGTAATGAGACAAGAGCTCTAGTGTGCCTAGGAAATTACCATTTTGGATGTCATCTAGGTCTTTGGTTTTACCCCTGAAAGGTAAATTCTTTGATGCCAAGCAACTGACATCAATTCCACTAACTACCATTACAGATTGTTGCAAATTCTTCCACTTCAAGTAGCAGTCTCTGTGTGCCTTATTCCTCTCATGGCTTGGGAATTTATCATACATACAACGCCACTTCCCATCGGACATTTTATATCTATGTTGACTGTTCAGTGCACTAAGGGAAGTTCTTTTTTGTTCATGGGAGGAAAGCAAACATGGGATGCAATATAGTGCATTAGTACTTTTGCTATGAATTACCCAGTCTCTCTTCACCTTTTCTCTTCCATTGGCTGCATTAGTATACTGCAAGTATTCTAGGAATGGCTTTCCCTCTGAATCCTGTGGCATTTCTAGGTCTTCATCTCTTGTGGCCAATTTCCTAACAATAGTCTCGCTGTCCATATCAGTTATTTTTGCTGGCCACAAACCTGGGTCATCTGATAGAAGATTCTCTTCCTCTGAATCTCTTCCACATAACTCGCCATCTACAGCTTGTTTTTCAACATCCTCACTCTGTCTGTCTCTTTCTGTGCACCTTCTCTCATTTACTCCATCCTCATCATCTGCATTGATAATACCGGCACTGTCTTTCACCTCTTCCTCCACTTCCACACTCCTCCCTGACAAAACTGTATCACTTGAAGAGGGTCCTGGATCTGTACGCATATGATAATATATCCTATAATACAATACCATTTGTAATAACATCATAACCAAAAATTCAGTTACTACCATTTTGTTGACTTAAATTAACTGCATGCACCACGAAAAAAATTAGACAGCACTGAATCCTGCAGAATATTGACCCAAATTACCTGCAGTTGCGTATCACCACCACTAGATGTCAGTAAACGACCATATTTCAGTCTGCATCAAAGCCATGGAGACATACCTTGGCCATATGACTTGAAGGTATTATTTTAACATTGGCTGTCATTTTAATACAGACTGAGTCACTCAATGCTTCAAACTGTCCAGCATCTAATACAGACTATAGGCTGTTTTTGTTTCATATAATGATCATTATTGCGAATTATACAATGACAATCGGGGGGGGGGTGGGGGGTCAACTTTTTCTCCAGGGCATAAAGGGAACCCAGCACAGTGCAGGCGCATGCTTCAGTGAACTGAAATCTTACAGTTAAATTAAAATGAAATAATAAACCGTATATTCAGGGTTCCTACACATTTTTCACATTTTACATATTTGACATCTGAGTACACATAGCTAGATGTTTATTATGTAAATAAATGGTTTTAAAATCCAACTGCTAACATGGATGTTACATTCTGACTATGTATGCTATTATGTTGCCAAATAATTTCCAGAAGATAGTAGCTAGGTACGGTAGCTCATACAAATCAACATCAAATCCAGACAAGTTCAATGCACAGCAATTCAAGCTGCAATGCTATAACAGTACAATGTTATTCAGATTTTGTCATGTAAATTTAAATAACTGTATACCTTCAACCTCTACAGTAACAGAAGGGATGTTCATGTACAATTCACCAGGGAACTAGAAAAGAGAACTAAAGTCCATTGACTTTGCTTCATTGGCTGTTAGATGGAGTAAAACATATGAACACACACACACACACACAGGTCTGACCTGTACTGCCATGGCTAGGCTATACCCTAAAAGTTTCTTAATTTCATTGATTTTCTTGTGTCTTTGTCATATGTCATTAGCTCTTGTTCTTTATCTTTTGCAGCTTTCCTGAGGGTATTTGATTTTGTAAGCACAGAGATCTTGTCAGTGGCTTTTGCTTCAACTGCAAGTTCATCTGCATATGTCAGAATTGCATTTATGTTGGTCTGAAGCTTTCTTCTCTTCATCTTGAGTTGGTCCACCTCATCCAGTACTACCTTCCATTTCTGTGTTTTTGTGTGCGCTCCCTCTTCTTCTTTTCCTCATCAAGGTACACATGGTATCTCTGTCTGGCACAGCCAGCAGACTGTAGTAGTTCTTTGGTCATCCCTACATAAGCTACCCCCACCCACATGGTGCAGGTGGTCTACTATGACCCGCTGGGCAATCAAGGTTCTCTCCTTCATATTTGCGACAGTGATGTTCTTATTAACAGAGAACCCTCTTTCCACAGAAGCCTGGCTATGGGACTGCAGGAGAACCTTTTGGACGATTTCCCACAGATCTTTGAATGGATGCTGTTTGGCCAGCTGTGCAAGGAAGAAGGTGTCCAGTCTGGAGTGAGCACCAGTGGGCCACTGTGAGGCATCCTGAACTGGTTGAGGATTGTGTCACACTTGTTCTCTCTGATCTGTCCAGCACTAGAGATGATCTGCAGGCACAGCCTCAGTTGTTTCTCACAAAGGTCTGGCTTCTCTTTTATCTTCAGTGTATCCAGCCATGCCAAGTTTCTCACCAGTGTGTACCTCTGGGGGCATTTCTCCAGCAGCTTTGTCACAGCTGTGACAAGGAACTCCTTGGTCTCTTTTCTAACTGTGAGGACATCTCGCTCAGAAACCTTCTTCCTCACCCTCAATTCTGAAAGTAGTTTGTCTGC
Organism: Anguilla anguilla; assembly: GCF_013347855.1. NCBI lineage: Eukaryota > Metazoa > Chordata > Actinopteri > Anguilliformes > Anguillidae > Anguilla > Anguilla anguilla. The sequence goes on along the minus strand of NC_049201.1, from coordinate 36,618,832 downwards.
AACAAATCCTATGTTGATAAGGGAGGCATCTTTGTGATTTGCTTGATCTTTGAAGTCTTCTGAGAAGAACTTCAGTGGAGTCTTCACCCTCTTAAGTGTATCATCTGTGACAAATCTCTGGAGAAGGCGATACAGTGTGGTGAAAAGATTGTCTGCCAGGAAAGGTAGCATGGGCTTATCAGTTTGATACTTTATTAGAAAAGGCTGAGCAATGGAGAGGAAGAGGTTGGCTTTTACCAAAATCATAGGGTCAGTGCATGCCTTTTCAACCGACTCAAAAGACTTGTTTTTTGGATGTGGTACTTTAGAGGCATTAACATTAGCTACATATGTCTGTATCTGTCGCCATATTGTAATGGCTCTTTCTAGCACTGTGACATTTTCTAGCCATCTATGTTGACAGTACCTGAGAGGGAAAACAGTTGAACCTGTTACTTTGGCGTAATCATCACGCCTGGCTGGGGAGTCCTTAAAAAGCCAATAAAGACTATTTAGAGTGTGTTCAATGTCCCAAGTGGTTGTATTGCTGCCAGCTTTAAATGCATTGTGCATTGTATGTAGTCCACAACTCCCTATGTTGAGGAGTTTGGAGCCAATCTCCTCTTCCAAGTCCCTGGACAGTGTGTCGAACAGCTTCCAGTTTACATTCGGTCCATCCATTGATAGCTGCAACATGCCATGAATCCCAACAGTGTTGCAGTTAATGCCTAGTGGTTTGTAGAGGTCATCAGCACATGCATGTCCGAGAAAAAGCTTGTGCTTACACAGTCTCCATCCCAAAAGCGTATGTGCACATCTAGTTGTTTTGACTGGAGGGGGCGGTTCAAACTCTCTTCAAAAAGTAGAACGTAGTTACTAGCAGATTTCACTTTTGACAAAAGTAGTGATGAGAAATGTGGTGCAATACCAAAGGTTGTCAGGTAAGCTGCTTTGTCATCCCCACAGGTGAACTTGGAGGCAATGTTGCTGTCTGAAAACATAAGATGAAAAAGGTAACCCTTTCCAGTACAGCTGTTGAAGGAGCCATGCTTCTCCATGACATACACTTCCACAGACAGAATCTCTGGCCCACTCACAAAGGTCCTCATTGAGCTACTGGATGTAGCTGCAGCTGTGACACTAAAAAAGAAGAACAAATTTGGCTTATTTGGTGGAGTACAAACATTTTTAAAAAACTTAAATAGCTTCACATCTAACAATTATGAACAGTCAGACACCAGAATACTCACTGAATTGACATCATAGATGATAATATGTCATATGATAATAGATGGCATGTCAGTGTACTGTGGTGTAGCCTACGTCATAAGATTATTAATTAAAATGTTAATGAGTAGTACTTTACAAAAGTACCGGAACTTTTGGGGTGGGGCGCAAGCGCTGAATATTTCTGATTGGTCGACTACTCGCAGTATTTTATTTCAACTGCCATTTTTAAAAATCTGCAGCCGCAAACCGATTTATTTTCATAATAACTTGAATTTAAACTTGTATGTTATGCGGCGCAGTAGCCTACTTTTGGTTATAACCTGCCAACGTCTTGGAATTATAACGTGTGCTCTTCTGTTCTTTTCTTGCTTTAGTATTTGTTTTATAAAATGTTAAGCATTCGTGCTGGGACAGCATATTACGTACCAAAACATTCAAACGGTTTAATTCGGTTGCTGAATATTTTCTTCCGGATTTTCTTTGTTAGCCCGTTATAATTGACTCAAAACGTTTGATACAGTTATGTCAGGTATGCGGTAGTTCTGCGTAATTTACATTGGTGATACAGTAAAAGCAAACTGGAAATCACGTTCTGCACTTTTTGTCAGGGTAAAATAACAGGTTAATTCTAGTAATCATCCCTTTTGCTTTTTCAGACTGCCATAATTGTAATCTGCGATTCTTCAATTCCACAAAAAGACCAGGAAGACTATGGACTTATTTATGGTGCATGGTTCGCATCTGGAGGGCATACTTCGCTGCTCCGCTAGCAGTAACTTTGAAGGAAAGCAAACGGTGGCTGTACCACTGCTAATTTAAATTTTCATGCAAGTCTGAGTTTTCATTCTATTTATTCTTGTCATTTTGCGATTAGCCTATATGGAATTGACGATGAGAGTCGAAGTAATCAATTCAACAGCAAATTGTTTACGACGTGTGCATGTTTTCGCATAAAGACATAATGGATGTGTTTGAGAAGATTTATAAAACAGTTACAATCTGACTATTGGCCTGTTATATCCTATTTGTTGCATAACAACGGTCCAAGTCGAACTACCAACGAGAGTTTTGCTTGACAACGGTAAAATATGCCCAAACGGCCGCGGAAGAATATTTCAATTTCAGGTGATTAAGTTGATAAAAATCAATAAATACAAAAGTAACCATATATAGTCATTGTTGGTAACCCGTTGTATATAAGTGGAATAAACCCCTCTGGGCTGTCCCGGTTATTAGAAAATAATGTAGGCTACTTTGGTGGTAGTATGGGGTTACAGAAGAAATCATACGACAGATGGACCGACGACGACGTCGCTTTTTCATACGTCAGTGGACTAATTTGCTTAATCTTCGCGGGACTTTAGACTGCGGTGGAAACGCAGACAACAATGGGCTGAAGGAACCTTTTAGTTCCTTGAAAAGTAGTTCCTGAGACTAAAAGTTCTGGGTACTTTGGGTGGAAACGCCGCTTTATTTCACTTTGACCCATAAGCTGTAGTACAGATAAGCCCAGTAGTTATAACGCACTGACGCCAAAGGGTGGCGATATAGCACTACAAATTAAGTGCCTTCACTTCAGCTAGATCATTTGGCTAGTAAGCTCACCAGCCACTGCAGAAGTGGCTGATTTGACTACAACTACTACTACGGCAGCTGCAAATACTCCACATTCCCACTAGCAATGGCTGTACACAACGCAAAAAATTAAACCATGCCATGTAGCTTACTCACTATAGGCAGCTAACAGATCCATGCATTCAAATCATTATCTGGGTGCGGTACTGCGGTGATTAGCTGACGTTAGCTTGAGTTCGTCAGCTTTCTAGACTTCCAGCTAACATTAGCTAATCATTTGAAGGCTAGACTGACTAGCTCAAATTCTCACCGTTCATCATTTGGTGCGTTGGCGGGTTCATTACTTGTTGTGGTCTGTCTCGGTCTCACGTTGGGTTGGGCCAAAAACATTGTGACTCTGGGTGCAGAGGATGCTGTGACAAGAGTGCATTTGCCCTTGCATATGGCTTACAATTGCAAGTTACTCCCCCGTGTTGGAGATGTCGAACGATTTTACACAAAGTTTGCATCTAGTTTTCTTTTCCCATTTGGAATCCTTAGCCAACCAGGCTTTATATTTGGGATTGTCAAACCAGCCCTTGGAAACCTTGCATTTACCCATTGTGGCCGTTCAGTCTACACTCCTGTGCAGAAAGTTGGACGACGTTCCAATGTCAAACATCTCTGCCCAAAGAGGAAGTACACTAACCGGTGCTACCTATACTCGTATTATTTTCCCTTAACATATTGAATAAACATTATATTATTGTTCCCCCCATATTTCTTTAGTCTCTTTTATAAATAAGAATCGAAAATGAGTTGAAAAAAGTTAAATAATTTAATTTTCACGGCGTCTGTGCAGCCTTGTTTATTCACTGTGTCCATGGAAACGACGATGAACGCAGCCAAAGGTATGGTTTCCTTACGCAGGAAAGATTTACTTTTCTGATAACTACATCACTGCATAACTCATAAATGTTCAGCAAGCTTAATATTTGGTTATTTGTGATGCTATGTATATATGCAATTCAAAGATATTGCCGCATTTTCTTTCAAACTTTCAAAACTAATTTGGTCGCGGATGTCCGGATTTGGTGCAGTTATAAGGAACTGGCCCATGTGGAATTTCCAGTTCAAATCCAGTAGAAAATCCCAGTAGACGTCCAGTAGAAAACCATTTAAAAACCAATAGGAATTTTAACTGGTTCTTGTTGGTTTTTATAGGGAAATTGGAACACATTCTACTGGTGGCTAACTGGTTCCTAATGTAATGTATTGGTCTGGTTCCAGTTGAAAAAAAAAACTGATAGAAGTTGCTGGTCTCAAATGGTCTGTATTGGTTGAACTGGTCTTAAATGGTCTGTATTGGTTGAACAGGTCTCAAATGGTTTGTATTGGTTTTAGCTGGAGACAGCTGGGCTATTGAGTTCATAATGATGTCTGAAATGTTCCAGTTGGTATTTAAATGGATTAAACCCATTTCAATTGGTGTAACCTGGAATTATAGTGAATACATATATAACTGAATTTGATTTATGTTCTCACCGTTTATATCCACCACTCCCACACAGGCCCACAACACACACATCTTTGTATACTGTAACCTGTACATATACCTTGATAATAACAATTTAACAGAGAATATTGAAATAGAAGCAACAAGTAAATGCATTAGATCCTTTTTATTGATTTGTTAATGTCCATGATTTTTTCAGAGACATACTGGCCAATTTTACGGCTGCGAGCAGCCACCTCTGGTTCCAGCACACCTTTTTCAAGCAGCCATCTCTTGAAAGAGTCTGTCATTGGACATACAGAACATAGAGAAACAATCTCGCATAAGACAGTTGAAAATAGTAGCATTGGACTCAATATGTATAAATCAAACTGGTAAATACAGTTGTATGCAAAAGTTTGGGCGCCCTGAGCAAAACACATATTTTATTAATTTTTTATGTCAAGACAAGTAAATTCAACCACTGTAGCAACAAGACATTTAAAAATGAGTCTTTGTTCATATGTTTGTGTACTGTTACCTTTTATTTCATGAAATTAAATTAAACAGTAAATATGGTAAGTGCAAAGGTTTTGGCACTCTTCCACTGCATTAAACTCAATAGAAAAATCTATGGGTAGGTCTTAAACATGTGATGTACATGCAAGACTGCCTAAAATATCTTAGAACTTGAAGTGATCTGCTGAAATATCTGGCAAAGGACGGAGTGTAGCACAGTGGGTAAGGAACTGGGCTTGTAACCGAAAGGTCGCAGGTTCGATTCCCGGGTAGGACACTGCTGTTGTACTCTTGAGCAAGGTACTTAACCGAAATTGCTTCAGTATATATCCAGCTGTATAAATGGATACAATGTAAAAGTTGTTAAATGCCTGTAATGTAATGTAATGTAAAGGTATGTTGCTTAGTTTTGACTTAGTAGGGTGCACAAACTTTTGCACATACCACAATTTTTTAAAAATCTACTTTTAAGTTCATGAAATGAAAAAGTAACACTGCATTAACATTTTGAAGAAACAATTACATTTTACTGCAGGGGTTATATTGACTTCTTTTCACTTCAAATATCAACAACATATGTATGTATGTAACTTCCCTAACTCTTGCATACAACCTTGCAAACACCTTTCACTGAAATAAAATACCAACCTTTAACTGCTTGGTATTTTTCAGGAGTGAGGGGAGGTTTGGCAACAGCTCCTTGGCCTTTGAGTCTGGACCCAGATGGCTACGGCAAGGTTCTTGCAGAACCGGGAGTCATTTTTGGCTCCTCTAATCCAGCTCCAGGTCCCTGCAGAAATGTAGGCTCCACCCCCAATATGGATCTAAGAGAACAGTAAAGAAAGATTGCTAGGAAAATTAAGCAATAGTACAAGAGAGGCAATGGTATATGGAAAATATACAACTGATACAGGAGTTGTTGGCACGACTCAAAGCAGAGTGCCCTTAATAATTGTTTATGTAATAGTTGTTTATTTTCCATATATCATTTGCCTCGAGTGTAGCCTACTATTGGTTTTATAACACAGTTGCCAGCGATTTACCTGCGATTTTGACCAAAACGGTAAAACTTTATTTTCCATTCATGTCTATGGTTGCTAAGGAGGTTGCTCGTTTGTTAGTCGCTAGTTCCATTTCAAACCAAGCCACTCCGTCATTTGTTCCATTGACATTTTGCTAGTTGGTTATTAGGTCTAGAACTCTGCGAATTCTATGCCAAACAACATGAGTGACATCACTCCCATCACTACAGGTGACATAAGGCACACAAGAACACCAGCGTCACCGCATTTATCCCATTTGCAATATAACTTGGTACAATCGTCACAATTATTTTGAAATAAATAATGACACTGAGGAACAAAGCTGATTACTACAGAATAAAAAAAAATGTACCTTTCCATCTGGCCATGGAAGGGTTGTCTCTTCACTGGTCTGTGAGGTGCTGGTTGCACAGGTGTACTGCAGGATACTGAAAAAAAAGAAACCTTTCAATTTTACTGTGTTGTAATTAGCTATTGTCAAATTGTCAGAAGTTTCTTTTGTGGTAGCAGGCAGCAGGTAGAAAATTTACCATCGGTAGCCAATAGAAATATTTCACATTTACCCAAGTGTATTACATTGGTATGCATGTTGTGTGGTTAAATGTGTACTATGTTTAGTTTCAAAAAACAATAAGATGGTAGTAAGAATAAAAATAATATGGTAGTTTCATATCAGTTATAATTACTTCATTTAAATGTTTACTCACCCTCTAACACCTCTCCTTGGAGCAGTGTTTTGATGTTGCCCTGGAAGGACCGTAGGTAGCTTTTGTACCGGGCACACTCGTTTTGTATGTCTTTTTTGACTTCCAATTCTGCATATCTAGGGTTGCATGAAAATGGAAAAAGACAAAAGAATTTGTAACTTTCTCATATAATGGTAAAGAAGACTACTACCATAACTACACATCCAGAATCCCAGAGATGAGGAAAATACAATATTTTGTACAATTATCACTGGAAATGACAATGAAAATTTCCCAGTATAGACTCTGTTTATGTCCCAAGTACTTACTTCTGTTGAAGATCACTGAGCTCCACTGACAGTCGCTGTTTTTTCTTCTTTAATTGATGGTACCCTTGCAGCAATTCATCATAAATTTTCTGAGGGACCACTCCACCTTCGTCTGTGCAATCAGAATCCTAATTGCTTCAATGCATCTCTGGAGATATATGGCTTAGGCTACTTATGTCAACCTTGTCTGTGCCAATAAGTACGAGAGATAAGCAACAATTTGCTGTGACACCTACAAGTCATGTAAAAAAATCATACATAACAAAACTCCAGCTAAGTGTACACTTCTGTTATTGGGCATCTTCTTGGAAGTCCTACCTCATCATCTGAAGACAGCACTCTTCTTTTTTTCTTCTTTTGTACCTTCTCCGAGGTGTCCTATAGACAGGTAGATCAATCGGTAAACAGATCTGGGTAACTATGAAAACTAATTCACGTTACTGGACAACACATCGCCAACAGCTGACTGGCTACTGGCGCGAGATACTACATATCAAACCATCTCGTGCTACAACGAGCTAAACTAACTGATATATCTTACTGATGAATAAATTGTTTTATGCAGATTCCGGTGGTCTTCGACATATTTGTATCTAACTTACTTAGATTTTAAGTGTTCATAGATTTGGTAAATAAACGGTGTTTGCAGTTACATAGAGTAGCATAGTTGATTAACGTTAGTTCACTGCTTAATTTATTCTACATAATCAAACGCTTAAGATGAGTATACGTTACAACTCTCTAGGACACATGACATAGGCTATCGCTAGATAAATGTCACGTGTCATTTTCTGTAAACTGTCTTTCAAGTGTTCAATGTAGTTAGCTAACGTTAAATATTACTTACCAGAAAGGAGCAAAACTTGGCCTTGGTAATAGGCTCCGTCATCCTCCCAGAACACCCAGTAAAAAGGCGTAACTTTGGGTTGAACATTGGGGGGTTGAGGTCTCCACCCATGTACGGGGGTCTGGGGGCATGCCCCCCCAGGAGATTTTTTTTGCAAAAAGGTTGTTAAATGGCTGTTTCGCATGAATGTTAAGGGGAAGAGACATACCAAAACAACATGATCTGCATATCCCTACTAGTGCAGTGGAATAGCATAAAATCATTCACTTTGTGATAAAAGCACCAAATTTGTAACGCATCAATTTGTTGTTCCAGTATTAGTAAAAATGGATATTTATCACTTCCTGAACAAAGATGTTCTGAACAAAATTCTGTGGTAATTTTCTGTCCCTGGTGTACAGATTTTGCAATATAACCTGTTTTCCTGTGAATGCCATGTAAATCATAAGTATGCATAAATGTACGCAATCTGGAAGCATAGCATTAAGGGTAATTCCTAAATTATTATTTGTTAACAATAAATAATCACTTGATATACCTTAGAAATAATCACTAGTCATACCTCATACAAGCAAGATAATCGCAACCAGGGTGTAAAATTAACACCCGCCAAATGCGGGTGATTTTCCAGAGTGGCTGGTAAATTTGTGAGGCTCACACGCTTCCTGTTTGTGGTTGAAAGAGCGAGGAGTTCGAAAATCTTTGTTACAGGCTAATATCGTGCTTTCAAGTGTGTATCGAGTACTATCTTGGGCTTTTGTGTTTAAACAAAACCTAAGTAAGCATCATATACTACTTTCTCAGGATTACTCGCCAGAGTAAATTGTAAATCGAACGAAGCGAACAACTAAAGAAAATACGGTAAGAGCGCATCATGGCTTCCATTCCCTGCACAGTTTGTTGCATGTTTAGTCTTAGCTCTGCTGCCAATTTTACGAGTAATGGTACTTGTACTAAGTGTCAGCTTAATTTAGAATTGGCACAGAAAATAGCTGGACTTTATATCAGATTCAGGAGAGTGAGACTTTCTTAGACTCCCTTTTACCCAAGCCGGATGCTAGTTTAGATGCGAGTGTTTCTCCGCCGCCAGTGTCCTCGCTGCAGGACCAAAGGTACCAAAGAAACATAGTTGTTGGCCCAGGGCCGCCGAGCACCACCCAACTCGCGTTTCCAACTGATATTCCCCACTCAGTAACACACCTACTGAGAAAGCCCTGATCATAGGGGATAGTATTTTGAGAAACGTGAGATTAGAGACACCAGGGACCATAGTACAGTGTATCCCTGGTGCCAGAGCCACGGACATTGAGGCAAATTTAAAAGTGCTGGCTAAAAGTAAACTTAAATACTTTAGGATTGTTATCCACGTCGGCACAAAAGACATCCGATTGAGGCAATCGGAGGTCACCAAAAATAATATTATATCGGTGTGTGCAGTGGCTAAAAAGATGTGTCGGGAAGTAATTTGCTCTAGCCCGCTTCCAGCTCGTAGGAGCGATGAGGTCTACAGTAGGCTATCTTCGCTAAATCTCTGGCTGTCGGAGTGGTGCTCATCTAGTGACATAGGCTTTATTAATAATTGGCCTGATTTGTGGGGAAGGCCTGGCCTACTGAAGAGAGACGGACTCCACCCGAGCTGGAGAGGTTTTCGTGTCCTATCGAACAACATAGCTGCTAGTCTTAGTAAGGCCAGATCCTGACACTCCATCAGGGCGCCGGCCAGGCTGCAGGCTTCTAACCCTATGTGTTTGCCTGCTCGTTTCTTTATACCTGTGTCCCAGACATATGGCCATACGCCTCTGTCTGCAAGGTGCGTTTCAGAGCTAGCCAACAGAAATAGTATTTCAAAAGCCCCTTTAACTAATACTTTAAAACTAGAATCTAATATCTGTTATATTGAGACTGTGTCTGTTCCACACATCTATGCCAAACGTAAAGCTAACCGTGGTATTGATGTGGATAACATAATCGTCATAAAAACACGGCACGTTGCTACTAATAATAGTGAACCATCCTTAAAAATTGGACTATTAAATGTTAGATCACTCGCTCCAAAAGCAGATCTTGTCAACAAATTGATAATAGACCATAATCTCAATGTATTATGTCTGACTGAAACTTGGCTAAGACCTGATGAATATATTGCGATTAATGAAGCGTCTCCTGTGGGTTTCATAGGTACTCAGGTGTCACGTCCATCAGGCAGAGGGGGAGGCGTTGCAGCTATTTATCAGTCCTTATTGAGTCTAACGCCTAAGCATGGATATATGTTCTCCTCTTTTGAAGTTCTTATTACTAACTGTGTACAGCCCGATCTAGCTAATAAAAGTGCTAGCGGGCAGTCCTTTTTTCTTGTGTCTGTTTATGGGCCACCTGGGCCTTATTCTGATTTCTTAAGGGAATTTGCTGAGTTTTTATCACACCTTGCAATTTCAGCAGATAAGGTCATAATTGTTGGTGATTTCAACATACATGTGGATAAAAACGGTGACCCCCTAGGAACAGCTTTTGCCTCTATCATTGATTCCATTGGTTTTGTACAGAATGTTTGTGAGCCTACTCACTACCGTGGCCATACTTTAGACTTAGTTCTGTCCCATGATATTAGTGTGGTAAATCTTACCATCGCACCTCATAACCCTATACTATCAGATCATTTCCTCATTACGTTTAATATTAACCCTCTGGGGTCGAGAGCTCCGCCGGCGGAGCTCGACAAGATGAAATTAACTTTAGTTTCTATTTGGATGATTAACTTCACGTGCTGTTATCATACAGACGCAACAAAAACATTGACAGAAACCTTAGAATCGCGACTTTCCAATGCGTCCATTGGCAAATAATATGAATTGTTTTAAATGTGCTAAATTTCATTTATTAGATCATGTATGCTTCGTTAAACTTTACTCATTACTATGTGAATTTCGCTCAGCAGGAAGTCCGCCCAAATCGTATTCACATGTTAACAACATTATAATTAACCTCCATAGAAGGAGACTAAAGGAGGGGCGATGCGAGATCCATGTCAGAAATGCCAAGTCTGCGAAAGCGGGATAGAATGTCAAAGTGTCGCCTAATTCACTTCTTTTGAGGTGAACATTTCGTTTAATTTTGAAAAATGGTCCGTCCGGAAGCCGACACTGATGTCATTTCGAACAGCGAACTGATCCAGCTGAGGATCAACTTCATGCGTAAGTATATTTCTTATGATCATATTGGTAAATATGTGTACTGTATTGCAACGTATCTGTGTGTTTGTAGGAATATCCAGCAATATGCGCGTTTGTAAATTCCCACACTACGAACGATTCGAACTATTGCATCTCAAAATTATAGGCTAGGCTCTCTGCGTCTGGTTGTGTTAGAAGTATCAGGTAGACTGTATGTTTTTCGATCATATTGGTAATAAATAGCCCGTGGCGTGGCTAAGATTCTAAAACTGATGTCCTCGCACAATCGATATTAGCATACTGTAAGTAAATTCGGGAAATAGCAATATAATAACCACTTAGCTAAACAGACCTAGCCTACTTCAGATTGAGGCATTGTTATTGATGAGTTGCATGTAGTTGAGCTGGAATAGCAATGTTTATTTAGTTTAGCTAATGTTGTTTCGTTGATAGCTTGCATTATTTGTAAATGTGTGCTGTATTGCATTCTCTGTGTGTTTGTAGGAATATTCACTAATATGCGCGCTTGTAAATTCCCACACTACGAACGATTCTAACCATAATTATAGGCTACCTCTCTGCGTCTGGTTGTGTTTGTTTGGTTCTTTGTTTGTATATGATGTAACCATGTCACATTTCCTAAGTTTTGTTTTCATTAGTTAGTGGTTTGCCCCTTTTTTGTAAAGCACATTTAATTTTCACCTGTTGAAGGAAATGTGCTATATAATAAAGTTTGATTTGATGTCACATTTCCTAACAATTTTGTTTTTATCATATTTACAGAGATGCTGATCAGGAAACACGGCCTAGTTCACCACTAGCTAAGAGGCCACGCAAGCGTTGCAAGAGTACACCAGTCTCATCTCATCTTCCATGCGTATAGTTTGCTTCAATAAATGTTCTGAAAATCAAAAGATGTCTTTGTTTCTGTCTTCTAAATGGCTCACTGAGTCTTTGTCTTAGTGGTGGGGAGGCATGCGGCCAGGTGTGAATAGCCTACTTAGCTGGCAGGTCGTCCTACCCAATGCATATTCATTACAGAAAGGCCATTTGCCCTCCCATTCTCACCTGGTGTTGAAAAATAGTTGTCACAACACTAACTTTTAGCAGTGTATTTTATATTTCTCATTGGATTTGCTAAAATATTTTGTCATCTTTTGATACCCAAGACCTTGATGAACACATTTCAGTGACCAAAAGTCTTAGTCACAATTGTTCAGTGTGCTTTATTACAACATTCCTGTGCATGTTCAAAACTACTGTTTACAGTTTGTGTGTTTTTAGAGCAGTTTACAATCCACACATTATGTGGATTATGACCTACTTACTGCTGCCATATTATTGTAGCTGAGTCTGTGCTGAAAACAAAGATATGAAACACTTTGGAATCACTGTATATAAAGTTGATGAAATTTACACAAATGTCAGAGCATCGCACAATCACCAGTGTGCCTCATTTTACCCTTAGACCCCAGAGGGTTAAGGCATCCAATCCTCCTGTATCAGAGCCTAAACATTACTACAGCCGATCAGTAAACCCTGAGGTTATTCCAAAGTTTATAAATATGCTTCCGGAGTCATTCCTCTCCACAGAAGAAAAGGCTGATGAAAATGCTGATGAAGCTACACTGGACCAATTGACTAACCAGCTAACCCTTACCCTCAGGAACACTTGTTACCCCCCTTAAAAGAAGAAACCCTAGTCTGAAAAAGGACACTCCATGGTACAACGATACCACCCGGGCCCTGAAGCAGTCTACTAGACAATTAGAGTGAAAATGGTGGTCAATAAAGCTAGAAGTATTTCATCTTGCATGGAAAAACAGCTTTCTTCAGTATAAGCAAGCTCTTGCTTCTGCTAGATCTGCTTTTTTCTCAAAACTAATTGAACAAAACAGACATAATCCAAAATTTCTATTTAGTACTGTGGATAAATTAACTAAAAAACAATCATCAGAGTTTTCAACTTATCCCTCCAATCTTAGCAGCATTGACTTCATGAACTTTTTTGATCAGAAAATTGAGGCTATTAGAGACCAGATTTCCAAACTGTCTCCATCATGCACTATTACTGTTCATGTTAATAAACAGCCCCGCACCTGGTTACAACAGGAAGATTTACAGACAGCAGTACTAAACTGTTTTACACCCATTAGCAAGGTCCTCAAAACCGACGACCTGTCTACTCAATCCTATTCCTTCAAATTGGATTAAAGAACTATTTCCAGTACTAGGCCAGCATATACTAAAAATCATTAACACATCCCTAGTCACAGGATACGTACCTGAGTCACTAAAAGTGGCAGTTATTAAGCCATTATTGAAGAAACCAAACCTAGAACCTGATAAATTGGAAAATTATAGACCTATTTCAAACCTTCCATTTCTATCAAAATTATTGGAGAAAACTGTTGCTAAGCAACTAAGTGCTTACCTTAGCTCTAACGGTATCCTCGAAGTATTCCAATCAGGGTTTAGACCCCACCACAGCACAGAAACCGCACTTATCAAGGTTATAAATTATTTACTACCGTCAGCCGACCGTAACTCTGTGTCGGTTCTTGTGCTCTTCGACCTGAGTGCAGCTTTTGACACAATTGATCATGGAATTCTACTGGACAGACTCCAGGCCTGTGTTGGACTTCATGGACAGGCACTCGCATGGTTTGGATCATACCTATGTGACAGGAAACAGTTTGTCAAATTAAAAGAAGAAGAGTCCAGCTCCTCAATAATGAAATACAGTATTCCACAAGGATCAGTACTAGGACCAGTACTCTTCTCGCTATATATGCAACCACTTGGCAATATTATCCGGGCACATGGCGTAGAGTTCCACTGTTATGCGGACGATACTCAGATTTATATTTCAATGAAACCTGGCGAAGCACTGCCGCTTTCACGGTTAGAGGCCTGTATTGTAGATATCAAGGTTTGGATGCTTTCAAAGTTTCTGCTCCTAAATTCAGATAAGACTGAAATGTTGGTTTTAGGTCCCAAAATATTAAGGGAGAAATTGGCTACTCTCACCTTAAACCGTGATGGTTGTTTGGCTGAACCTAATATGGTCGTTAAAGACCTTGGTGTCACCATTGATCCTGATCTATCTTTTGACACCCATATAAAAAACATATCCAGAATTGCCTTCTTTCAGCTACACAACATAGCTAAAATTAGACATTTCCTGTCAGTTGGGGATGCTGAAAAATTGATCCATGTGTTTGTTACGTCTAGGTTAAATTACTGTCACGCCCTGCTTTCTGGCTGCCCTAATAACTTGTTAAAGAGTCTCCAGCTTGTGCAGAATGCAGCTGCTCGTATCTTGACCAGAACTAAGAAGTATGAGCACATTACACCAGTACTAGCGTCGCTTCACTGGCTACCCATTAAGCATAGGATAGATTTCGAGGTTTTGCTCCTGACCTTTAAAGCTCTGCATGGACGTGCACCTGTGTACATATCTAACCTGCTCCTACCTTATAAGCCCACAAGGTCACTCCGATCCCAAGACGCAGGCTACTTGGTAGTCCCAAGAATTTCCAAAAACCTAAAAGGTGGTAGGGCTTTCTCCTACAGAGCCCCACTACTGTGGAACCAGCTTCCAAAATTTATAAAGGAGTCAGAATCAGTCTCAATATTTAAATCTAGATTAAAAACGCACCTCTATGCTCAGGCATGGGCTCTCCATCCCTGTCCTAGTAGCTATGCAGCCATATACTATTCCTGGCGGGGTCCATCCAATACATACTACTGCCACTTTACCCACTGTCTGCTATATTGCAAATTCCCTAATTGCCGTTTCTACCCTCTTCCCCACGCTGCCGGCGGGGCTCTTGCCCCAACCCTCGAGAGTGCTTCGAGAGTCGTCTGGTCTCCCCCACCTCTGCGGTCCAGCCCCTCTTTCGTCATTGCCTCCACCCTGCCCTCATCTGTCGCCACCTGCTGTTCCACATCACCGCCACCCGGCCCCACCCATCATCTGAGCCACATCATAAACCTTATAAAACTGACTAACATGTTGGTCACCAGTTGGCACCCTGAGCCGACCAGAGGAGGATGGGTTTCCCCCTTGAGCCTGGTTCCTTCCAAGGTTTCTTCCCATCTGCCACAGGGAGTTTTTCCTTGCCACTGTTGCCTTAGGCTTGCTCCTGTGGGGGTTTAGGCCAGGGTTGTCTGTAAAGCGTATTGTGACAACTGCTGTAAAATACGCTATACAAATAAAATTTGATTGATTGATTGATTGAGTGGCGGATGCCCAAACTTTGTCTGTACTGTGTTATCGCGTTATTTACATGGCAGTAACCTGGCAACCCATCTCGCGCCATGGCCCCGAGGCGATATTTCAACGAGATGCCGACATGATCAGGTGTTCGAGCCATCTAGAAAAAAGTATTGCTCCTATTGTAGTATTTAGCCTTTTAGTGGCAACTGGTGAGCTGAAAACTTTCCTTTAAACTATTCATTGATGTCAAACTGTTTTAATTAATTTTTAGTGATTAACAAGCATGCAAACAATCTGGCTAATCAATTAGAAAGTGACACACAGCTTCTTCGCATTGTGTAACGCCGGGCACCCACCGCACACGTCGCGTAAGCGTCGCGTAAACAGCACGGCGAAGCAGCACGGCGCGACGCGTAGCGTGTCTCCACTGGTTCCGTTTGTGTCGCGCAAAGGCTTGCTTAACCCTCTGGGGTCGAGAGCTCTGCCGGCAGAGCTCGACAAGATGAAATTAACTTTCGTTTCTATTTGGATGATTAACTTCACGTGCTGTTATCATACAGACACAACAAAAACATTGACAGAAACCTTAGAATCGCGACTTTCCAATGCGCCCATTGGCAAATAATATAAATTGTTTTAAATGTTCCAAATTTGATTAATTAGATCATGTATGCTTCGCTAAACTTTACTCATTACTATGTGAATTTTGCTCAGCAGGAAGTCCGCCCAAATCGCATTCACATGTTAACAACATTATAATTACTGTCCATAGAAGGAGACTAAAGGAGGGGCGATGCGAGATCCATGTGAGAAATGCCAAGTCTGTGAAAGCGGGATAGAATGTCAAAGTGTTGCCTAATTCACTTCTTTTGAGGTGAACATTTCGTTTAATTTTGGAAAATGGTCCGTCCGGAAGCCGACACTGATGAAGAGCGGTGTCATTTCGAACAGCGAACTGATCCAGCTGAGGATCAACTTCATGCGTAAGTATATTTCTTATGATCATATTGGTAAATATGTGTACTGTATTGCAACGTATCTGTGTGTTTGTAGGAATATCCAGCAATGTGCGCGTTTGTAAATTCCCACACTACGAACGATTCGAACTATTCCATCTCAAAATTATAGGCTAGGCTCTTTGCGTCTGGTTGTGTTAGAAGTATCAGGTAGACTGTATGTTTTTTGATCATATTCGTAATAAATAGCTCATGCCTGGCATGTAGTGGCGTGGCTAGGATTCTAAAACTGATGTCCTTGCACAATCGATATTAGCATACTCTAAGTAGGTTCGGGAAATAGCAATAAAATAACCACTTAGCTAAACAGACCTAGCCTAGTTCAGATTGAGGCATTGTTATTGATGAGTTGCGTGTAGTTTAGTTGGAATATCAGGGTTTATTTAGTTAAGCTAATGT
Organism: Anguilla anguilla; assembly: GCF_013347855.1. Taxonomy (NCBI): domain Eukaryota; kingdom Metazoa; phylum Chordata; class Actinopteri; order Anguilliformes; family Anguillidae; genus Anguilla; species Anguilla anguilla. Next base: position 36,602,343 of record NC_049201.1, on the reverse strand, counting down.
TTTTTCGTTGATAGCTTGCATTATTTGTAAATGTGTGCTGTATTACATTCTCTGTGTGTTTGTAGGAATATTCACTAATATGCGCGCTTGTAAATTCCCACACTACGAATGATTCTAACCATTGCTTCTCAAAATTATAGGCTACCTCTCTGCGTCTGGTTGTGTTTGTTTGGTTCTTTGTTTGTATATGATGTCACATTTCATAAATTTTGTTTTCATTAGTTAGTGGTCTGTCCCTTTTTTGTAAAGCACATTTAATTTTCACCTGTTGAAGGAAATGTGCTATATAAATAAAGTTTGATTTGATTTCACATTTCCTAACAATTTTGTTATTATATTTGCAGAGATGTTGATCAGGAAACACGGCCTAGTTCACCACTAGCTAAGAGGCCAGGCAGACGTTGCAAGAGTACACCAGTCTCAGTTTACTTCAATAAATGTTCTAAAATCAAAAGTTGCCTTTGTTTCTGTCTTCTAAATGGCTCACTGAGTCTTTGTCTTAGTGGTGGGGAGGCATGCGGCCAGGTGTGAATAGCCTACTTAGCTGGCAGGTATTCCTACCCAATGCATATTAATTACAGAAAGGCCATTTGCCCTCCCATTCTCACCTGGTGTTGAAAAATAGTAGTCACAACACTAACTTTTAGCAATTTATTTTATATTTCTCATTGGATTTGCTAAAATATTTTGTCATCTTTTGATACCCAAGACCTCGAAGAACACATTTCAGTGACCAAAAGTCTTATTCACAATTGTTTAGTGTGTTTTATTACAACATTCCTGTGCATGTTCAAAACTACTGTTTACAGTTTGTGTGTTTTTAGAGCAGTTTACAATCCACACATTATTATGACCTACTTACTGCTGCCATATTGTTGTAGCTGAGTTTGTGCTGAAAACAAAGATATGAAACACTTTGGAATCACTGTATATAAAGTTGATGAAATTTACACAAATGTCAGAGCATCGCACAATCACCGGTGTGCCTCATTTTACCCTTAGACCCCAGAGAGTTAAAGCTCTATATTCCTAGTAGCTCTCACAGTCTGCAGTTGGCTTACATTGTGTATTTCACGTTTGTTCAGGACTTTTGATTATGGGTAAGTGAATACTTGGTGAGATACCTTTTTCAGTCTGTTAATATGGCAATATTTTTTAACACATATAAATACGTGAGAAAGTAAACGCTTTAAAGAATTACCATAAGCTTAAATCGCAACGTAGCCTACATAATAATCAATCTCAAACTGCATTAATTTATTTGCTTGGTTAACAAGCGTGCCAACTTTATGAAGAATATGTAATGATCATAATAATAATAATAATAATAATAATGATCATAATAATAACAATAATAAATAATCCGTAATCAACCATTGGGAATTCCCGTGTCGTCTTGTCATTCATGTCAAAACGTGTATAGGATCAGATTTAGTAAAATCAGCTAATCATAAAAAAGATAGCGTAACAGTTTAATCTTGAACGCCATGAACACCGTAAGCTTTGAAGTACAAGTGCAATAAAGGCTTGCTTACAACTTCATTTATAAAATAGGTGCATTTTCATCGGCAAGACCACTAAATAATCAGATTTTTTAAAGCTCTGTGGATTATCTGATTTTTATTAACAAGCCCTTTTTGAAAGCACGGCGAACGAAGACATCGGAGAAGTCAAATAGACTGAGCAACGGCTGGTTAAACTACCTTCCAACACTCGAGCTAACAAACCGCTGCTCGGTGCATTCACTTCTACATCATTCAATAGGCTACGTCTTTCTGTGGTGTATTTTCAAACTTCCCCACCCCCTCCGCAAAATAAGATAGCGAAACTAAGTTTGCCTTTTCCCCAGGTTCCAGTTTTTTTTTCTTTTTTTCTGCAAGGACAATACAAAAACGAAAAGGCTTGTATTTATTTAGCTGCTTATAAAATATCTGGGAGGGAACTAGGCACACATCCCCAGTAAGATAAGGATGAAATATAAATCAGAGCATGTATACCTAGCATTTTAGAGCATATTTCTGTTTATAAACAGGCCACCGTGATGCGCGACAAGCCGAAAAAATAGAACAGAAGCGAAAAACTACGCTTCAGTTCGTTTGTGTCGCGCGAGCTTCGCAGCTGGTTCGCGACGCGTTCGCATCTGGTGGAGACGACGTCGCCCGCTGCCGTTGTAACAACAGTACTTCAACTATGCTTCAGTTACACGCGTAGTACGCTCGCGGTCGATACGCGTGCGGTGGGTGCCCGGCTTTAGGGAGATTAAATTATAAATGCAATTTAGAAAAATCCGTTTTAATCACTAAGCAGTGGCGGAAACTTCCCCTGATTTTCCTTGAGTATCAATACAATTAATCCACAAAATAGGCTACTCAATACTATCATGTATAGCCTGCTTTCCCCAAATAGGCAGTTTTAGCGAGTAGCCTAGGCCTTATAGCCTACATTTATTTTTGTTTGCAGTGCACATTTTAATCAACATTATTTGCGGATACATGCACTTCTTTCTCTGCACTCGTATTCATGGCAGATATCTGCAATGCGTAGATTGTAAACAAACTTGAAGTGCAGGTTTGTTTTTGCTGGTTATTCTGTAAGCTAACATGGTAGATAGACTGGTGTATCTTGTTTGCTGCAGACTACTTGGTCATTAAAACGGATTTTTAACGGATAGATTGAATTTATGATTTAATCCCCCTAACACGGTATGAAGACGCTGTGTTAGGCTACTTGCCATTTGATAAGTCCTATCGTTTGCACGCTTGATAATAAAGGAAAATGAATGAAAACAGTTTGAGATCAATGATTAGTTTAAAGGAAAGTTTTGCGCCACATCAATTTTCAGCTCAGTCGCCGCTGCTTTAATAGTGATTTTTAAAAAGTAGCTGCTAAAAAAAGGTGAGTGGCTGGTAGAAGTTGAGAATCTACCAGACACAGTGGCTATTGCGTAAAAAAGTTAATTACACCCTGATGGCAACCTAGCTAGTAGCTACGGTAAAAGTGGTCTGATTCTATGATGGCTAGTCTAGCTTTTTGTTAGACCAACAACTTAAAATTGTTGGTAGGTCTTTTGTTGCTCCTCTTCTCATTTTGTACGCCGGCTTGCTACGGTGCGCACCAGCTACTACTGCTGCTTGAGAAGACGCGGGAAGAGGAGGACGGGTTGGGCGCAACCAAGTCTTACAATACAGAGGTGGGGGGGTTGAAAAAATGTTATTCTTTGCTTGCTAATTACATTGAATCGAGAAAACCAACCACTTTATCATGTTTTATAACAGTTAATATTTTTCATTGCAAAGACAGAATTCTACCCTCTGGCACGCCGTTTTAACATTTAATAGTTAGACTGGATATGTATTGCAGATAGCCTATCCGTAATTAAATTTCAATTCCCATTTCAGATATCTACATAATTCTAATTGTAGATATCTGAAATTGCATTTTTACTAGTCATGGTGCCAATTGTGGATATCCGTAATGACATTTTTACTAGTCACAATGTATTTTGGATATTCAAAATTACATTATGGATATCTGGAATGGTTTTTCATCTTGGATATCTTACACTTAATCAAGACAAACTGGTAGTCTGCACCTTTGTAAACAAATGCTGAAAGGGTGTGTAAGTCAAAATCCAAATGAGAAACAGCGCAAATACTTGCACTCCAAAAAGAAGGAAAAAGAAATTTCCAAAGCCAAGATGTAGTTGCAAAATTTTTACTAGGACAAAAAAGTTAGTGCAGGTGGAAGTGCCTATATATGTTCTACTAAATAATAATAATAATAATAATAATAATAATAATAAAGTTCTTAACACTTGTTGTCGACTCAGTTCTTTTTGTAAGAATTTTGACCCACACAATATCTTGTGAAGAACAAGATATTGTGATAGACTTTCAGTAGACATCAATTAAGAATGTGTGGGTGCTGAAAGGTTAGTTTTCTACAAATCACAGGGGAAATAATATTGTTTAGATTTTGCAAGTTATGCTAATAATGACACTTTATTGGGTTTTTTAGACCAGTTGAGACCAATTGTATCTAGTTGAAATAAATAGCAGACAACACCAGTTACATCCTATTGGTTTCAACTGGGTGGATCTGGTGAAGCAGCCACTGCCCATAGCACTATTGGTTTAAATGGGTTTTAAATGGTTTCAACTGGTATTCTTAACTGGGCAAACCATTAGAATTTCAAAACCCAGTTGGATCCAGTTGTAAACACCTCACAGCTAGACCAATGAGGGTTTGTAGCTGGAGGGGAAGGCACCGCGTGTTTTCCTTTGGCTGGTGTGAGTCAAAAACGGAGATGTTGCTTATTTTTCCTCTGTTCGTAATAACAGGGCACAATTACACTTAAGAATGCACTGGTTCCGTCGCCGCAGGTCAAATATGAATGCGCTGCTTCGTATCCCGCTTAAGACTGGCCTGAAACAGACCAGTAGCATTCTGGTTACTCTCCGTTCGCAAACGGGGCTATGTTGTCATCAGAGATATATCTGATCTGTCGCCGGACTGTCAATATTCCAATGGGAGCATCAGAATATTCACAAATTCGCGGAACAACACATCAGATATATCCATGACCACAGCAAGTAAGCGTAACAGTTAGTAGGTTTTACTCTCGTAATAATCTGATTCCAAATGAAATTAAAATTTAAAATTTGGTTTTAATTATACGTGGAACCTGGAGTGGTTACACTCGACTCTATCTTGTGCCATCATTCCTCAATATATGCTCCCGGGATTAGCACTATTGTTAAATCTCAGTTCGGTGAAGCCTACAGAGGGTAGGAGGCTGACCACCATAATACATGCCTTCCTTCCTGTGCATAGATAGTTATGAGCCCAGGACAGTGTGTATCTATCGCGCTCCTTAAGGCGAATTTGACAAGAACCGGCGTATAACGCCCATGGGTCCTCTTAAGCCAAAACACCAGAACCAATACAACACCAATCCCGTTAGCAGGCAGATCGTGGTCGCCTATCTAACTTGAGGACCTCACTAAAGACTTTCGCTGTTCTAGACCCCTGATCAGTAGGTCCTAGTCATAATTGTCCCCCTGAGTATTTAAGGTAGGTCATTAGCTTCAAATTCACAGTCAATTTAAAATATGGATGGTTTTTAAAACATAAATACAGAGTAAAACGTTCTTACCCAGCCTGTTTAACTACACACGAATTCACAGAGCCTGCGCAGTGTGAGAAGTCGATTGCGATCTTCCCTGTTCAGCTACGCACAGAACACAGAGTAGGCTATGTGCAGTGTGGGAAGTCGATTACGATCTTCCCAGATTGCTTTGTCTCCCTTCCTTTTAAGCCAAATCCCACGTTTGATCTAGGTGGCATTGCCATAAATGAACCTGGACGAATGATAAAATCTGGAATTTAGGGCCCCCCCGTTTGGGGGCTGTTGTCAAAACAATTAGTGGGGAAATTGGGAAAAGGAGATGATTACCAGAGAGGACATTCCATTGGGATAGTTTTTCCCTGAGTTTCTGAAACTATGTTTTATTAAATTTTATTTGGTATGAAACATATTTAATTCAATTTCTTGTATTTCCCTGAATACATCCATACCAAACATGTCCAGGGGATGTAATATTATGGTGCAGTTGTCATGAAAATACCCTTTTGTTGAACCATACATGCAATCCATGTTATTATTACATAAGGCGTAATACAGTAATATAATGAAAACATGTGCATGGTTTGTAAGGTTTTCCGGGGTTTGTAAATATGATAAACAGATGGTTTAGAGTCCAGATCCAGAAAAGAAATAAAAAGTGTAATGACAGAGGGGCCCACATAAGGGCACTGTGGTACTGTCACGCGCAGTTGCCCCACCATTTGGCCAGAGGCCTGATGATCTTTTCACCCTTAATGGCCCCAACACACACACACCCACAACCATAGACAAAGAGACTAGTTCCCCTTATCTTAGTCTTGTCCAGATGGCAACATTCCAGAGAGCCAACGGCTTGCTCACACAACCATAAACAACCAGTCCAGTTCCCCTTATCTCAGTCTTGTCCAGAGGGTAACAGTCCAGAGAGCCAAATGACCTTCTCATCCAGAGGAAGTCCGAGTAACCTATTGTTTTATCACAAGGCTCTCGGGTCCTTTGGATGAGTCTGCACTGGCTGCCTGCTCCAAACATGAAAAACACTCTGCTTCTATGATCAATTTATTTTTAGAAATTCTGAATTTTATATTTTAGAAAACAGAATAGGGGCAATTGTCTGGAAACACAAATATTTTTCCATACTCTCTTTTCTTTTTTCCATACTTACCCAGACCTGGAAATTACTCAAATCAAATTCCATACTTTTCCATACTGCGTAGGAACCCTGTATGTTGATGTCAACAATTAATCCTCCATTGTCTCACTGCTCATGACTGAGCACCAGTGTTAGCTAACATTACCTAATATATGACATTTTATATTGGTAATGAAATGCCAAGCCATAGGCACAGCTAGCTAGCTATTTAGCCAACATTGGAAATGAAAGGGCGTGCTATCAACTAGCTAACATTAGCTAGCTAGCGTTAGGTAAGGCAAACCTTAGCATTAGCTGTACCTGTACCTTAAGGCAAAAGTTAGAAACTAGCTAACGTTAGCGTTCATCCGTAGACACTTGACACAATCTAATTCAGAAAATCTTAAGGTAAGAAAGTAAAGTGTATTAAACTAGCTAGATAGCTAGCTACTTACATTAACCTACGCTACAGCGTCTCCATTGGCTTGTGCGACGCACGCAAGCATAGACTTTAATGAGGACGCCTGCCACTGCAATGATGAGAGTGAGGCAGGCAGGCAAGATGTTCAACTAACGTCAAGGTTAAGAAATGGTATGGTCCACTTTAGGGGTGTCTGAAATCGTATTACAACATTCTTCAAGGCATGAATATGGGAAATATATTGTTATATTTATGATTACAGGTAAGAAGGGGATATAAATGTTTCAACCCCTCCGACCTGTTGTTTTTACCTCTTTTGGGGGGGGGGGGGGGGGGGTCCAAGTCTTAATTAGGGGGGTCAGGCCCCCCCAATCCCCCCCGTAATTCGAACCCAATTACAGTGTTTGAATTCTTATCAGTGAAAAGGATTTAATCATTTTTCTTTTTTTCATAATAATAAAAAAAGAAATTCCCACGGACCCCCTGCAATTATGCCAGCTGACATTAGGGGTGGGGGAAAAAATCGATACAGCATAATATTCCGATATTTTGCGTGGCAATATTGTATCGATACACGGACGCCAAGTATCAATCTTTTATTATATAAATTGCAAATTCGAATTGAACTTTTTGGTACTAGAATAATCAAATCAATTGCGTTTTCAGTCCCCTAGATGGTGGTGTTGAGTTTTTTCTGGTGAGGTCAGCAGAGTTGACGGTCAGCGTGCGGGAGAAAGGAAATTGGTCAAAACAAAGATGGAGGCAACGGAGAAAGAAATCAGAAAAGCGCCGTCCGCGTTTAAATCAAACGTGTGGACTTATTTAGGATTTTTTAACGAGGAAAAGACGAAGGAGATGGAGATAGAAGCTAGTAGCTAGCGATTGCGTACAAATTGTATCTGAAATGTTTTTAAATAAAGGTAAGTCTCTATCAAAGCTCAGTAATGTCATTCTTCAGGACTAATTAAAGCTATTAATGTTAATTCTGTGCTTGTATTTTGATAGAAACTCACTGGAAGTTTTGACCAGTCAGTCTGTCTGCTTGAAAATCCAATTTTGCTGCAATAAAAATGATTGAAGTGAGATGAACAGGCTGGAAACTTTATTTTATTAGATAAAACAGATGTTGACAAAGTTTTTCTTTTGGGACATAATTTGCAATTGAAAAAAGGTAATAAATCGCAGTATATCGCAATATACCATATCGCAATACTAAGCATATCGCAAGATGTTTAAAATCGCAATAATATCGTATTGTGACTTAAGTATTGTGATAATACCGTATCGTGGGCCCTCTGGTGATTCCCACCCCTAACTGACATGTCATTCAACACAATGCTGCTCACCTCCTTCTTCAGTTGGGAGTAGGGCTGGTTCATTGGTAGGGGTATTGGGGATGGGGAGACAGGGCTGCTGAGCCTGAAGCTGCATATGTTGGGCCTGGCACCAGGCAGGGGCAGGGACAACTGATTTAGTATGAATAGCTTGCTAAAAGTTTGCCTGCATTGATTAAATGTCAGCTAAAAGAGGGGTGAAATTTAAACACTCTGTGAAGATATTAACCCCTTAGCACACATGCCAAATCTGGCCAATCCTTGCCCATTTAGGGGGTACCCTATTTAAAGCTTAATAACTCAAGATGTGAACACCACAGAGACTTAGAAAATGGCTCAAATGAAGCAAGATATTTGAACCTTTACAATACTAGCTTAGATTACTTTATATTCATAATAATTCAAAATAAAGTGCCACAAATGCAATTGTCTAGGCAAAAAATCTAAAATGAATTTCCGGTTTTTTAGTTCGCAATGAAATACTGGGAGATTGCATATATACAGCAGGTTAAACTATACATGTTCTGGATCAAAAACTTCTTGACCACAAGTTCATAAAATCTAAGGGTGGATATGTAGAACTACTAAAGATCTATGAAGCAAAAACTAAGCAGTGTACCCAACGTCTCCAAATCTACACAAAATGTCTAAATTATGCATTACTGTAAATCACAACAAATTCATGTATTTCACTACAAATCAACTGTTTTTACTTAAGAAACTCACTGTTCCATCATTTTCAAGTGGTAATTACAAGCTTTCTGTCAGTACAGTGGTCTAAAATAGCTAGGGGTCCAGAAACATATCCAAAATCTCTCCAAAAAGGAATATGATGCTTTTTGTCCATTGTAAAGCATATAAACTCTTGTATGTATTTCTATACTCTGTACTCTCGTATGTTTTCTTGTATGGGGATGGGACGATATGAAAACAGTTTTCAACCGTCCACCACATTTTGGCAATGTTCCAACACTCATCACTGTTGCATGCATCACAAAAACAAATTACACTACTAACTAACGCTTACATTACAGTGTGAAATATCCACATTATATCGCTAACCTATTTAAAGACACTCAATTTCAAAAATAACGTATATAACCGAAATATTTGGAGCAGTAATACTTACATAGCAATGATGAAATTTTATCTGTGTTCAGTAGATAGAGACAGAGACAGTAAATCAACGATACAGTCTAACTGCCTCTGTTTTGCTCCAGAAAACGATGTCAGATAGGACTATCAGCAAACATATGGCTTAGCTATGCCCAGAAGCCCTGAATGATAATAGTATGTCCTAGAAATTATGAAAAATCGTTGACAACGTTTTGTTAGGTGCAGCGTCTACCACAGTAAGTGAATGTGATGATAATACATTTTTTGGTTACGCTGACCTATAAAATGCTATTCCAAAAGCAAAATTAGACGTGTTATACATCTTTAGAAAGCTTACACTCTCACCTACTGAATAAATGAATTGCCAATCAAGCCAGACTGTACTAAAAAGGGTGACAACGTCGTAAACAACATGTGTGTTATTACGCACAGCTATTTTGGAAGGTACAGGCATCACAATTGCGCATATATTTCACAAACGGATTGTCCAAGAACATGACGACTCAGTTCTCAAAAGGGACATCTCTACGTGTAAAACCAATGGTATGGTTGTATATTTATTCAATATTTAGTCCCAGATATTGACTGTAGAATGACATGGTATCATTTTTGAAAACTTTGTCTCGTTTATTTCCTTCTTAAGTGAGCAGCGTTTTCACTGCTGTATTGGCATATCTTAGGGCTATTGTCGGGTTTATCTTGTTGCTATGACCGAATACGATTTTTGAGTGGTGAAAGAATATTTTTATGAATGCCAAGATAGACAATATTGTCCATTATGTCATGGGTGGGGGTGTAGTTGCAGATGAGACTGCAGGGAGAGGGGGTGCGTGTTAAATGAAGACCAGAGCGACAATGGTGGCCCTGCGAAACTCCGTATTCGGCATAGTTGTCATGTATCATCTATTAATGAAACTAAAACAAAGCCTTTCTGTTTTTAACTCATACTTTGGTTGCAGTAGCACTGAATGTCTGAGTTCAGTAATCTCGGCACGCCATCATGTTGACCTCTAGGGGCTTTGCGCTAAGTGGTTAAACAAATAACTTTATTAAAGAATATTTAACATTATTATATTATTATTATAATATTAACATTGTTAACATTGTCAACCAATTTTAGAAATGAACACTGAGAAAATAGGTCCAGGTCACATGAACCTTGTTGATGTTGTGGGCAGTGAGAAACACTAGATGGAGTGCTAGGAGCGCCCATGTGTCAGCATTAAAAAAAAAAAAAAAATATCGGTCCGACATATCGGCCACATGTCGTCCTTGACTACCGTTACAAATATGGTGCAAAAATGCAAATATCGGCCGATATATCGGCCGTCCGATATATCTGTCACTCTAAACTGAATACAGCACTGCCAGCAAAATAGTTTCTTTCTTTTAGTAGGCTAACTCATAACTCAAATGTAATTCTGTAAACATAGCCTTACATTTTCCAGTCAGCATATTTTGAATAAACAAATGGTCTATAAGACTTAAATTTTCCCAGAACAACTTCTTCCGACAATGTTTCCTAGGAACAAACTGTATCAGATTGACATTTTCACCAGTAGCAAAACAAAATCAACCTTTCAACCTAGGTGTTTTACAACTTTAAACAAACTTAACAAGTGCTTACTCTTTAGTCTCAGTATCTTTCAGTATCATTCTCTCCCCTCTTCTGGAATGCCAAACCTTACAAAGACCGCTATCAGTTTCTGTATGACCTGTGTGCTGGTGGTGGATGGCAGGTGCAGTATTGCCAGAAACCTGGAATAGTAGTCCAACACCACCATGTAGTTTTGGCGATTGTGCTCACAAAGGTCAAGTGTGGTCCTCTTCCAAGGACGGTCAGGGAGTGGTGTGGAGATAAGAGGTTCCTTTTGCTGAGTCCTCTTTAATTCACGGCATGATTGGCACAACATCACAGTATTCTTGATATCAGTAGAAAAGCCTGGCCACCATACAGATGCATTAGCCCTTTCTCTACATTTCACAAGCCCCTGGTGCCCTTTGTGCATTTTCTGAAGGATGTCTGCCCTCAGTGCCTGCGGCTCCACTAGTCTGCTTCCTCGTACTACTAGACCATCATACTGTGACAGCTCATTTTTTATTTTCATGTATGCCCTGGCCTCTGAAGGGACCTTACTTGCATGTTCAGGCCAGCCCATTTGTATGAACTGTATGACCCTCTGCAACTCCCTGTTCACGTGTCTCATCCACTTTGCACACTGAGCGCAAAAAGTACGATAGCTGGTCTTTTTGTTCTGTTACCTCACTCACTGATTTGCTATTCCTGCACACTCTGGCCCAATGCCCCATTTTGTGACAATTATTGCATGTGGATCTCCTAGCTGGGCAGTGTTCAGCTTTACTATGTTGTATTTTACCACATTTGCCACATTTCCTTTTATTTCCCCCTCTGTTGTCTTTTGTCAGTCCGGCCATTCTGTCGGTTTATCAAAGGAAAATTTTGCTGGGGGATTAAACTTTGCCATCTTGATGCGTCGTCTTGGAACTCTTTACTTCTGACACCATGTAAAATGATTATGGAGGCTCAAGTCTTGAATAAACTCTGGGTTTATTCTGTACTCGCTCTGTAACACACTCACATCCAGATGTTGGGGTTGTCTCTCCACGACAGCCGTAAAGCAGCACGTCCCATTCACTTTACTGTAACTGTCGTAACATCTGAATACACTGAATTTTACCATATATGACAATTATAGCGACTGATAGGTCAATCATTACTTTTATAAACGTGGGCAACGCTAGAGTACTAGGAAAGGCAGACGTGACGTCATTCACAAATCAGTAAAAGGTGATTTTTGCTATTGCTCGACAACAAGAATGGAGGTTGCCAACGTTGCGAGAGGTTGCCAAATTTGTCGCTAGTTGCTAGATAAGATAAGGCAATACAGAGGCTTTCTGGATATTTTATTTTAGCCAAAAACAATAAAAGAAAAAGAAACCATTAGTTTTATTAGTACATTGTAAATAAAATAGTCTATTAATGATGGTAGGTTAATAATTTAATATTGAAAAAATGTACTTAACGTTCTAATAATTTTTAGGGGCCCTGTCAGTCACAAGCCCTTAGAATCATCCTAACTTTTCCCCCCATATGGCGCCCCTGTAACTAGGTACAGGTTGTTACCGATATTTTGCATATTTTATATAGGCTATTCTTATATTTTTATATATTTTTGCTGTCCATTGCACTAACTCGGTCGATAATAGGGGCTCTTATACTAGCTAGTTAAAATGCTTATAAATATAGATATTTAGCTAGACTGGATAGTTAATAACATCAGTGTCTTTATAAAAGTGTTCAAGCAGAATATCTAGCCAGCTGCTATGTTAGCTAAGCAAGATACTTACACAAAGTTGAACCACTGTATATCGATTCAAAAACAAATTCTTTAGCCAAATAACAGCCACTAACTTTTACTGGATAGTTAATAACGTCAGTGTCTTTATAAAAGTGTTCAAACAGAATATCTAGCCAGCTGCTATGTTAGCTAAGCAAGATACTTACACAAAGTTGAACCACTGTATATCGATTCAGAAATAAATTTTTTTAGCTAAATAACAGCCAATAACTTTTTTGTCCGTTAGTATTTAATCTTTGACCACGAGAGTTAGCAAGCCACTTTAGCAACATTGGAATTTTTGATAAGTTCTTAGCTGGTTGTCAAACTGCTTTGTGACAACTTTACTCATAAAAACGTTGTGACAACCTTGCTGAGACCACATTAAACGTTCAACGTTTGACAATAACATTGTCAGAAGGTTGTGCGTTTGTTGGGTAATATACAACCTTCCATGACTTCGTCAGGACTTCCTGTGTTAGCTGGGTAGATATGTGGGACACAGCTTGGTAGTTTCTAGTAATACAAGACAACTGGGACAGGTAAACAAGATATGAGAAAGCTAGAGAATGATTCATACCACATTAAAATGAAATTAGGAAATAAAATAGGTTCTCTGTAAATGCACGTTTGACATTCAATATCGATGTTGACTTAAATTTTTATTGATTCACTGGTATAAGCAAATTAGCAGATTTCCATTCTGGTTCATATTGATTCAGAGAAACTCATTAAGTCACGTGATGTAAAGAATCCGTTATTTGTAATATAAGTGCTAAACTTTTCAGGTATGGAAATTTGTGGAATAGATATCAATCAATCAATCAAATTTTATTTATAAAGCACATTTCGTACAAGTGATTGAGCTCAATGTGCTGTACATAAAAAAAGAAGGAATTCAAAAATATTACAGAGAAAAAATTAGAAAACAGTACAAATGGTACAAAGAGATACCAAAAACATGATATTGAAAGAGCTAAATAAAATACAATAAAATAAAATTAAAAGATTTAAAAATCTGGGGCGGCAAAGAGACTAACACTAATTTGAGATAAATGTACTATAAATTGAGATATAAGAGCATTCTAGGTAAAGGTCATATTCTATTCAAACCCTACATGCCAGCCAGATCCCTCCGTTCTGCTACCTCAGGACGCCTAGCACCTCCCCCTCTTCGCACCTGCACTTCCAGAACACGTCTCCTGTCTGTTCTGGCCCCACGATGGTGGAATGACCTCCCTGTGGAGGTCAGAACAGCTGAGACACTGACCCATTTCAAACGACGACTGAAGACTCACCTCTTCAGGCTGCACCTCTCCCCATCCCTCCCTACCCCCCTGTAAATGACTGTAAGCTTAGGATTGTAACTAGGCAGCTGTTTCGTAGGTGACTTAGGTGCATTAACTGTCTTAACTACTGCTTGTATTTTTTCCATAGACTGCGTTGTTGCCGTTCTCGTTGTTTAGTGTTAATCAGTTTAACCTTCAGGGTCCAAGTTGAACTATGCGGTTGTTCCCTGCACTTGGACCGGCACTTCTCTCTAGGGGTTTCGTGCAAGCCTGATGAATTCCATGCTGATCTATATGAAGACATTAGATTACATCAAACAAGTATAAAATTAAAATGTAAAAATACAATACATGAACACTAGGGCCATCAGGCAGACTCATACAGATCAAAGGAGGCGTATACACCGGTGGGGTTCACTCTGGAGGAATTCACAAGGTAATCAAATCGGGGTGAGTAACCGAGGATAAAAAACTTGATTTAAAAATTTTTTAAATACAAGAATTAACACACTTTACCTGTCTCTCAGTGAATAGCACCGGCCATCTGACTTTCACTTCTGACACTGGAGGCTCATCTTCTACAATTTCCTGTCTTCTCAAAGAATATGTGCTGCTCATTGCTGTATCTATGAAAGTCAAGTCAGGGTTCCTTTTCTTCATCTCTTGGGCTATTTGCTCTCTTTCCTTTTCTAGGCTACTGGAGTCTTTTCCATCAGGGAGCTCTGGAAGAAAGTTTGTTTCAGACCGTCTGGGTTTCTTCACTTTGTTTCGTTTTCCTCTCGTTTCCCCAGGGCCTCTCTTCTCTGAATTCACTTTCCATTCTTGAACACCTGCATCTCTCAGTTTTTGTCTATAATTTCCCATCTTAAACTTCAAACTTAGTTTCCACCCATACCACCCAAATGTGGAGCCTGGTTCTTTTAGACAGGGGTTTTTCAATTAGGGCAATGGCTACACTTTCAAATTCATCATTTACTGGGTAGGCCTCGTAAGAATATATTGCTTCAGCAATTTTGTCCAGGATTTCACTCTTCCTGTCTCTGGGAATGGGAGTGCTATTTTTTCTATAGGCCTCATTGCCTTGCCTGAGCCTCAGTTCAACATCACATGTGAAGGTGGCAATGGTAAAGCGAGTTGGTCATACCTGTGAACGACCTGGAGATGACTGTGAATGGTTGCTTGCTGAAGACAACACTGATGGAGATGACTGTACAGATATGGCTGCAGTGTCCAAACTGGAGTCTGAAAATGTATCTGTGAAAGGGCTGACAAGGACCTTCAATGTCGCCTTCTCCTTCGGCAGATCAGCTATACATGTATGGTTGCAAAAATCATGAAAGTCTTAATCTTCATACTGAAGATCAAAAGATTCTTGTGGCTGCAGCTTGCTTTTTAGCATCAGTTTACGGCCATCAACTGTATCTGGAACAGTTTCAAGTTTAATTTTACGAATGTCCTGTTGTGAGATGATCACACGAAACAGCATCTTGCTTGAATATTGAAACTTCCTGAGCTTCTCCAGAGTTGGGGATTAAATGAGTCAGAGAAGAATAATCATAATTTGAAAATGTTAAAACCTACAAAAAAACATAATCACAATTGAACATGTTAGCAGTTTCTAGGGATGGCCAAAAATTCATCAAAATACCCCAAATACATTTATCAGAAATACTGTCCATCCCCGATAATACTACTAATAATAAAAGCACATGCACAGTCCAACCACTATACCTAAGTGAAGGAGGAAGGTTTTTGGTGTTACAGTTAGTTTGCCTGCTCTTGTATATGGGTACAGGGGGTGATGTCCATTTAGCTCATGTGGTTCCACAACCTTTAGTTCGGAAGAGTGGTTTTTTTTCTACGTACCATGCTGTGAAGGGTTCAACGATGAATGACACTCTATTGGACACAATTATCATTTTAACTAGCTTGCCAGGCAGGCAGTCAGGCAGTCCACTGGTGTATCCTACAGATAGAAACATTCCCTCTGAATACTTGGTGCCACAGAGGCATACATTGGTTGCAAGGGATACAGTGGTAATGTTAGTATATTTCAGCTCTATAGCCTGCTTCATTGAGCGCTCTAGTGTATCAGGTGAAACAACAGCAACATGACTTACTTCCATATCAGGTCTGAAAACACTTGGCAGGTCTAGATAGTAAGCTAATGAAAGTTGGCGCTTTGTGGCCAGAGTGAGCAAGAGATCTCTGTAATTGTTTGTGTCATGCACCACCCTCTAAAAAAAGCTATGTTTAGCTTCAAATCGAATTGTCCAAAAATCGATCAGAGGTTCAAATCTATGAATTAATTCAGGGTAGTGCTCCAAAAAGTGATGCTTAGGCTGCAGGTTGAAGTCTGGAAACACTTCTTTTAGCAAGTACCGGTGATCAGAGATTTTAGACCCCAAATAGCACAATGTCTCGTTTGAAAAATGTCCACCAGCCAGGAGTTCAACAATTTCTTTTAGGCCTAATAAAATTTCCCAGGTTTTGTCATTTTCTGGTGTTTTGTCAGCAATCATCAATGGCAGTAGTCTCAATAAAGTCAAATTTTCGTGTCCATTTTCACCAACAGAACCTTTTAATACAAATATTTTTGCAATTTGTTGTGGTCTGTTTATTTTGTCAGAAAATTTGAAAGGAAAGGACTGGATGATGTAATTGAGGTCATCAAATATAAAATAATATTTGCAAATCAGAGAATTTAGACATAGACTTAATTGTTTTGGTACAATTCCTTCTAAAGGTTCATGCAGAAAATCTGGGGGAAACCCCTGTATTGAGTGGAAATGAGAAAGTCTATTGAGAACACATCCATAGGAACCAACTGTTTGTTCCTTTTCAGTTCCACTAGGGTGTTTTCGTGAGCTTCAACTGTTCTGAGAGGGAACACTCCTTCTCTTACCTCATGAATGTTTATGTCCTTGTGGCTGGCTAAACAAAACCTACAGAACTTATTCACATTAAAGCTTTCTTGAAAGCCAGCAAGCGAGTGGGCCCCCAGGTTGTCTGCTGACACATACAGTATAGTACCTTTAATGCTTGTTCCAAACTTCTGAACATATTGTCCTTGCTGTTCAAAAACTTCAGTGTCTTTCAGCAATGGTTCAAGAATGGCATCATAGTCATATTTGTTTTTTTACATCATTGCTATTACACAGGCAGGCCAGGTAGATTGACTGTAAAGATGACCTATACTGTATTGGTAAATTTGAAATTAGCCAATAAACTGCACAGACCTTATGCTTCTTTCGTGATGTTCCTAATTGATTACACACTTCTAAATCATCTATGTACAGTCCCAGAGCTATGTTCAAACCTTCTGAAGAGAGCAACTGGTTCTCTTTGCCGTATAGCCTGTCTTGGTATGTTTTAAACTGAATAAACTGTCCAACAGCTTCCAAATCTTCTGTCTGCAAGATTTTATCCAGACTATCATTACGATTTAACAATATAGGAATATAAACTTTTGGAAGATCCATCTAAAATGTATTCAACGGGCTCAATCACCTGAAATTGTTTTTGCAATAAGTGGTTCTTCTGTACTCAGAGCCAAATGGACCATTTTTTGACAAGGAGCCGAGTGGATTTGTTTTTGTTTTTTTTTACTATCTCTGTTATGGCAGTAGTGACTGAGTTGCTTATTATGCAGTTGTGCTTAATCAATATGCTTTCAATTAATTTTGGTGATGGCTTCTACTCTAGGGCACGGAAAGTACTATATACACTGGACTGAAAACTGCAGTCTTTAAAGGACATTTCACAGTCTCCTTATTTCTAAAATGAGTTTTTAAATGAGCAAAATACTGTGTAACATTACAGGTCTGAGAGGAATTGCAAAGGTCACACTTAAACTTTTAAGTCGCAGTACAAACCTGAACAGTCTGTGGTCTCTGGTTAAGTGTTTTTTCAGAGATAGTTTAGTCCTAAATGAGCACACATAGTCTTCAAAGATGCAGGGGAGGGGACAATGCCTTGCGTGATGACAGTGTTTCAGTTTGTAGTGAATTATTAGAGTGCATTGGTTGGGTGAAGAGAAATTGCAGTACTTACAATGCCACCTCATGGGTCAAGGGCTGGGACCATTCCTGAAAATGCAAGAGATCACACTCAAACTTAAAAACCCACAAATAAGATAAAAAGTTTAAACACAAAGTCAAACACATGTACTGAATATCTTACCTTTAAGTCCCACAATTTCACCACCACTAATATTAGTGCAGCCACCACCACCAGTGTGGGTCCCCACCATCCAGTCACCAAGACGTGGGTCAGTTCTATGCTGTCCTGTAGTTTGATACATTGAAAGACAATTAAAAAGTTTATGAACAAACCAAGTGAGCAAAACAGAGACATTATAAGAGGAGACAAACCACTTAAAGAATCCTGAATAGAAAATATATGAAAAAATCCAGAACGCCAAAGATGGTATAGTATACTTTTTAAACTATTAAGGTTTTAAAAGCAGTCTCTCCATTGACATAACATTGTTAAGCTTCAGAATTCCACATTGGCCGTTAAACAAACAAGTTAGATATCTAATATTAACTCAACAATTATCACAGGAACTGCTAGGCTCACAAACAGATTTAACTTATCACTAACCAAATTTTATAAACCACTACAACGGTAAGGAGTTGTAGTCATGAGTATTACCTACAAACTCCACTAATGTTGAATTAGTTTACTAAAGAAATGTTATCCTCAGAATACAACTGCTTGTCAGTTTGCTGGCTACCTAACGTTAGCTACCTTGCGGTTAAACTTTAGTTAGCTATATTAGCTAACTCGCTACGTCATTAGTTACCGTACTGGACTTGACTTTTAAAAATAACTTTCCTGTTAGCTAACATATAGTTACATTACCAATGTTATCCCTCGCTACAAGTGCCACTATAACCGCTTTACAGAGCTAGTGATGTACTTATTTGAACAATTTACCATTAACTAATTCATATTTTGGACAGAATGTTTTGCTGTCCCTTGACTGCTCCTAGTACTTCTGCTGCTAATAACTATACTATGCTACTTTAGTATTTACTGTACTTACGAGGAATAGTAATATTATATTTTAAATATACTGTTCAGGCCTTTGACATGCAAACAGAGTTTCTTCTGGAACTCTATATCTAGCCACGCTTATGACTGACACAACATAATTTGGCCCAAACTTCACGAATGGTATTCACCGTAATAAGGTAGGTAGCACTAGCTAAAGTGTCCCAGTGTAACGTTACTCTGGTCTTGGAGCTGCAGTCATCTGCCTTCCCCACCGACCCTTCTACCCCATAACCCTGCTTCAGAAGTTTGGACTGGCCCTTCAGAGATGTGGGGCACGTTGGCACTGAGGTCTGCTTAGTTCCTTACCTGCCGTTCGGTTCCAGGTAGCTCCACCATCTTGACAGGCTCGCTTCACGGAGTCAGGGTAAAATGGCGCCGGTGTAACATTCTCTGAGCCAGCCCTCCACCCATTACGTTGCCATGACGTCAAATTCCTGACACGTGTATTTCTCAATATGTTTAGTGAACACAACATTTTCTCTAAATTGAACAAGTCCTAAGTTTTCAATTTCTGTGCAAGTTGAAGTTGTTAGAACTCTTGGTATGAAGTTGCAATGGTCTGTGAGTTCACTCAACATGGACAAACTAGTTCATCTGACTAAAACTCAGAATCTTTTTTTACAGTGTAGAAGCTAAAAGCTGCCTCCCCAGCCTTTTTAGTCCTCACTTTTGGAACAATCAGAAGGCCGGTACCAGAGGATCTAAGGGACCTGGTGGGTTCATACCTTTGAAGCATGTCAGACATGTACTTAGGTGCTGAACCATTTAGAGATTTGTAAACTAATAAAATAATTTAATTTAAATCAATTCTAAAACTGACAGGAAGCCAATTTAAAGATTTTAAAATAGGTGTAATATGTGCTCTCTTCCTGGTCCTGGTCAGAACCCGTGTTGCTGCATTTTGTATGAGTTGTAATCGGCCAGTAGTTTATTTGGGAAGACCAGAAAAAGAGCATTACTATAATCAAGCCTGCTATTAATAAAAGCATGTACTAGTTCCTCTGAATCAGACTGTGAAATAAAACCGCGCACCTTAGCAATGTTTTTTAAGTGACAGAAAGCTGATTTAGTGACATTTCTAACATGGAGGTCGGCATCCATGATTACTCCCAGGTTTGTAACTTGGCGTTTGCTCTTCAGTGACAGAGATTCTAGATAGACATCGCTCCTATAATAAGTATCTCTGTTTTTTCTTTATTTAATTGTAAAAAGTTTTGGGACATCCACAAATTTATATCATTAATGCACGTGATCAAAGAGTTCACAGGGCTCATGCCCCCAGGTGATATGGAGATACAAAGTTGTGTGTCGTCCACGTAGTTGTGAAAATGTATGTTATGTTTTTTAATGACATTCCCAAGAGGGAGCATGTACAAATTGAAGAGGCCCTAGAATGGACCCCTGAGGAATACCACACAATATGTCAACTTTCTCCGAGGTATGGTCACCTAGTGAAGTAAAAAAAGTTGTGCCTGGTTAGATATGTCCTGAACAAGTTTAGAACTGTACCCAAGAGGCCAACCCCATTTTGAAGTCTATCTATGAGAATTTCATAGTCAACAGTATCAAAAGCTGCACTCAAATCCAAGAGCACGAGAACACAGAGCTTATTTGAGTCAGTATTCATTCTTAGGCCATTTACCACCTTAACAAGTGCTGTCTCTGTACTATGGTGGGCACGATAATCAGACTGGAAATTCTCTAAAATACAATTTGCATTAAGAAAGTTGCTTGAAAACCACATTTTCAAGGATTTTGCTGAGAAAAGGAAGGTTTGAAATGGGCCTATAATTACTTATTTCTGAAGAAACAAGATTACTTCTTCAGAAGTGGCTTTACCATTGCACTTGTGTGTGTACAAGTTTGTACAGAACAGTTAATAATAGTCTGCACTTCATCTGTTAGGCAGCTAAAAACTGTTTTTTAAAAAAGTAGTTGGAATGGGGTCAAGGGGGCAGGTTAAAGATTTGAGCTGGGATAGTACTTTCCCAAGCAAGTCAGAATCAACCATATTAAAATGCTCCATACTCCCCTCACATGGTGAAGAAGGGAATTCAACTTCATCTGACCTTGTCTGAGTGATGCCCAGTCTAATGTTTGTTATCTGATCACTAAACAAAGAAGCAAACTCCTCACATTTCGATGTAGAGAAGAGGTCACAAGGAATTTTAGAGGAGGTTTTATAGTAGAAAAAAGGAATTTTTGCATCGTCTTTGTGATTGTTGATAATTTCTGAGAAAAAGGATTGCCTGGCATATTTCGTTTCGCTGTTGTAGCTACTGAGTTTATCTTTATAGATATCCAAGTGTAACTGCAATTTGTTTTTTTTTCCATTGACGCTTGATTGATTGAAATTCTTTATTGATCATTAAAATACAAGAGGCCCTGTGATGTCACGTCCGTAGAGTGGCTAACACGGCTGGGGTAAGATCCATCATGGCGGCGCCCTGCTGCTAGAATTTACACCAAAACAAAAAAAAATCCCAAGTAACAGAAGACGACGAAGAAACTAGATTTGCACCTTTATTTTTGCTTTCCCATATCGGATTACCCATCATGACACTGATCTGGAGGATTTGGAAAATTACATCGACGAGAGTTTTCACAGACTCAAAACAAAAATACGCCGACGAGGGAGAGAGGAACCAAACGATTCCGCAACTCATCCACTGACTGAAGGACTACAGACTACAGGTTAGTGACATTTTAATCTCTATTAACAATAAACTGTCCGGTCTCGACGCAAGACTCTCATTGATCAAGGTCTTACATAAAGAAGGGCTTGAGAGAGATCCTGGAATTCAGCCAAGAGCAGATTGTGTCACTTATCAAAGACAACCACACACTCAAAAGTTTCGTCAATACCTTAACTAACCAAATGACCACCGTGGTAAATGAAAACAAGCAATTGAAAGAAACCATCCTCGACATCCAATCACGCAGCATGAGAGATAATCTCATCTTTAGTGGAATACCGAAGCATACACCAGACGACCCGGAAAAAGGCATCATTAACTTCATGCACACTCAACTTAAACTTTTAACAAACAGTCAAGGATATGACATTCCACCGTGTTCACCGTCTTGGAAAAAAAAACACCTACTAGGGTTGTGACGGTCATGGAATTTTTGCTGGGGGGGGTTCATTCACGAAAAGGCAGCGTAAGTTGAATATAATTAACAACATAACTTTATTAACACATTTCTATAAACAAAAATATTTTACATTTCCAAACTTTTTGAGACAAATAAAATATTTATTTTTAAGGGCTAAACATTTGTTTAAACAAATTAAATTGCCTAAACATTCTTAGATATTAAGTGGGAAATGAAACAATAGGCCTATAGCATATTTAAGTAGTGACATTGTTAATAAATTAAACAAAATAAAATTGATCGACATTGCCTGTTAAGCGAGATGAAAATGTGCTTTTAATTAGCGACAGTCGAATTAAATCAAATTAATTTATTTTGGTCAAACCAACGGTCTTTTCGTTTACAAAAGGGCAGCATAAGTAGAATAGAATGAACCCTTTATTAACACTTATTTCTGTAAACAGAACAAAGATGTAACATTTCCAAACGTTTTGGAATAAATCAAATAAGTAAAATGTTTGTTTTTACAGTGCTAAACAAAGTAGGCTATGTTAAAACAAAATAAAACATACCGGCATTGCCTGTCTTTCCGACTGCGACGGTTGAATTAATTTGGTTACCGTTGTCGGTCAGAGCTTTCCATTTGTCATTGTCCCGCTTATATTTCACCCCTCGGGAAAAATGCTTGGGCCACACTCAGCTGCCCCTGGCCAGATGTAGATGGTGTAGCAGCTTTGGATGTAAGTCCAAGTTGAGTAGATTCTCTTGGGTAGTGCGTTCTGAGGTGATTTCTCAGATTTGTTGTGAGTCTCTCTCTCTCTCCATCTGTCTTTCTCTCTCTCGCGCACACACACGTGCGCGCGCACGCACACACACACCTTCCCTGACTAAAACCTCCAACCATGTTTCCAATTAAATTTGTGAGCTGGAACATTCGTGGCATTGGATCCCAGGCAAAAAAGAGTGAAGTGTTAAATCATTTAATCAAGTTAGAATCAGACATATGCCTACTTCAAGAAACCCACCTATCACACTCAGAGCACCAAAAATTAAAAACAACACATTTCAACCAAACCTTCTCTGCAACCTACAACTCTAGACAAAGAGGCGTGTCCTTCCTGATTAACAAAAGAATACCGTTGACCCATAACACTATTATCACAGCTCTGGACAGAAGATTCATTATCATTAATGCATCCATCAATAACTTTAACATCACCACTGCAAACATTTACGGCCCCAACGACCCTTCCCTCTTCCACACATTCTTCACGCATCTTAGTGATTTCACTAACTCAACAATCATAATTGGGAGCGACTTCAACACAGTTATCAATCCAACACTAGACAGATCAAGCACTGCAGGTACCTAAAAAAACTAGCATTTCACTGAAACACTAAAACAGTATATGAATGAATTTGGCCTTGGTGATAGTTGGCGCTTACATCACTTAACAGCAAAAGAATATAATTTTTTTTTCTTTTACACTAACGTTTTCTTACGCTTATATTTGCTTTACCAAAACTCACTCACGGCCACCCATATGCATTTCATGACGGCAAATGTATTCCTTTTGTAAGAGGGAAATTAAACTGGGACCCAGAAAAGGCTGACATTTGAACGAGCCAGCATGCTGGGACACAGCGTGTACTTCAAAGGACCCGAGAGCCTTGTGGTAAAACAATAAGTCACTCGGACTTCCTCTGAATGGGCAGGCCATTTGGGTCTCTGGAATGTTACCACCTGGACACAACCAAGATAAGGGGAACTAGTCTCTTTGTCTGTGGTTGTGGGTGTGGGTGTTTTGGGGTCGTAAAGGGTGAAGCGACCGGCACCTGGTGGGGGCACTACACGGGACAGTACCACACTGCCCACATATGGACCCCTCTGACATTACACTTTGTATTTCTTTTCTGGATCTGGACTATAAACCATCTGTATATCTTATTTACAAATCCCGGAAAACCTTACAAACCATGCACGTGTTCATTGTATTATTGTATTATGCCTTATGTAATAATAACATGGATTGCGTGTACAATGGTTAAACAGAAGGGTATTTTCATGACAACTGCACCATAATATTACATCCACTTGGCATGTTTGGTATGTACATGTTCACAATAATTGAAGCCATTGAATGAAATATGTTTCATACCAAATAGAATTTGAAAAAACATAGTTTCAATAACTCAGGAAAAACCTAACACAATGGAATGTCCTCTCTGGTAATCATCTCCTTTTCCCCATTTCCCCACCAATTGTTTTAACAACCTCCTCCAAATGGTGGGGGCCGGAATTAGAGATTTATGATTCGGACAGGTTAATTTATGGCAATGCCGCCTAGACCAAACGCGGGATTTGGCTTAAAAGGAAGGGAGACAAAGCAATCGAGGAAGATCGTAATCGACTTCCCACCGTGCACATACTATGTGCGCTGTGTGTAGACAGACAAGGAAGATCGTAACCGACTTCCCCACGTTACACATAATCTGTGTGGTGTGTGCAGATTCACAAGGAAGATCGTAATCGACTTCCCTCAGTGCACATACTAGGCTATGTGTTCTGTGTAGAGATAGCCATGGAAGATCGCAATCGACTTCCCGCACTGCGCATACTCGATGTTCTGTGTGTAGCTAAACAGGCTGGTAAGAACTCTTTTACTCTGTATTTCTGTTTTTAACCTGTATAATTGATTTTGGAAATTGAAGATAATAACCTACCTGCCTGTTCAATAAATTCTGATTTTTAACTTGCGTGGTCTTCATGACTCTAATCCATTTTATCTTCTTTTCAGCCGAAATTCCGTTTAAATACTCAGGGGGGCAATTCTGACGGGGACCTCCTGATCAGGGGTCTAGTACAGTAAACGTCTTTAGTGGGGTCTTCAAGTTAGATAGGTGACCACGATCTGCCTGTTAAGGGATTGGTGGTATTGGTTCTGGTGTTTTGGCTTAAGAGAACCCATGGGCGTAGTACGCCGGTTCTTGTCAAATTCGCCTGAAGGAGCCCGATAGATACGCACCGTCCTGGGCTCATAACTGTCGATGCACTATCCATGTAAGCCAGGCATGGAAGGCATGTATTATGGTGGTCAGCCTCCTACCCTCTGGATTCCTCGCCGAACTGAGATTTAACAATAATGCTAAAGCCCGGGAGCATATATTGAGGAATGATGGCACAAGATAGAGTCGAGTGTAACCACTCCCAAGTTCCACGTATAGTTAAACCCTAATTTTAAATTTTTCATATAAAATGGAGTCAGATTTAACACGAGAGTAAAACATAATAACCGTTACGCTTCCTGGCTGTGGTCATTGATATATTTGATGTGTTGTTCCGCGCATTTGTGAATATTCTGATGCTCCCATTGGAATATTGACAGTCCGGCGACAGATCGGATATATCTCTGATGACAGCATAGCCCCGTTTACGAACGGAGAGTAACCTGAATGCTACTGATCCGTTTCAGGCCAGTTTAAGCGGGATATGAAGCAGCGCCTTCATATCTAACCCGTGGCAACGGAACCAGTGCATTCTTAATTATAATTGTGCCCTGTTCTTACGAACAGAGGAAAAATAACTAACATCTCCGGTTTTGAATCACACCAGCCAAGGGAGAACACGCGATACCTTCCCCTCCAGCTACAAACCCTCATTGGTCTAGCTGTGAGGTGTTTACACTTTTATTAAAAGGTTACACCAGTTCACCACTGTGCCATTTCTACTAACTATATTTCTTCACTTGGCTACCGTACAAAACCTTCTTATCAGCAAACGCCACGTTTCTACATTCATATTACCTCGCCCTGTTCTCTATCTAGCCACATACAAACAATTACTACGTATGTACGTTCTGCAACTCCCCATTAACATTACATTTAAAATCATAACTCACTCATAATTATAACTACTAGTACTGAACATGAGAAAAGCACATCAATGCAATAGATTTCACACGTTACTTAACCCTCCACTTTAACGACTACTGCTTTATACAGACTGTTATATATACCGTTCGATAAGGAAACTAAGCTTGCTCATGGTCACTTTATTTACTTCGCACTAAAGTCTGTGATCATGTCAACCTTCACCTACATGCCCATTCTGCTAAAAACATATTGTTTCAACTACGCAATTTCATCATTTCATCCAAATTTCTCTCACACTGTTGTTATTTTCTCATATGCAAAGCCTGCTGGGACATATGCGTCTGCTCCTATTCTCCACTATCAAGTTTTTCGGTTCTAGCTTAGCAAAACAGCGAAGAGGATTCCTACCTGCAGATAAGCCTTATAAAATGCCTTATAAACCTTACAAACACTAAAAGTACATCTCCACGAAATAACAGACAACGGAGCAGGACAGAAGGGTACACAACTTGCGACCTAGGGAGCTCTAATTCTACGGGCTTGCTGATTCTTTTGTCAATCAAGGCTCGTTGGATGGCCGTCAAATCCATACACTGAGTACATACACTGGCCATATTTCACCTGCGTTTCTGATATGTTTACACTTACACCACCGCACCCTTTGTCACAGCCACTGTTTTACATATATAGCAAACCGAAACTGCTAAACGGTACACGCTCATCAGACTGTACAATTTCACACAAGGATAGCCATAATCCACAACCGTTTCTTACAGGGTCACTTCGCATTTCTTACTCTCATAATAAAACGCTTTGCAAAAAGAAATGATATCAAAATGACATCAAGTTACGGTACTACAAACAATATAGGCTATCTTGCCTCACCGAAATTAAATAAGATGTATTCCAAAGCAATGCTACCCAATATTTCCTCAATTCTTTCAAGTCACTTGGCCCTGTGTGTATAAGCATGCAGTACATGGACAGGCCAAACATATGTGTGGATGGCTCTTTCACAGTCAAGATTTATTGAATAGGCGTGTAAATGTCCAATTTGTATTGGTATGTATGTATTTCGCCGCTCAGCCTTTTTGTTGCGTGAATGATAGTATGTTTCTTGGTATAAGTGTGTGTTCGTAAATGTGAATGTAACATGCTGCGAGGGAAATGTCCCCATGGGGATAAAGAAGTTCTCTATGTATGTATGTACAATATGTATTTTACATGCAGTATTTATTGTACGTAGCAAATATACAATAACTTGTACATGTACTCAAATTCAGTTCAGAAGCAAGTATAAACATGTGTTTTCTGGAGAAATATGCTTCCTGTAGTTACTCACCAGCAGTTTTCTACATGAATTTCAATGTGTTTCATGAGGCAATGCGAAATATTTGACACTTTGATCTGACTCAATGTTTGCATGACATTGTAAAATGGTAAGATTACAAAACACAGGGCCAAGCGACTTGAAAGGATTGAGGAAATATTGGGTAGCATTGCTTTGGAATACATCTTATTTAATTTTGGTGAGGCAAGATAGCCTATATTGTTTGTAGTACCGTAACTTGGCGTCATTTTGATATCAATACTTTTAATGGCAGGCCTGGATTTTGGCAGTCTGAATGAATGAGTTATAGACAGTGTATGTCTTGTATGTGTGAGTAACTTGGCATTTTTGTACGTTGAAAACATGTTTTTTATGAGATACAACATACAACACAAGAACAAGCAGAAACAATCATTGTCTCATTAGACACAGAAAAAAAATTTGACAAAGTTAACAGGACATTTTTATTTGCAACACTCAAAAAATTTGGTTTCGGGGAATCATGGCCACAGTCACAACTAATGAACTAACATCACAAAGTTTCACACTGCACAGAGGGACCAGGCAAGGGTTCCCACTCTCTCCGTCCCTATTTATGACAGGAACCAGAAAACCAGGCTTAAGTGCAGGAAAGTTGATTTTGAGTTTTTTTATAGCATATGAGAATGCATGTATAGCATATGAGCAAGCTGAGAAACAGAGCTTCAAATAGATGTATCATATCATATCATGTATGGAGACTGGGCAATTACTGAGGAAGTTTTGAAGTTAGACATTTATGCTGAATGGGCTGCCAGAAAACCAGAGATTTTCACTTCCAAAGATTGAAGAGGGATTCCCACACTTTTGTGACATATTTCCTTAGCAACCATGTGTTTAAATAGATACCAGTTACACCAACTTACACATAATGCATTGTGGTGGGATATTCTACCTATTTGATGTTGAATGCATGGAATACTAATATTTAAACTGCTTAGAAATCAACTTTAATGTAGATTGAAAGCAGAAGTTGGGATCCTCACTGCCTCTTGTTCACACCCACTCAGACTTTGAATTAATTTATTCAGCCTTAGTCACACCCAGCCCTTGAATAACAATGATGCCTTTGACAAGCTGCTGTCCTACTACTCACCAGTGAAAAGAATAGTACTTTACATCATTCTGAAAGCAATTAAAGTAATAATCTCGAAGATTTTCATT
The DNA here is from genome assembly GCF_013347855.1 of Anguilla anguilla. Classification (NCBI taxonomy): domain Eukaryota; kingdom Metazoa; phylum Chordata; class Actinopteri; order Anguilliformes; family Anguillidae; genus Anguilla; species Anguilla anguilla. Next base: position 36,574,004 of record NC_049201.1, on the reverse strand, counting down.
AAAATAAATGTCTGTTAAGTCTGTTAGCGTTGTTATTATTTTATTACGCTTCCTCATATGTTCCTTCAGCCTTGATGCCCTTTTTTGATGAAATCTCCGTTCTTTTTGTTTTATTCTTCTTATTCTGATTGCTAATTTAACACCCAGCTCAGCTTTATTCTCAAACAGTTTAGCTAGCAAAACCAGAAACAAGGCAGTTGTTTCAAAAATATCACACAACAATCATTCACGATGATGATGCATGAGATACATAATTGCACGAGCCACAGCGAATCCCGCAAATTCTTCTTTGCAGTGTAAAGATGTTCATACCGAGCAAAAGGTGGATAAAGAACGTTTGTGGAAATTTATCATCACTAATTCTACCCCAGGTCTGCTACAGCATTTTAACATCACAAGATGATTGTGCCATGCTCTGACATTTGTGTAAATTTCATCAACTTTATATGCAGTGATTCCAAAGTGTTTCATATCTTTGTTTTCAGCACAAACTCAGCTACAATAATATGGCAGCAGTAAGCAGGTCATAATCATATGTGGATTGTAAATTGCTCTAAAAACACACAAACTGTAAACAGTAGTTTTGAACATGCACAGGAATGTTGCAATAAAACACACTAAACAATAGTATTGAAGTTTTTGGATCACTGAAATGTGTTCATCAAGGTCTTGGGTATCAAAAGATGACAAAATATTTTAGCAAATTCAACGAGAAATATAAAATAAATTGCTAAAGGTTAGTGTTGTGACTACTATTTTTCAACACCAGGTGAGAATGGGAGGGCAAATGGCCTGTCTGTAATGAATATGCATTGGGTAGGAGGACCTGCCAGCTAAGTAGACTATTTACACCTGGCCACATGCCTCCCCACCACTAAGACAAAGACTCAATAAGCCATTTAGAAGATAGAAACAAAGACATCTTTTGATTTTGGAACATTTATTGAAGTAAACTACATGCATGGAAGATGAGATGAGACTGGTGTACTCTTGCGACGCCTGTGTGGCCTCTTAGCTAGTGGTGAACAAGGCCGTGTTTCCTGATCAGCATCTCTGTAAATACAGGGTTCATGCACTTTTTCACCAATGATTTTCAATGACTTTTCCATGACTTCTCCACAACCTTTAACTGAATTTCTATGACTAAAACAAATGACTTTATCTCAGCGGGACGATTTAAAATTATTTATTGTAACACTAAGTAAAATTAGGTCTGCATCTGAAACATATGGTGCCTCTCTAAAACAAATGAACACCAGACAGACACACTTAGATACATTCTCTCATATTTTAATTAAAATAGTTTAACATTTTTGTCAATGTCTCAAACAGGGCTCGAAATTGCGACCATTTTGGTCGCATATGCTCCCAAAATTTAATCTGTGCGACCTCGAAATATAATTGGGAGCATTTGTACGAGTGCAAATAATTGTTCTGGTGCGACCTTTTTTTTCTCTTCCTTTTTCCAGTCGAACGTCTCTTTCTCTGTACATTCGCTAGTTAGTACACTCAGTATGTGCCTTGTGAGCTGACGCTGACCCTTCTAACCAATCGTGAGCTTGACATTCTTACCTTTAATGCTGATTTTAAATTGGTTAATATTAGCCTTCAATCACTCCCTTTCGCTGCACTCCACTGTCACGCGACACAGAGAGCTAACGCGTTAACTAATGTTACCTGAAGACAAAAGTTTATGTTCAATTTATTAGCTTTATCGAAAGCTGAAAACTTGAAGCAAACATTTTTTTTAAAACGTTAACGTAGTGTTTTGTGTAGCGACCCGGTTGAAACAACTAATTTCTCCGATGCAGTTTACTGGCGGTTTATTTAATTAGCGGTATTAATGTGACGAGAAGTGCCTTGTCGTTTGAATGCATAACACGCAATTCCTTGAAGAGTTGACACATTTTAGGCGTGACAGTTTAACTGTTACTTGTAAACCGTACTGTTATATTGTCGTTTTTTATCAATAAAAAAACTATTGCATATATTGTTGGTGCTCCTTACATTTTGCTGGGTGCTTCAAAGTTTTTGAAGTTGGGAGCACCAGTGCTACCAAGTTAAAAAGTTCATTTTGAGCCCTGATATATTATTGAAGCTGCACTTCCCTGGCATATTGTCGGCACAGTAGGGCCTATGTTTACTAACTGCTACATTAGCAGAAGCGTACCTGTTGGGCGTGCCTGTAAACAGACTGAGCCAGACCGAATTAACGTCTCACACCACCAAAATACCGCAAAGGTTACGTGCCAATTTACGTTTTATTACTGTACATACTATTTTTATGATTGGATTAATTAGTAATTATATTTTATGCAAATTTAGCTATATTTCCATTACTTTTCCAATAATATCAAAAAATATTATTTCCCATAACTTTTCCAGGGCCTGGAAATTGCATTTTAAATTTCAATGACTTTTCCCGGTTTTTCATGATCGTACGAACCCTGTAAATATAATAAAAACAAAATTGTTAGGAAATGTGACATCAAATCAAACTTTATTTATATAGCACATTTTTTTCAACAGGTGAAAATTAAATGTGCTTTACAAAAAAGGGACAAACCACTAACTAATGAAAACAGAACTTAGGAAATGTGACATAGTTACATCATATACAAACAAAGAACCAAACAAACACAACCAGATGCAGAGAGGTGGCCTATAATTTTGACATGCAATGGTTAGAATCGTTCGTAGTGTGGGAATTTACAAGCGCGCATATTAGTGAATATTCCTACAAACACACAGAGAATGTAATACAGCACACATTTACAAATAATGTAAGCTATCAACAAAACAACATTAGCTAAACTAAATAAACATTGATATTCCAACTCAACTACACGCAACTCATCAATAACAATGCCTCAATCTGAAGTAGGCTAGGTCTGTTTAGCCAAGTGGTTATTTTATTGCTATTTCCCAAACTTACATACAGTATGCTAATATCGATTGTGCGAGGATACTAAGTATTAGAATCCTAGCCACGCCACTGCACGCCAGGCAAGGGCTATTTATTACCAATATGATCAAAAAAAATATAGTCTACCTGCTACTTCTAACACAACCAGACGCAGAGAGCCTATAGCCTATCATTTTGAGATGCAATAGTTTGAATAGTTCGTAGAGTGGGAATTTACAAACGCGCATATTGCTGGATATTCCTACAAACACAGAGATACATTGCAATACAGTACACATATTTACCAATATGATCATAAGAAATATACTTACTCAAGTTGATCCTCAGCTGGATCAGTTCGCTGTTTGAAATGACACCGCTCTTCATCAGTGGCCGGGCAGACCGGACCTGATGAGTTGTTCGCGTCTTCATCATCGCTCTCCAACAAGGCATGAAGCACGTCAAGTTCAGTCATCTGTGCCATTTTCCAAAATTAAACGAAATGTTTACCTCAAAAGCTATATGCTTTGACATTCTATCCCGCTTTTACAGGCTTGGCATTTCTCACATGGTTCTCGCATCGCCCCTCCCCTAGTCCCCTTCTATGGAGAGTAAATATAATGTTGTTAACATGTGAATGCGATTTGGGCAGACTTCCTTTACAGAATGCTGTGGCTCACTCCCCTGCTCACTACCCTCCACTGGCTGCCTGTTATAGCTTGCATCAAATTTAAAACATTGGTCCTAGCATACCAGGCAGTCAAGGGATCAGCCCCAGCATACCTCCACAAGATATTCAAACCCTACATGCCAGCCAGATCCCTCCGCTCTGCTACCTCAGGACGCCTAGCACCTCCCCCTCTTCGTACCTGCACTTCCAGAACACGTCTCCTGTCTGTTCTGGCCCCACGATGGTGGAATGACCCTGTGGAGGTCAGAACAGCTGAGACACTGACCCATTTCAAACGACGACTGAAGACTCACCTCTTCAGGCTGCACCTCTCCCCATCCCTCCCTACCCCCCTGTAAATGACTGTAAGCTTAGGGTTGTAACTAGGCAGCTGTTTCGTAGGTGACTTAGGTGCATTAACTGTTTTAACTACTGCTTGTATTTTTTCCATAGACTGCGTTGTTGCCGTTCTCGTTGTTTAGTGTTAATCAGTTTAACCTTCAGGGTCCAAGTTGAACTATGCGGTTGTTCCCTGCACTTGGACCGGTACTTCTCTCTAGGGGTTTCGTCATACTTGTTCCTGGTTATGGTTATACACTTTGTTGTACGTCGCTCTGGATAAGAGCGTCTGCCAAATGCCTGTAATGTAATGTAATGTAACTTCCTGCTGAGCAAAATTCACATAGTAATGAACAAAGCATACATGGTCTAATTCATCAAATTTAAAACTTTTAAAACAATTCATATTATTTGCCAATGGGCGCATTGGAAAGCCGCGATTCTAAGGTTTCTGTCAATGTTTTTGTTGCGTCTGTATGATAACAGCTCGTGAAGTTAATCATCCAAATAGAAGCGAAAGTTCATTTCATCTTGTCGAGCTCCGCCGGCGGAGCTCCCGACCTCAGAGGATTAAGGTATTAGAAAGTATACAGGTTTAAGAAGTCATTTCTGCAAAAAACTGAATTTTTGTGAAAAAAAGTGTTTTCAACTAAAACGCGAATCCTGGAGAATCACCTCGTGCGACTTAAGCCTGGGTTCAGTGGCTCCTGTCACATTTGCCATCTTCATCGAATCCTTAGCCGCTGCAGTCCGTCAAAACAATCATATCAGAGGAATTCAAACCCTCAACACATACCATAAAATCAGCCTATATGCAGATGATGTTCTATTGGAGCTACAAAATCCCCTGACCTCCCTGCAAGAAGCCATCAAATTGATAAATACATTCTCAAAAATTTCAAACAACTCCATAAATTGGTCCAAATCCACAATTTTACCACTTTGCAAAGATGGCTGGAATTCGGCAGTCCAAACCCCATCTATTCATTTTTCCACTGGCAAAGTCAGATATCTCGGCATCAACATTTCCCCCAAGCTGTCAGATCTGGTCCATCTAAACTTCAACCCACTACTCAAAAGACGACCTACACAGATGGATTCACATACCACTATCTCTCATAGGCAGAATGGCAACAATAAATTCACCCAACCGAACATGAACACTCTTGGATTATAATACAACAATCTCATTGTAAGGAAATCACAATATCTGACTTATCATTCATCAGCTCATCCATCAAATACCATAATTGCTTCAAAAACGTACCGATTGCAACAACTCTGACAGCTTGGTGGAAAGCCCTAAAAAGCACAAACAATACACTGGCACCATGCAAATACACCCCAATATGGAATAACCTGGACTTTAAACTCAACAAAAAACCACTGCATTTTACCACCTGGAAACAAAAAGGCATCACACAACTTCAGCACACCGTCCAAAATTCCTCCTTTATACCTTTCAAAGACTTGGTCCAGAAGTACGGTATTGGGAACAAATCATTTCTCTAATTCCACCAACTAAAAGCCGTTATTACTTCTGAAATTAGTATGACACAAAACAATCTGCAACCCCCCAATATCGTAGAGAAAGTCCTTAAAGTGACAACTAGTAAAAAGACCCCATCCAAACTATACAAATTACTAAACTACTCCGAGCCGTTAATATCCCTTCCTAACATCAAATGGGAAAAAGACCTATCACTTACACCCAATACTGACTTCTGGACCCAAATCTGCAAGAACACCTTTTCTATGACTAACAACACTAACCTGCAACTTATTCAACACAAGACAATCCACCGGGTACACTTCACACGGAAAAGAATGCACCAAATGGGCCTCACTCAATCAGATATTTTCTCACAATGTACACAAAACACACAAGATGACTACCTTCACGCCATCTGGCACTGCCCACCCGTTCAACACTTCTGGCGGGAAATAACCAACAAAATGTCCAGAATATGCAGAAATGGTCAGACATAGCTACATCAAGGATAGAGGTAATACTAATACCCAGGCCCTTGGTAATGACCAGGTCCAGAGTGTGGCCTTGTTTATGAGTAGGTCCAGAGACATGTTCGGTAAAGTCAAAGGAATCTAAAAGGTTGTTAAAATCTTTAGCTTTTGAGTCTAATGGATTATCAATGTGTAAGTTAAAATCTCCAGAGATAATAGGACAATCAAAGTCTGTGGATATTACGGACAGTAATTCTGCAAAGTCCTCCATGAAACCGGACTTGCATTTTGGAGGATGATACACAGTGAGAAGGAGAACAGGAATGTAACAATTTAAAATTATTGCAAGGTGCTCAAAATTAGAGAAGTCACCAAATGAAATTTATTTGCAATTAATTTTGTTGGAATATAATGTTTCTACACCACTTCCTTTCCTATCTTGTCTCACAGTATGATAGAAATTAAAATTTGGAGGTGATGCTTCAATAAGAGCAGAAGGTCCAGTGTTGTCCAACCAAGTTTCTGTGAGCATTAGAGTGTCCAGTTTGTGTTCAGTTATAATTTCATTTATGACAAAAGTCTTACTGCTAAGTGAGCAAACATTAAAAAGTGCCATTTTCATCTTCTGAGACACAGAAACAACAGGCTTATCAATAAAAGTACTGATACTTATAAGGTTATATGGGCAGCTGCCCCGTGTACACTGGCTATGCCTGCTGAGTCTGGGGGTAACTAGCTGATCGGTCGGGGGGTATAGTCACAAGTGTGTTTGGATAGGGGTTTAAATGACAGGAGGGACCTGTGGGGGGAGCTCTCATGGGAAACAGTGTGCTGAGGTTGTACCATAGAGGAAGAGAGAGGATCCGGGGGTATGTGTGAGATGTAAATAGTCAGTCACATGGAAAGGACTGCACCGCATGCTGCAAGTTCTTTCCCGTGGTGGAGTGACGAGCTGCCCCATCAATGCTGGCCACAAGTGGGGAAGACGCAGTGGTGATGGGAGGAGCCATAGCCAGAGAGGGGTCCGGGTCGGGTGGAGTCGGGACTGACTGATAGACCGAGGGGTGACGTGAAATCTGCGACCGGGGATTCACAGCGGCAGCTAAGACCGAGCTGCTCGGATTCCGTGCCGGTATGGCTGGCATCGCAGGTGGAGATGATGGGGCGGCTACAGTGGAAGTTTCCGTCTCATCCAGAACAAGAAACTTATTGCTCAGCTGGATATAGTTTGGTGGAGGGGAAATGGAGGAGCGCTTGCGACCACCTTTTGACCCACGGGCTAAAGTCCAGGGTTCAAATGCTTGCGGTGTGGAACACGCCATGGACTTGGGCCTTGAACCTAGATGCAGCCAGGACTCTGCTGCTTGGGATGGGGCAGTGCATGGCCCAGGATCCAGTGTAGTGGTTTCTAATCCTCCGGTGATCGTGGGAGCAGCAGCCGCTACCCAGGAGTCAACCAGCTGTTTGTCATCCCTTATCTGATGGAGGACAGATACTCTACCCTTGAGCTCAGCGATCCTTTGGCTCAGTTTGGAACAGTTCGCACATTCCGGAGGAATGTGAGGTGAGTGTTGACATGGCAGACATGCTTCTTTCTGACTGAAAAGAGTGTTTTTACCTGATGAGATCCGGTCTCTGCGCTGGTCTCTCTCGTCGCTCTCAAGCTTGAATTCATGGCAATCTGCAAATTTGGCAGTCCATAAAATGTAGAGAAAAAGTCTAAAAAGGCTGATAAAATAAAATGGAATAAAATGATAAAATGATCAAGATCAAGACGTAAAATAGATAAAATAGATAAAACCACGGGAGCTCACAGAGACACGTCTGCTCTCTCCGACCAACTCCAACTCAGATACAAAATGGCCGCGAGACCAGGTTGGATTACAACAGCTTACTGCCCTCTTTCTATTTTTATCCAAGCAGCATGGGCATTCTGTAGAACTTGAGCATCCGTCTGGCCACATATGTAGGCTGACATGCAATCATGGGCCCTGGATGTCTAGCTGCTCATCTAATTGCCTAATAAGAGTAAGTGGCTTTCCCAAAACAGTGCATCGCAGACAGCTACTTTGTTGGGTTTTCTTTTATGCTGTGGAACTGCTTGGCCATAGCAACCAGTCCAGGACCAAAGTGCTTATTTTCACTAAGATAATGCAGTCTTTCAATCATGTTCCAAACCAAGTTATGATACATTTCTATCAAAATAAAATAAAAATGAAAAAAAGTACAAACAAAATGGAAAAATGCTGTAACACTAAAATGACAGAGAGGTTGAGAAAGGTCTATAAGGAACAGATGTAGTCCAAAATGTACTATTTTTCTTTACGTACTGTTTAAGCTGTGTCTGTTGAGTATTTACAGTACATTCATGTAATTTAAAAGACACGCAACACAGTAATTGATCCCGAAAATTTTATGTCTTTATTACATTTAAAAACACAATCTTTCAAGCCCTCATGGGCTTTTCACCAGGTATGCATAAGGGAATCAAGCAGGTGTTCTCCATTTAAGAACAACATACTACACGCATACATGTGGTCATAAAAACCAATGGGTTAGGACCCATGAAAATACCCAGTCAATTCAGACATGATAAATGTGGAAAAAAAGCATAACTAATTATGCCCCTATAAGTGAACCTGGGTGAGATGCTGCTCCTACAAATACAAAAGGATATGTCAATTCTACAACTGACGTATACTTAAAATTACATTTTAGTTTACTGGGGGACATTGCAAGAAATAGTTGAGTAACTTATGTTTTTTTCACATAAAATTTGATCTGTAATAATGTCAATCTTATTAATGTTAACAGAAGGGGAACAACCATATTGCAGTTTGACTGAGAAATCTGTGTGATCTGCATTGAAATGATCTTTAATTGAGGATAATCACCCCTGCTGGTTGCCAAACCTGAGCACCTTCCCCTAACAAGACAGAAATAAACACAAGGCGAACATAAAAATTTCACTGAATAATTTAACCATATTGGCTAGAATTACAATATTTACTCAGATTGTCTGATAGGATACCTGCTCATAGCACTGACAGTAGCTCCATCATTGGTGCTGCTGATGTTAGAGACTGACAGCCTGAAAATCCACGCAAAAGAAAACATATGGAAGTCCTAACTATTATGCTATTAAAGATAGCCGACTGTTCTCGTAAACCAAACATTAAAGAGACTTTTAAAAACCTGACTAATTACCTTAGGTAGCAACCTCAGCGAAGTTGTGCTGTAGGCTACACTAGTTGTAGTCAGATGTCTGTAAAAGGTGGGCAGAACAACATGTTAACCAATGAAAATGGATTACTAGACTGCAGGGCAGGTTCGTCAGACAATAGGGGTGTGGTTTACAGGAACTGGGTTGGAAATTGCTCACAAGCAGTGCCTAAGCTAACCCTGGTTTCAGTTGGGAATACGTCACAACAACAATTCATGTTTGTCACACACCGTGACTACCCTGGAAGGGACAGAAGAGCTGTACACAGGGAGATGCGGAAATTCCAAATTTATCTGGTGTTTCATTTAGAGCGAGAGAGAGAGCAATAGGCAAACACAAACGAAAAACTTTCGCCCGTCACCCGCACGGGATCTTGGCAAAACAAATAAACTAAAACAAAGACACAATAAATGAAATTATACGTGTCGCTTTTCAGCTGCATGCATCGTACTCTGGCTCTCCCTCTCCGTCATAGGGGATCCCCGGTCTTAGACCCCTACTGTGGAAAGAAGCACAATTGATCATTCGACATAATGTGTTCATATATACCTTCCTGATGGGATACTTATATAGATCGTAAATACGACTCTTGAAAGCAGCATTAGCTCTAGCTAAGTTAAAGGTTCGACTATCTCCCAAGAGAGCTACCTCAGTAACATTATAATGTAATGAACAATGGTCTCTTAATGAATCCTTATTTGTGAAATTCGTCGTTTGTCTTGTTCTGGAAAACCTTTAAAATATTTTGACATGTTGTCCTGTGGACCCATAATATTATTTTCTAAGTTAGCAAGCAAATGCTTTAAGTTTCACACTCAGATCTTTCTTTTGCTACCACTGCTTTATTAGACAAATGTATCATTCTTTCAGTTTGGCTCTGCCCACAAAATACATCATCAATGTTTACTAACATAAGTTTGTTAGACAGTGTCTTTACCCTCAGAGCAAAGTTGGTAAGTTTTAGTGAGCTTTTATATTTAAAAAAGTCACTGATGTGATGGGACCCTAATCAAACGCAGATAGATAAACCATTTATTACCACTTTAATGTTTTAAGGCTCTTCAATTTCTTCTCAAAAGGGGGTGTTCCTATTGAAAACTGGTGCCTCATCGATCAAGCAGTGAGTTGCAGGGTCACAAGACAAAGTGGACAGACACTTCATTGACACTTGGTGGACCAGAAAGGTTCATTGTGAATTTGACTCAATGAGAGTCAGTCCCGTGGCCTGGAAGCCAAAGGCCACAAATTTTCAGTGTATTGTTACAGTCACAAATGCAATAAATGTCCACAAATATAATAAAGAGGTCAAAAACCACAAAGGCAAAACACAGTTGACTAGAAATGTAATAAAGGTCACAATTGTAATATTAGGGATATGCACTAATGATTTCATGCTTCTCTGAATCAGTTGCCCAGGGAGGGGGCTGGGGTTACTCCCTCATATGTGCTGTACAGACCCGCACACACTTGCCAAAAATACCTAAACCCCCCAGCCAGGATCAGTTGATTTGATCTTATTCCATAATAGAGTAGAACCTCTGTAATCTGGACAGTGAAGCAACAGGAAAAAGTGTCCACAGCAGACATGTGACCTGTCTATGATATGGAGATGGGGCATACAGTAAATGAAAAATCTCCAGTGTGTGCTACTAGTGTGTTAGAAGTAGCTTTCATCGTTGTAAATGAGTTAAAGAAACATACTTTACTTGTAACTCTGTATTACATTTGTGACCTTTTCTTCCATGTTTGGCTCTTCTGATTTTGATGCCTGTCATGTTTGCCAGAGAACACATTCTTTGAATAAACACACCACTAATTACATTTGGTGCACATCCATTATTATATTTGTGACTTTAATTACATTTCTAGGAAACTCTTGTTACATGTGTGACCTTTATTACATTTGTTACCAACTATGTATTACATTTGTGGTTTTGTGGCTCTTTATTATTTTTGTGGACATTTATTACATTTGTGACCTCGGCAGGGCTGTCATACTCTTTACATCATGAGAAAACACTGAATGAATGAATTGAATTAACAGCCTAATAGTCCTCAAAAGGCCAACAACCATGTAGGTCGGATATACAGGCATTACAAGTGTAACTGACGTCAACAATAAAGATGTCCCCACAGGACCAGTGAACATTTCAGCAATCAGTTGAGATTCTGTAGAACACCCAGTCTTCAGGCTAACTTTTATGAAGGTTGTAGGTAATACTGATGCATTTAGTTTCACAGCCTTGGCAGGCTAAAAAGATTCCTATAATTACCATCTTCTTCAGTACAATGCTGGCCCTGTCAGCAGGCATATTCTTTCTGTAGAAATAAAGCCCCTTATATTTAGATCGCCCAGTCAATGTAGAACTTCAACTCTGATGTAGCAGCTTAACATTTCCTCAAAATCCAATGGCCCAATGGGTTGATGCTGAACAGTCCAACCCTTACCACGGAATCAGTTCAACCTCAAATAGTCTTTGATCTGCTCTAGTTTTGTTCAGCTCATTCCTCTTTGACGGGTTGTGTTGACTTGCAGTTAAGTATCTGGCTCCAAAATATAGCTTCTATCTGAGCTGGGGAAACACTAGGCATATTCAGGCGATTGCACTAATGTGCACTAATTCTGTACAATTTGCATGGGGTTCCCTCATCATGGATTGAATAACTATGCTGCACAGTAACTTCTCTCCAAAAGCCCATATTCTCTGAGGCATGGATGAATGGGTTTGAGGTGAAACATACCCTAAATTGACACCACACCCTTGTACTGAGTGTGTCTGCATGAGAAGGTGTTCAGGTATAGGGAACACATGGAGGACAGAGCTAAAAGCTAAGATTCAAAACCTGGGACATTCATTAGACATCAGTTATTGAAACTATGTAGTTGTTTTTAAGCTGGTAGGTTGAGCCTATACTTTGAGAGGTAAGAAAATAAATATGCTTTTTATGACAGGCGTTAATACAGTCATATATAAAGGAGGGGAAAATGGCTTGCTCCACTGAAAAAGTGATTTTCATAAGTCAAAATGTCTTATTTTACGCTAGAGGGAATTCATTGCTTTAGAATAACATGTCATATCCCCAATAAAATTTGCAATTCATATCTCCATTTAAAATCAAATGGATGTACAGATAGGTTCCAGTTCTTTCTCTATTAATGCCATCCCCTAGTTAATGTTGGGGTATGCAGTTTGTTTTGTTGCAAAACCGTTTTCCGTAAAACCATGTCTTTCTATATGCAGCTCAAATGAAATCTGGGGAGGTGTCCTTTAAATCCCGCGGACTCTCCAGATATGTTAATTATATTTTTTCTGGAATTTGCCCGTCTATTCTGACCTCACATAAAAATTACATTGGTCAACAAGCTGGCCTGCTCTTCACAAAACACCAACCAGGTTGTTGTAGACAGGTGAGAAGAGATTAATCCCCAAAAAGCCTTCATTACCATGCTGCAAATTTAACTGAAAATACAATGTGTGTGCAACTGTGCCGTGCCCCACACCTAAATCTGTAGACTGTCTAACAAGAGCCTTGTTAAAGTAGTGTTCCTCCCTCCGATGGAAGATTAAAGAAAAACCCCAAAAATGTACAAATAAAGGAAATTCCTTTGAATGAATGTTCTTTTGACTAGTCAAATGCAGCAAAAGCTGAAAGGCTAATAAAAAACAGTGCATTGAATGGTAATTCTGTTTAAACAGGATGGAAACATGGTTACAGATCTTTCTTCTCCGTTTTTTCAATTTACACCAGGGCTGCCCAATACTGTTCCTGCAGATCTACCATCCTTTAGGTTTTTGTATAAACCCTAATTTGGCACAACTGATTACACTAATTAGCAGCTCAACAAGATGAATGGGGTGTTGAATGAGGTGTGCTTTGTTAGGGTTGGACTGAAAACCTACGGGACGGTATATCTTCAGGAACAGGGTTGGTAGCTCTGGTTCACACTGTTTGGTTCTCTGCTGCCATCTTTTCCCAATTAAATTGGATCCTCTTATGGGGTTGAGAGATGATGGGTACATTCTTTTTACAGGAGGTTTATGATGGTGATGTGATTGTATCCCATCAGTAAAAGGTTTATTGCTTGTGAAACATGCCAGGCGATATAACATCCTGCTTCATATTACTGTTTATAGCAGGACTGAGTATGCCTGGAATAGTCATACCAAATGGGGCTGTGTCACCTTCCATTTAGGGAGCCATATTGCTGCTTTTGCTGCCAGCTTTTCCCTTTGTATCTGTCCTTACAGTATTGAGACAAGGCGGGCACCATTTCTGAAATATTTTTTAATTAATGCTTTCGAACTTGTTTCAAACATGTATATTGTAATGTGTATGTTAAACAATTGTTTTCCAGTTTTAAACTATAGCCTGGTTATGATTGTACTTCAGGTAGTTTTATTGCATTTGATAGCACGTGTTTGTGCTTACAGTGACATTTGTTTGAGATAGTGGTGTGCATTTTACTATCAACATTCCAACACTATCTTCCACTTCCCTATAGGATCGCCAGACCCCTCATGCCAGATACTCATAATTCTAAGATCAAAGCTATAGATGACACTGGGGGGGATTAACAACCTCCTTGCATGTAGTGGAGGCATAGTAATGAATGTACATTTCTTGTTAACCATGCTAGTGGTGTGAACCCCCCACGGTGTGATAGCTTTGAACTGCGCCAACTCGTCACCATTGGGATGGCAGGTATGCCATCCCATCAAGTTACGCCTTGGTGGGGCGGCATGCCCCATACCTATACAGCACCGAGAGTTTGGCACTTTTCAGGGTTCCCCACAGAAATAACCACAACAGCCACAGACACCCAGCCCTTAAAAACGTTAAATTCTGTACATTCTCACCCCATTTCAACAGACAGAATTCACAAACAACTTCACATGTCCACACAACAAAGCCCCAACTAAGGGGGTTTTGCGTTTTCTCCTTCTTCTTCTTCCTGCCGCCTATCCCACAAACAAAATGTCTCACAATTGGACATTTTACCGACACCAGTCAATCCTTCACCTACACAAGCCAATCAAAATCTTGCATACACAGGCAAAATAGCCATATGTTTTTACTCAAAAACATTTCCACCCTCAACAGCTAGTCTGTTGTGGCTGAGTAGTCAATGTCACAGTCTATGGATCATAGGCTCCCAGGTTCAAGCCCTGCATGGAGCAAATTTCTTTAACCTGCTTTTTTCCTCACTAATAATTGTCTATTACTTCTCAATTACTGCTTTTGCACCACATCTACCCGGCGTTCACTGAACGTACACAATGCATTATGACGACCATCTGCACGTTCATTTAACTGGCTACAATCATAATACAATCATATATAAATGGCATGCGGTTTCTGTCAAAAAGTTTGATGGATTGAAACCCTGCCCCTTTCCCCGTCCCCTGTAGTAACTGTCAAAAATTTTGATGGATTGAAACCCCCGCCCCCTGTGGTTTATTATTTTTTATAAAAAAAAATTTTAATTTTTTTTTTTTTAATATAGTCATTGTTTAATATCGTTTTATTTAGGTTTGTTGGTTTTTAGCGTAGCACATGCGTGATTTGGCATATATTTTATTTTAATGGAAATGTTCGTTTTTAAAAGTAATCCATGAGGGGAAAGTGTTGACTATCTTTGTGCTTTTTAAACGTGTTTGAAAAGGGTAGTTTTGTGTAAAAATGCTTTAGCAACTTAAAACATTTCATTGTTTTGAAACACCAATCGCCACCAAATACCCGAAAAGGCAAATGAATGCGTTAATAGGGTTACATTCGTTAAAATGTTTAAAATAAGTAGAAATTATGTTAGAAAAGTTTGGTAGTTGTTTCGTAAAGTAGATTAGTTTATTAGTTAGATGAGGAGACAGCGTTGTGTGTATGAGCGTTAGTTTTGTGTCGCATAGAATTCAAGAAAAGTGAAAGTGTGTTAAAACTGTAAAACAATGAAAATAGCAAATAGTTACGTCTTAGAATTGTTTAAAAGGCAAAACGTGACAGTTATAAGTTATCAGCCTATGTGTGAAAAGAGTTTCTTTAAAAAAAAAAACTATGACAGAAGAGACATTTAGAGAAAGAAGACATTTAGAGACAGAAACGAGCAAACCTAGGTTATTTTCACTGCGGAAATCCTTCTTCGGATTGATGTCCGTAATTATGGAGAGAGAGCGCAAAAAGAGCATCTATGTCTCGGTCCGACTGGAATCACTTTTACACGGACAGCCTCTGCGAAAGTTTTGTGGGTGTGGTGTAGGCTGTGACGGGTTTTTGTCATGTGACAGCATAGGCTGTGGTATGTATTGTGACGGGTTTTTGTCATGTGATGAGCACAGGCCGTGGTTTGGGGGATTTGGCCTGCGAAGCAACGTTGCGGGGCAACGCAAAAAAAAAAAAAAAGCAGAATCATGTGGGGGTTGTACAGAGTTACAACATCGCAACCCAGCGCCTCCCCCGTACGCAAATCCAGCCTTCACGGTTCGCATAAAATGGGGGTCACAGATGTCAGAATCGGACGTCAGCTCTGTGTAGCCTATACAAAATTTGGTTGCAACTTAGCCTACAAAACATGTCTACCGCTGAAATTTCGACACCTACCTCTGAAGACGTGAAGACTGGGGCGTAGACACCGAGGCTCCCTTTTTCCGCGATGTCAAGAGTCCATGCAGGGGCTCTACACCGTGAGTGGGGGCCGATGCCGGAGGGTATCCGCAGCGGTTATCATTTTGACATGGCTGGAGATGCTCCAAAAATTTGTTTTTTCAACCTGCATGGTGATGAGGAGTACAGCCCTGTCACCGGTTTCGGAGTCGTGTGCGAGGCTTGTGACTGGGGTGATTTTAGAAGATGCTACGAGGAGGTAGCCGGCGGTTCAAAAGACAAAAGTAAATTTTTAAGCCGGACCAGCGATGCCACGCGTAAACGGTGGATTACATTGGTGGCGACGACGCAAACTGTGGATGGTAAAAAAAGACTGATCATTATGGATAACATTTTTTGTGTCTTTATCGGACTTAACAACTGATGGTAACATCGCATTCTTTCTGTTTGAAGAACAGAATTTAACGAACAACGCGCTTGCTGAAGCTGATAGAATTTTTGAAGATCACCGGTTTTTGAGCTCATTTGACTCTGACTGTGAAAATTAACCTGTGTCAGAGGTTTGAGGAAACGCTACACAAAGCAATACTGACCATATCTGAAGACGAAGAGACTGATCTTGAATGATTTAAAACTGTTTTTGAAATGTTAAAACAATGTCTTGTTACATTTAGGACATGTTTATTTTGAAGTTGTAGACTGTATAGAATTTTATGATGGTGTCTTTTACCGTTTTGGTGATTAATGTGAGCTTTTAAAATAAAACCTTTTCTTTTTAAAATTATTTTGTTGCTGTTTGATTGTTATTTATACATTATTATTATTATTATTACACCGTACGCCAAAGCCATGATAAAATCTGAAGCAAAACCCAAGCATACACCCACCCATGCACACACACACACGGCACTCGATAGGCTGATGTTTTCTTCAAGGCGTGGCTACGCATATGAGGAACTTTAAAAGACCACCGCCACATAGGATAATTTCAAACAAGCTTCTTAGACCTCTTGACAAGCATGTTTCAGTCTGTATACAAAACGTATAGCCCAATAGGCTTACAGGACTCAGGTCCTTCAGAATCCTGGGAGTCTGAGTACATGGCGAATAATGATGTTCCAGTTTCGGAGCATTAGCTCATAACAGAGCAGACTATAGACAATGCTGCTGATGCGCCATGCTGTGGCGGAGGACGAGGAGGCCCCAGACCAAAAACCCAGCTGGGGTCGTCGGATGATGCTGACGGCTGCATTAATGGTTAAAGTCCTGAAGCTGATCCTCGCCAGCCTTCTTGACACGACAATTGAAAATCAGCTGAAGAGTGACTGTCTGGGTTGTGAATATGACCACCCCAGCCAGCTGCAACACAGCTGTCTCTTCGAACCAGAGACATTCTACTTACAGGCCAACTTTGACAAGCTGGTCGCCAAAGTGAAGACACCGTGGCTGGGGTGCCTACTCTCCAAAGCGCTCAAAGTGTTTGGTCTGAAACCAAATCCTGTGCGTATAGAGGGCGCTGTTGAAACAATTGTTTCAGAGCTCAAGGACGAGCCGTACATCCGGGAGAAGCTGCGGGAAATCAAACTGACAGACCTGGGGGCTTTCAGCGACAAGATTGTTGCTGAGGTTCGGACGGATTTCTGGGAGATTGAGGGTGCCATGCAGGAAGACCTGTGGGGTGACGTGTCTGAAGACGGACCGCTGCAGATGACGACTGTTTAGCAACGCTTCAAAGCTATGCCAAATAGTCATGCGTATATGTATTTTGTGGCGTTTTTATTTAAAAAATAATAATAATAATAATGCTTTGGTTTTTTATATCTTGTGTCATTATTGCATTAACTGTAAGGATGGATGCAGAGAAGTGTCTGAAGTCTGGTTCTTATGGCGGTAAAGAACGGTTGCAAAGGGGTTTGCTGGAAACAGTAGGACATAGATTGTCTAACAAGAAAGTTACAGATTGGTTGTCTGGGGAAGATGCCTACACTTTACACAAGCCCATCAGACTTAATTTCAAAAGAAACAGGGTTTTTGTCTGCAACATTGATTTGCAATGGCAGGCCGATTTAGTAGACATGTCAAGTTTATCTGAACATAATAACAATATGAAATTTATGATAACATGTATAGATATATTGCCAAAGTTTGCTTGGGTTTGTGTTCTAAAGAACAAGAGCGGTACAGAGGTGACTCGGGCCTTCCAAGAGATTCTTGCACAGGGGCGCAGGCCTAAAAAATTACAAACTGACAAAGGTACAGAATTTTTCAACGAAGGATTCCAAACACTGCTGGAACAACACAACATAACACATTTTGCCACGGGTAATGATGTGAAAGCTTCTGTGGTTGAACGTTTTAATAGGACCCTAAAAACGAGAATGTGGCATTACTTCACAGCTCGCAACACTAAACGGTACATAGACATTGTACAAGGTTTGGTTCGGTCGTACAATAACAGCTACCACAGTACGATTAAAATGAAGCCTGTTGAAGTAAATGATACTAACGCTTTAAAAGTGTTTAAAAATATGTATGGTCTCTTTCCAAAAAGGCCTAAAAAGCTGAAGTTTAAGTTTGAGGAGGGTGATACAGTCCGGGTTTCCAAAGTGCGTGGAAAGTTTGCAAAAGGCTATGAGCAAACGTATACAGATGAATATTTCACAGTTGCTGAAAGGGTCCACAGAATACCTCCTGTGTACAGGTTGAAGGATTATGATGGTGAAAACATCGATGGTACATTTTATGAGGAGGAATTATTGTGAGAAAAGACAAAACACCAAAAAAGGTTGAAAAGATAGTGACAGAGAAGAAGCAGAAGGGTAAAAAGCTGGTTTTAGTCAAATGGGTCAGCTGGCCTGAAAAGTTCAACAGTTGGATACCGGCAAGCCATGTGGCTGACATCTAGGACATATAGGCAATAAGTTGTTCGAAAAGCTTACATGACCCTACAAACGCATTAGGTAACCATGGAGGATACAGGTTTCTACGTTAGTCTCCCGAGTAATGCATATTTGAGCATTTACCCTGACAACAAAATTTCAAGCTGTACAACAAAGTTTGTCAGACCTATTGAACTGCACGGGACGTGGGAAGTTGGCTTAGCTGAAATACAGTACCCACATACTTGGTGTTCAATAACACGTGATGACAACACTTTTTATACCTACGATCATATTTTAAAAAATCAGAAGAGCTCATGCAATTAGTACCGGATATTACAAGAGTATCACTACTGAATGAAATGAACCACAATGCAGTACCCATGCTGGAAGGACTTGAAATTGCATACGGTCATATAAAAAACAAAATTTACATCATAAGCGAGTCACACATCACAATGGTGGCTGAAGGAAAACTAGCTAGGATGCTCGGTCTTGAACCAGGAGTCGACTTGACAGCCGTTAAATCGGTGGTGCCACATCCTGTCGATATCAGCGCCGGGTTCTATACACAGACGTTATCGACTACCAACGTATTGGTGACAGCTTTGTACCCCTCCTACGAAATGTACATATATCTGGAACAAACAACGACATCATCACAATCTCGTATGAGAAGCCACACTACGTACCTGTGAGCAAGAAGCACATTGACAACATTACAATTGAACTGAAAACGGATCAGAACCAGAACGAAAATTTCCGTTACGGGAAAGTAATAGCAAAGCTGCACTTCAGACCGGTGAAACACCATTATCACGAGTAAAAGATGGCTAGGTCGGGCCTACACATAGATCCACACAGATACGTTGATTATTATACGGCACAAGCCGGTAACGGTTTGCCAGGGTTTAGTGGCAGGAGTGTTATGTATGGTGGGGGTCTTGGTGGTATTTTTCAAGGCTTATTTCGAATGGCTTTACCGCTACTAAAGAAGGGATTCAATATAGCCAAGCCCCATTTGGCCTCAGCAGCTAAGAACATAGCCAAGGATGTGATCACTAATGTTGTAAGAAGTCGTTTGAGCTCGGACGGTCAGGCCGGATCAGGGCTGATGGTTATGACGCAACGTAGACAGAAAAGACCTCCAGGGGGGCGTGTCTCATACAGACCTAAGTCTAAAAAACAGAGAGTGTCAAGCATTCGGTGCACAGTTGGTAAAAGCAAGAGGAAGGTGAAAAAGCACACAAAGAAGAAGAAGGTAACATGGAAAAGTAGATACATTTTTTTTAAAAATGCCCTACATACACAACATGTCAGAAGAATGCATGAAGTCGGAACTGGATCTTTTTGCAGTTCCGTAGACACAAACAAGCATTGAGAAGAACATCCATGTGGAGGTGCCCCCACTGTCAGCCATTTCAGACACAGGACCTCTAGAGTTCTTTATTGCTGGTAATGGTGCAATGGAACAATACACTTTTATACCTTCGCTGTAAGATCACCCGCGTAGATGGTACTAACGTCACGCAAGCTGACAATGTCGGGCTTATTAATCACCCCCTAGCGACCATTTTTCCCCCAAGTGGATGTTTCACTGGGGGACTGACTGGTGAGTCAGTCTAGCAATACTTACCCCTACCGAGCTGTTATGGAATGTCTACTGAATTATGGGAATGAGACACTGTCTAACCAGTTCACAGCCGGCCTCTTTTATAAAGATACCAGCGGACATATGGAGGATACAAACACGGGGGGTAACAACAATGGTCTGAAAAACAGAGCCCTATATACCGCAGAGAGCAAAACTTTTGAAATGCTCGGTCACATACACGCGGACATGTTTTTTCAGGAGAGGTTGCTGATAAATGGTGTCAATATTAAAATTAAAATGGTTCAGGGTAAGGACGAGTTCTGTCTAATGACTGCAGATGCCCATCAATACAAGCTTAAAATTGTGTCGGCATCACTATTTGTAAAAAAGGTCAGCGTCTCCCCCGCTGTGAAGCTCGGACATGCGCAGGCGCTATTGACCACTAATATAAAATATCCTATTGATCAGGTCAGCATGAAGACTTTCTCATTAGCCGCAGGTAGTCGAGTTTGTAATCAAGAGAATTTATTTTTGGGGCAGCTACCAAAACGGTAATTATAGGTTTGGTTGATAACGATGCCTTTACAGGGGTTTACAACACGAACCCGTTTAATTTCCAACACTATAATGCAGAGTTTGTGGCAATGTATGTTGATGGGCAGCAGTTTCCGGCCAAGCCATTTCAACCTGATTATCACAACAGTAACGCTATTCGAGAATATTATAGCTTGATCCTCACTAGACATTTGAAGGACCAGCCCTTGTTAATAAATCGTCAAGAATATACAAGCGGTTACATGCTTTATGCTTTCAATCTGTCCCCTGATGAAGGCTGCAGTCAGCATCTATCCCTGATCAAGACGGGAAACATGCGACTGGAAATGAGATTCAGAAACGCGCTACCCAGAACCGTAAATATGGTAGTTTATGCGTGTTTCGACAATATCATTGAAGTGAACCAGAGGAGGAACGTGTTGTATGACTATTATTAATCATGAACACCAGAGAACTTGCTGCGGTTTTGAGTAACAACCCATATACAGAAAAAGACTTTAAAGGGGTGGTGGCCTGCGACGAGCTACCGGATAATAAACTGCATAATTTCCCCCCTTTGTACATTGTGAATACGCACCCCCGAAATAAACCTGGAGAACACTGGCTAGCTCTGTATATGTGTGTGGATAAAACGGGTGAATTCTTTGACTCCTACGGAAACCCTCCAGACTATGATTATTTCCCAGACAGTATCAATACGTTTCTGCAAAAGAACTGCGATCGGATTGTTTACAACACTGTACAAGTGCAAGACCCGCTCAGCGCGACGTGTGGCCAGCATTGTGTGTTTTACTTACACCACAGGGCCAAATGAATCCCTTTTAGCAGAATCATGTCATTATACTCGGATAATTTAAAAATGAATGATGCAATGGTTTCAAAATATGTTGATAAAATATATCTGGATAAATGTGTGAAAAATATGCTATCATGTATAGAGACTGTAAACTCTTTTAAAACCTTTAAAAAATGTCATGCTTGTAAGTAAAGAGACAAAAGATCCAATGTAAAATTTAATGTAATTTTATTAAAACAAATAAACATGAATCAAAATTACATTTTTTGTCACAGCGTAGCATTTATACTAGAGATGTTAAAAATCTAACCATGTTGAACGGTCTAAAACTGAGGATGAAAAAACAGGCTCTGGGATTTCATAGTCTTCTAGACTGTGTCTTCTTTCTTGAGCTTTCAACGGCGTCCTGCTTGCTATGGAGGCCTTTGGTAATTTTTTGTGCGAGTTTATCGTGCGGCGTACACCATGATTAGGTATGACAGAAAGAGGCATATTAATTGTAGCTAAAGCCTCAATAAATGTTTGCCACCCCAGGGGTCGTCTATCATCAGCAACCTTGTGAGGCGCTGTAATGTTCTTTAGATCCAGCATATGCGAGCCGGTTACAGCTTTACCCTTGAAAACACACTCCCCTTTGTCGTTCCAAGTTGCAACATTTCCAGATTTAG
Organism: Anguilla anguilla; assembly: GCF_013347855.1. Taxonomy (NCBI): domain Eukaryota; kingdom Metazoa; phylum Chordata; class Actinopteri; order Anguilliformes; family Anguillidae; genus Anguilla; species Anguilla anguilla. The sequence goes on along the minus strand of NC_049201.1, from coordinate 36,551,816 downwards.
CCATTTTGTCTAAGACGTAGGTGGCGTTTTTTTTTGCTTCTAGATGGTACGCTTTGTATAACGTCCTGAATCAGCGTGGTATCTTCAGTATTGGTAACACCACTAGAGGATGTTTGACCATCTTTGGCTTCTGATTCTGAACCCCCATCAGTGGGAAATGATAATGTTAATTGATTTGTTTCTTTTTCACCTTGCTTGACAAGAGCTATGAATCTTTGTAAAACAGCCGTGTACAGCTTTGCCTTCTCATGAAGCCCTACATCAGTCCTTGCTAAGATGCTGCGTATGGTTTGATCCAATTCATTTTCAACAGTTTGACGGATTGGCTCTGGGGTATAAGTGAGATTCTTTAATTTATCCAGTTGTTTTTGGGGTACTAGATACATCTTTTGAGCATGCTCCATGGTTTAACCACTGCGTGACGTTATCAAGCTTGTTATAAAGGGTATTGCAACACTCAGCAGAGGTAGAAGGTATCCCCCCTTTTGATTAATGACTTTCTTCTTCTTTTTGATTGAGTTTTTTTTGTTAGCAAGTAGTTTAATTCCCGATCGTTGTTTCCTTAATTTTTTCAGCTGAGTGTCCGTTAGGGGTATATCACCACGTAAAACATTGAGAGCTATTTCACAAATTATGTTTATGAGTTCCGGAGAAGCCGACTGTAAAATGGCACGTCTTTGCTGTGCATTGCCTTCAAATAGAGCTTTTAAAAGCGGCCAGTACCGTTTAATACGTGCCGACATTACTTTTTCTTTAGCACATAAGCCACGGGCCCCTCTGGAGGGTACAAACCACTTTGGAGGCGAAACTCTTCTGGTGTCTGTGCTTTTAAGTCCACCAAAAGATAACCGTAAGGGTTTCTGGTCGCATCTTCAAAAGATTCAAGGAAAAACTTTGAATGTCTAGGATACATTTGCCAGGCTAAAACATTAACTTGCATTTTATCTTGAGGATTTTTGAACAGAACAATATAGTTTGCATTAATATTTATTGTGCAACTCCTTCTACCCTGAAAAAAAAAGGTTTTGTGCTAAATATATAATGCTCAAATTTCTGTGGTGCGTATACTTGGTAAAAGCTTTTTCCACCTCTGAGCTCTCACTGGCTGCTTCCATTAGGTCGTCAACGATGATCAAATTGGTTTTGTGTAAAGAAAGCAGCGCTTCATCGGTCAAAGATGCAGGAAGTCCTTCTACAAATTGTACATTCTTTATTTTACAAAGCAGTTCATTGTACATTGGCTGACAGCATGAATAAAACCAGACAATATTCTGTGGTACGGTGGACAAAACATGAGATGCGTTTTCCAGTATCATTTTCACAAAGACACTTTTACCACAGTTTGATGGTCCTGAGATGATGCATGAAAACGGATGTTGAAGACGGCTGTCAAAACCCTCATCCCCAAACACTGATTTAGAAGCCATATGGTAATGTTGTGAAATCGGGGAGCAGGACCCTTTTGTTGTACACTACTCTGAATTTTTTAGAAACTGTACGGTTGCTGAGTGAGAAGCCTTTCTTACACCTAACAATTTGCTGCGTGCTTGTGACAGTTTCGCGGGCTGGAGCTTTTGGGTTACGTACATGATGTACAAGCCGTATGTCATGGGACCCCCCGACACAAATTCGACAATGTGGTCACCTGGGTCCAGTTCGCTTGTCAGCTCCCTCAAAAAGTCCCCGAGAGGAGGTACCCAGTCACCTGGCCGACTCACAAAGATGACAGAATCTGTATCGTGGTACAGAACCCTGTCAGGCAATTTACCCATGACGGAATAAAGCTTGAGCTGGGCATAAGCGGTGGTGAATGCCGCTATGAACACATTGCTGTATTGAGTGGTTTTGGGAAACCCTTTGCATGTTTCCACTGGACCAGAGCCACGTCTTCTGTAAGAAATGAAAATGTGAGACATCATACTCACTTGAAAACATGTATTGCAGGAACTGTTTGGGGTCCCGGATCAAGGTCGTGTTTGGCTGATTGTTTTAAAATAGTCTTTGGGGTAAATTCGGACAGAGAACCAATTTTGATATCTGTCTTTTGGCTTTGTTGACAGAAATATTGTTTGGATCTAAGCGGATGCCCTCCTTCTCCCAGTAACTTTGGACATATTCCGCCTTGTCAGTGTCATTAGACACCCAAGAGGGATAGCCAGAAGCTTCTTGTTTCTCCTTTAAATGCGTCCTAATGTAGTCACTAAAGAGAGAATCAGACCTTTCTGGAAAATGCCAAACTTCTAAAATTTTGTCAATTTTGTAGCCTTTCTCAACAGCCTTAGCCAATTCGACGGTACACCATACACCTGTGAGAGAACGCAACTCATCAGAATGTTCACACCGACCTTGATGCTCAGATTCCGCACAAGTCCTGCAAAGTGGAAACATTAATTTCCCCGAAACCCTGTATGGTAACACTGGTAGGTAAAGCTGTCTAGGGGGGTGCACCCTGGCTTTGACAAGACCAAAATAGTCTTTGATTTGGTCAAAGTCACGGAAGATGATGGTGGGCCCTGTATGGTAAACTTTAGTCTTGTTCACAAAATGGTATAGACTGGTGAAATCAAAATAATGTATTTGCTCATCTTCTTGATCTTTGTAATGAAGGTTTAATGCATTAGTTCGACTACCAAACAGAGCATCACGCGGTTCCAGACGTTCCGGATAATCAAGATATCGTAGGAACGTCTGTACCTCCACGCTTTCCAGTCTTACCCATTCGTGCTCCCACATTACAACCACATGCAGATTGTTACGCAGAGTATCAACCTTTTCTTGAAATTTGTTATACATTGCACCAAAATCCATTTTTGTCAGCGGGTTAACGGTGTTTGGGTCAAAGCATTCCGGACATCCGTGAAAAAAACAGCCGGCCATTTCATATGCTGTACGCACCCCTTCTGACTCTGAATACCCATCTAGATAATAAGCACCCATCTTAACCTCACCTCGGTTCAGAGCATGCTGAATGAATACATTGTCACGGTGACTCAGATATTCTAACCATTGAATGCCCGGTGTGGAAAATGACTTTTGCTGTTGAATGTAGTTATCGGGCGATGTTACAGCAATGGTGTCTTTTGGTAAGAAACTTGTGCAGTACTGTTTCATACAAACCGAGGCTATAGTTACGCACTGGAAAGGGTCTAGATCTGTGCTCCCAAGAACCTTGGTACGGAACCTTAAACACGCTTCACGCAAAATGACAACGTCGTTCTGGCAGTACTCAGCCATTTCTTTTCTAAAATCAAACACCCCTCCGGACACGTTATTATACCACCGCATAAATTCCTCCCTCTCCTTTTCCATCATTGTATCGACCCCATAGTACAAGGGTGGTGGGTACGGGCCAATGTAATTCTGGGGAAAGTAGCCTTTTTTTGAATTTTCAAAACCTAGAGCAGCAGGCATTGCACTCAGTTTCATTGTTAGAAAACAAAGGGAGTCAGTATACCTCTGTTCAAAAGCTTTGTCAGTAATGCACATGAGTTTACTGCCCTGTACAATTAGATGCGGTGTTACGCCTTAGTCAATTAAATACTGCATCAGCAGGTAGCCGTCATACCCCTTTGAATTGTGTGCAATGAATGTGTAGTCCTTGTACTTTGGAGTCCGATACCTTTGGTAAAAAGCCTCTACGCATTTATCGCCAGACGCCACCCAACGCTCGCCGTTAAAATCAATACAGCATATGAAATTTGCTATATGTTGGCCTTCGTCTTGCCGACACTCAAAATCATAAAACACATTACGGCGGCTGGGGCTTTCAGGTTTCACCCCTTGTATGAAACACACATGGCTACTCTCAGGAGTCAACACAGCCTTGCAGGTGTTGCAACGCTGTGGACTACAACTGCGTGGTTTAGGGGCCCCATCACTGCTGCTGACAACATACTTTGTGCAACATTTGGGACAAAACTTGGTAGTATCGCATGAGCTGTGCATTTTGCCACTGACACCCTGTGGTTTCACAACTTTATGCTCTTTGTAGCAAAACTCTGACTGCCATATGCACAAACAATCCTTACACTGTATTGATCTTGAGCTGTTCATAAAGCATTCAGCGCTGTAACACACGTTGCAGTGGTACTGACAGCTAGGGTCTTTCTTTGCGCTAAAGGGCGTATAGCAATAGTCGCAAACATATGCACTGCCCGAGAAGCCTTTCAAGGACTTTATGCCATAATAGTGGTCACCGTCGAGGTAAAGAAACAACGTCTTGGGGTGTGGTCTGGAGGACGTTTGAAACTTTGTAAAGACACCATTAGCGGCACCATGGCTCCACACAACTATCTTGATGCTTAACAGCCGCTCAAACATTTCAATGTCCGAAAAGTTGACCTTATGGTGGACCTACAGACCGCTGTAAATGTTCGGGCTCTCTCTCAGCCTGTTGGATTTAAAAGATGCGCTAAACAAGTGGCAAAACAGAGGTTATTGCCCCTATTGTAGCTGACAATTAAATGGCGTAATTTCTTGCGAAATATTTGATTTTTGAGACACGTTGACAATTTTCGACAGGCTCCAACACCACCATTAGGGTTTTTAATAATGTTAGCCACCAGCTCCAAAGTATCATCAGACAGCACCTCAAAATTGCTCTGAACCAGATTTTCAATCATGCTTAAAAAAACATCCAAATCAATTTCACCCCCGGTTAACTGCACAGTTACACCCTCAGACAGAGAATCCCCCCGCAACTCTAACTGTACAAACTCATCGGGGGACGCCAGCTCGTGAACTTTGTTCATTAAATGTTCTAGGGTGTTTAAAACATGAACATAAAACTCTGCGTAGTTGTCCACATCGTACGAAGATACAAAGTTAAACCATAACCTAATTTCTGTATTGTTGAAACGTGGTCTGTGTATCACCTGCATCTCTGTATCGTTAAGGCCCCCACCATTTTAGTCATCATTAGTATTATCTGTAGCCGCATGCACGTTATTGTCGACAATGTTAGGTCTTATCTCTGGTTCTACGTAATTACCTATTGCACGGTTTACAGTGTCCAATGCGCGTAGCAGCCCGCCAAACACATCATCATCCCCATGCTCTACAGGTTCAACCTCTGCATGCGTGTTAATTGTGCCTCGATTAAGATCATTAATAACGTGCAACAGGTGAGGGTTAACCTCTGCTTGCTGCTGTTGTTTAAACTGTTTAAACTGTTACTGTCATGGTTAGTATCATGATTAGCATCCAACATCCAGTTTTCATCACTGTGTCTTTTATTACTCTGAGATTCAGAGCGTGTATCTCACAGGCGTTTCGGTGCCATTTAATATTTTTTCTAAAATATTCAAACGTTGTCTGGAAGCGTCCAACTCACGGTTCAACAGCGACAAAATTTGCATACACAATTCTGATTTTTCGGTTTCTTGGGCCTCCACGTTTTTCGGGGGTGTTGCTCCTGGCGTTGCGCCCTCTGATGGTGTTGCGGCTCCGGGGCTCAGTGCCTCCTCCTAAGGTTGAAGCAGCACTTCTTGATCCAATTCCACGTCTAGAAAATCTGTGTTGGAGTCTGAAATGCTATTCTCTGTGGCATAGAAAGAAATTCATAATTAATTATGATTTGAACACATTTGGTTCTGCAGGTTCACACAAATTACAAAATCATAAATTAATAAAATCTCACCGCGTTTTCTCTTCAGACTTGGAAAGTGTACCGAAACGGTATCCATCGAAGAAGTCGGGGCCTCAGTGACCGCTTCTGGTTGACTTTCAGGGGCTTTTAAAAATAAATAAATAACACAATTCAGATGACCGAAAAGTTAAAAAGTGAACATAATTTAAAAGTTTCATACTCTTGTATATTTCGGTGTCCACTGCTGCGTGAACCTGTGCTTCTACCAATTGCGTCGGCCGTTCCAAATCCGCAACTACGGGTGTCGATTCTGTCTGATTTTCGGATAAAAGCGGATAAAAGCGGATAAATAAATAAATAAATAAATAAATAAATAAATAAATAAATAAATAAACATTTTAAAAGTACACACACACACACACAGAACTGACAAATGTACTCTGACGAATAGACTCTTCCTGGCTGCACACAGGATGAAAGTTTGACGGGCCAAACACGTGAAGCGCCGAATCGGGTGCGTCTGTCGCGAGCAGCAACTCTTAATCTGCAAAATAAGTCAAGACGTCGAGCCTTAATAATTAATAAAAAAATCTTATTCATGTAGTTATAGATGCAAAATTAAACTATAGGCCTAGCAAGTTACATACCTGATAGGCTGTCCAGTTCTTCGAGTGTTTCCTGTCCATAGATCATGGCTTCTCAGTGGAATTATAATGCAGTCTTGATGGGATTGGCTAGCCTAATTTATCCCCTGTGTATGGGGTTAATTTGTAACTCTGCACCCCCCCACTCCCACCAACATGTTTCCCGCTTTTTGCAGTTAATTTTGAGCAATTCAAAGAGACCGTTGTCCCACAACGTTCGCTTTGTTAATGGCTTGACCTATTATTTCGATGACTTATGATAATAAGAATTATTTATTTAGATAGGGATTGATACATAAACATAGAGTAGCTTTGTTTAACAAATAGTCTGATGTCTGTATAGGCAATCATAACCTTGTCGCAGGAAAAGTGACTAACACATGTACTTATTCTACTTTTGCTTTCTTTAAAAACACTTTAAAACTTACTCACAAAACTTAATATAGCTTTTCCTTTTTTTCAACTCTTGCAAATCCTTGGTTTTAAACCTCATTGTTTTTATAAACGTTCACGTTGTATCATGGCAAGCATACTTGATTGCTTTTTATACATTTAAAATCGGCGCCCTATCAACTCAACTTTATTTTATTCAAGACTCTGCTTAAAAAGAGGTCCATAGCAGGAGTAAAAAAATAAAAATAAAACGGCTTGTTAAGACTTTGCATACTTGCATGGACTTCTTTTCTTTAAACTAACGTACAAACCACAGCTTTAAATTAGTTACTTAGGCTACATATTCTTGCATATTGCTTGATTTACTGATAGGCTTAAAGAATGCAAAAAAATAAATAAATAAATAATGTTTCACGTTGCACAAGCACTGCAGGCAATCATAACCTATAGAAAAAGCTAATTTGTGATGTTTATTAGATCTACTGATCAATAAGCTCGTTAGTTCTGCTCTACCATAGCTTAGGCGTGTTTTTAAAACAAAGTGTTTGTTACAGCTGTAGGCTAGCTAAATATTAGACAAAAGCTTACCAACGTAAAAAGCGCCCCAAAACATTTGTTTTGAAACTTTGCTACTTTAAAAACAGTCGTGGGCTATAGCCTACGTAAAAATAAGAATTAGACCTAGGCTACTATTATATTGCAGCTCTATTCTGCAGGCCTAGTTTATAATAGCCTATTGTTTTGTTAACGTCTTGAGACATAATGAGAAAAGGCTTTCCGCTTTGCTCTACTAGTTAATATAAATATAGGCTATGTTAGCTCCTTGTGTTATTTAATAACCAAAAGCTCTACTTGGGGCGACTGAACTCATGAGGTAAGAGTGTCGGTCGGAGGGTTGCCGGTTCGGGCATGTTGAAGTGTCCCCTGAGCAAGACACCTAACCCCTAACTGCTCTGGTGAATGAGAGGATCAATTGTAAATCACTATATAAATGCCGCCCATTTACCATTGAATAGACTATTTTTGTTAACGTCTGGAGACATAATGATAAAAGGGGTTCCAAGTTGCGCTACTAGTTCATATAAATATATGTTATATAGGATCTTTGCACACTTCAAAGAGACCGTTGTCTCACAACGTTGCTTTTGAAATAGGTGCACATTTATGAAAAGTCCGCCCCCCTCAAAGCAAACCTCCGCCTCACAAGACAAGCCACAGACTATGCTGTCACATGACAAAAACCCGTCACAGCCTACGCCACACCCACAAAACTTTCGCAGAGGCTGTCCGTGTAAAAGTGATTCCAGTCGGACCGAGACATCGGACATAGCTGCTCTTTTTGCGCTCTCTCTCTCCACAATTACGGACATCAATTCGAAGAAGGATTTCCGCAGAGAAAATAACCTAGGTTTGCTCGTTTCTGTCTCTAAATGTCTTTTTTTCTCTAAATGTCTCTTCTAGTTTAAAAAAAAAGAAACTCTTTTCACACATAGCCTGATAACTTACAACTGTCACGTTTTGCCTTTGCTTTTTAAACAATTCTAAGATGTAACTATTTGCTATTTTCATTGTTTTACAATTTTAACATTTTCTTTCACTTTTCTTAAATTCTATTTGACACAAAACTAACGCTCATACACACAAAGCTGTAGAAGGGAGCCAAACTGGGACCCAGAAAAGGCTGGCATTCTACTACTTCCATTTCTCACGCAAGGTCACTCATCTACCTAAGCAAAACATCGAAGAGGACTCCTACCTGCAGATAAGCGTATCAAAATGCCTTATAAACCTTACAAACACTAAAAGTGCATCTCCACGAAATAACAGAAAACAGAGCAGGACAGAAGGGTACACAAGTTGTGACCTAGGGAGCTGTAATTCTACGAGCTGGCTGATAATCTTGTCAGTCAAGGCTCGTTGGATGGCCGTCAAATCCGTGAGTACATACACTGGGAATATTTCAGGTGCGTTTTTCATGTGTTTATACTTACGCCACTGCACCCTTTGTCACAGCCACTGTTTTACATATATAGCAAAGTGAAAGTGCTAAACGGTACACGCTCAGACGACTGTACAAATCAGACTGTACAAATTCACACAATTTCTCAGTTTCTCATAAACACTCTGCAAAAAGAAATGATATCTCATAAAAACATGCCAAGTTACTCACACATACAAAGCACTGTCTATAACTCATTCATTCAAACTGGCAAAATCTACACCTGCCATTAAAAGTATTGATATCAAAATGATGCCAAGTAGTGATGGGCAAAACAGTTCTTTCCAGTGTACTGAATCAGTAGAATCAGTTCACTAAAAAGATTTGTTCAAAAGTTTCGTTCACCAAATCAGTAGCGTCACTAGGATTGGTGTCGGTCAACGGCAGGGGGGGGTTGCTGTTGGATCTTGTCGACCGGGGGGGGGGAGCATTTATAGACAGAGCATTTAATAGCCAAAGAACCAAACACTTTCTTTCCCTATTTTTCATTAAATGTTTTCGTTTCGATTTTATTCTACACAATTTAGTTTGTAAGAATGTGTTTCATGTGGCCATTTCACTTCACTACATTTCCCAAAATGGGTTGTTTTAGCCCTAATGCTGATTTCTTTACCACGACTTGTTATAACAGCTGCTTGAAATAGCCAACGTATATCAGCACATTCTAAGTAGATCACGTTTTCTCATAAAATGTAGTCGATAAAATAGTAGCCTTGGCTAGCCTACTTTGAGACATGTTAAAAAAAGTTTTATTTCATTGAAAATAAACAGCACACTTGACAGTGATGTTCGATTATTATCCATTATTCCATACCGTACCCACTCTCCTCTCCATAGACTCCTCGCTCCTTGCATTTGCTACAGCAAGAGGAACGAACTAGTGTTGTGTCATTCGCGAAAGATTCAGGCAAGAGTACTGTTGTGTCGTTCGCGAACGATTCGGGCAAGTGTACCGTTGTGTCGTTCGCGAATAATTCGGGCAAGTGTACCGTTATGTTGTTCGCAAACGGGCGTAGTACGTTCAGTGAACGAATCACTGAACTTATTCATTCACAGAGTCAGCGAACGATAGTCAGTCAGTGAATGACCAGTTCACGTTCGCGAACAAATCGTTTCACGAAGTGATTCATTACATTACATTACATTACAGGCATTTAGCAGACGCTCTTATCCAGAGCGACTTACACAACTTTTTACATAGCACTTTACATTGTATCCATTTATACAGCTGGATATATACTGAAGCAATGCAGGTTAAGTACCTTGCTCAAGGGTACAACGGCAGTGTCCTTACCCGGGATTTGAACCTACGACCTTTCGGTTACAAGCGCAGTTCCTTACCCACTGTGCCACACTCCGTCCGATTCAGTACAAATCGTTCGCAAACGACACAACACTAACACCAAATTACTGTACTACAAACAATATAGGCTATCTTGCATCACCAAAATTAAATAAGCTGTATTCCAAAGCAATGCTACCCAATGTTTTCTCAATTGTTTCAAGTTACTTGGCCCTGTGTTTTTTTATTTTACCATTTTACAATGTCATTCAAACTTTGTGTCACATCAAAGTGTCAAATACTGTAATTGCCTAAAGCAACACATTTAAATTAATGTACAAAACTGCTGGTGAATACCAAAAGGAAGCATATTCCTCCAGAAAACATATGTTTATACTTGCTTGTCAACTTCATTTTACTGAACGTACAAGTTCTTGTATATTTGCTACTTACAATAAACACTGCATGTAAAATATATATTGTACATACATACATAGAATACTTCTTTACCCCCATAGGGACACTTCCCTCGCAGCATGTTACATTCACATTTACGAACAAACATTTATACCAAGAAACATACAATCGTTCACGCAATAGAAAGGCTGTGCAGCTAAATACATACATACCAATACAAATTGGACATATTGACGCCTATTCAATCAATCTTGACTCTTACAAACTGTTACAACACCTGTCGTAAGATTTTAGATTTTAGTTTACATTTGCGTATCTTTGTTCTGTCCTCGATTATCTTTGATTCACTTCCGTTTTGCCCCAGATTGGCAATTTCCGTTTCCGGTTCGTTTATTTAAAAGACCATCGTTTGTTTTGATCGAGGTATTAGTAATGATGATGGACAGAATGTACCTTTCAATATGAGAGAATTAAAAAGGGCACTAGATAAAACGGGAAAGACAGCACCGGGTAAAGATGAGATATGTTATAGCATGTTAAGACATCTGAGTGTAGGAAGTCTGGGGAAATTGTTGTCTCTGTATAATAAAGTGTGGGAAGAGGGGAGAATGCCAAGGAGCTGGAAGGAGGCGATAATTATTCCAATAAGGAAACCTGGAAAAGATGCCAGCAGGCCTGGAAACTATAGACCAATTGCCTTGACATCTCACATTTGTAAGTTAATGGAACGTATGATAAATGAGAGGTTAATGTATTTTTTGGGAAAAAGGAGGTATGGTGGCGTCCTATCAAAGTGGATTCAGGAGAGGAAGGAATACTATGGATCCAATGTTGTGTCTGGAGAATGAAATAAGGAAAGCGCAAGTAAATAAAGAGACAGTGGCTGCAGTGTTTTTTGATGTTGAGAAAGCGTATGATATGCTATGGAGAGAGGGACTTCTAATCAAACTGCACGTAATGGGAGTCGGAGGGAAAATGTTTAATTGGGTAATGGACTTTTTAGATGGAAGGACTATTCAGGTGAAGATAGGGTCAGATTTATCAACCAAATATGTTGTGGAAAACGGGACACCTCAGGGAAGTGTAGTAAGTCCAACTTTATTTTCCATCATGATAAACGACATATTTATGAATATCCCTATGGATATGGGGAAGTCATTGTTTGCAGATGACGGGGCTTTGTGGAAAAGAGGGAGAAATGTTGAACACATAGTGAAGAAAGTGCAAGATGGAATTAATCAAGTTGAAAAGTGGGGAACAAAGTGGGGAGTTAAATTTTCGGTTGAAAAAACAAAATCTATGCTCTTTACAAGAAAGAAACTCAGGGAATGCAATTTGAAATTGTATGGGAATAATTTAGAGAAAGTTGTGAGTTTTCGTTTTTTGGGAGTATATTTTGATATGAGGTTAACATGGAGGGAGCATATTAGATATGTTGTTAGTAGATGTAAGAAAGTGATAAATGTCATGAGGTGTCTTGCAGGATTGGAGTGGGGAGCTGATATAGCATCTCTGAAATATATTTATGTAGCCTTAATTAGATCAAGATTAGACTATGGAAGTATTGTATATGGATCAGCAGCAAAATCTGTGCTGGCGGACCTAGATGTTATACAAGCTCGGGCTTTACGAGTGTGTTTAGGAGCAGTTAAAACTTCCCCAGTGTGTGCACTCCAAGTGGAAGCAGGTGAAATGCCACTGTGGTTGCGACGGAAGCAGCTGGTGGCTAACTACTGGGTTAATCTAAGGGGGCATGGAGATAGTCATCCAACAAAAAGGGTACTGCAGACAAGCTGGGAGAAGGACAGGATGGAAAAATCAAGTTTTGGATGGGCAGGAGATCAAGTGGCAAGAGATATGGGAGTATATGATAAAGAATTTGGCGAAACTGTGGTGTGGCCTGTTAGACCTGTCTGGGAATTAGAAAGTGTGGGGGTAGATCTAGAATTACTTAAGATTAAGCATAGTAATAAGAATGCTGACTTAGTTAGTGAATATTATAACTATAGGGACTGTAAGTATAAAGGCAGTGTTCAGATTTTTACAGATGGATCAAAGGATCCGCAGACAGATGCGACAGGGGCTGCAGTTGCTGTGCCTAGTTGTCAAGTGGGAATTAGCAAGAGAACATCGGATTGTTTAAGTGTGTATGCTGTTGAATTGTTTGCCATATTGATGGCATTAGAATGGGCTGAACGGGGTAGGGTTAACAAAATAGTAATATGTAGTGATTCTGTGTCGGCCATTGCGAGTATTAAGACGGGTACAGCCAGAAATCACCAGGATCTGCTGTATGAAATCTTGTTCGCCAATTCAAGAGTGGTTAGGCAAGGGAAAAATGTTACATTCATGTGGGTCCCAGCACATTCAGATATCCCGGGAAACGAGAGAGCAGATATGTTGGCAAAAGAAGCAGTCAAAAAGGGAAGTGTTGAAATTAATATCAAGTTATCAAAGTCAAAGGGAAAGGGCATTGTGTGGGGAAATATCAATAAAGAATGGCAGCAGCACTGGGATCAGGAGAGAAGGGGGAGACATTTACATCTGATACAAAATAGAGTAGGCAGTGTAAGAAAGAGGGGAGGAAACAGAAGAGAGGAGGTTGTAATATCAAGATTAAGAATAGGACACAGCAATTTACGCAGCACGCTTCATCTTATAGGTAAACATCCAACCGGTCTTTGTGAAATCTGTCGGGTACCAGAAACCTCAGAACACATTATCATTAACTGCAGTAAATATAGGTCGGAAAGGAAGGATATGATGGAGGAGATGGGAAGATTGGGGATAACAGGAGCAGGATTGAGGGATGTACTGGAGTGTGGTGCTAGTGGGCAGGGGAGGAGATGTTTTATCAACTACCTTCGGGGAACGGGACTGATAATAAAAGTGTGACAGGCAATAAGCTGTAGGAGTTAACTTACTCCGAAAGGTGGCAGTAATGCAACTTTCAAGGATGCAAGCTGCCGTTAAACAACACGGAAGAAGAAGAAGAAGATGATCGAGGTATACTAGCTCTGCAAACTCAAGTGTTTGGATTGTGGATTATTGATTGCTTATTTGACCAGTGTATGACAGTATTGCTGTTTGACTTCTGATTCTTGTTTAGCCCCCTTTGATTTGTTTGTTTATCGGATTTTGTGTATGCCCCTTGCCTCGTCCTATTCGACTCTGATTATTGCCTAGCCCTTTTGATTTGTTTGTTTATTGGATTTTGTGTATGACCATTGCCTCGCCCTACTCGACTCTGATTATTGCCTAGCCCTTTTGTTCTATTTGCCCCAGTGTACCACTCGACCCTGTTCGCCCACCCTGACTTTGACTTTTGGTTTGCCCCTCTGCTCGCCGTATAGTGACTCCGGTTATTTAGAGTGTTCCAGCTGGATTGTATCCTTCCCTCGAGACACTATTTTTATTTTGTTTTGTTATTTTTCCTTTATTATTTTTGAAGGTGATCCTGGGCAGAGATCTGATCTCTGATGGGGGTAGGTTACATGCCACTTCGAGCCCGGTAAACCTTCAAAGGCTAGCCGAGGGTTATTTAGTTTTAACACAAACCCATCCACACATATGTTTGGTCTGTCCATGTACTGTTTGCTTACACACAAAAATGCATAAAAATGAGGCTTACCCGCGGGGGTGCGCTCCAAAAAAAGCTTTCAAATCGTCTGATGAACAGTGGCCACTGAACTTGCTGGCTAACAACAGGACTCATTGTGGCCATTTCTGGTTTCTAACATTTCTGCAAGTAAGAGGAATAAATAAGGCAGTCAATATTGTTAAGGATTCGGCAAGACTGTACATTACATTAGCTAGCTAGATACGTTGTCTACTTATGAAAAAGCTACGCCAAGCTAGCAAGACTGAAATGCAGTGAGAAGTTGTGGTTAGATAGCTAACTAAATAACTATTAGGTTTCATAAGCTAGCTATCGAGCGGTCTTATTGACTAGCCATAGCCAGTTAGCTAGACAGTAGAACAGTTGTAGATGGCTAACGTTTCCGAACGATACAAACATTCAGTGGCAGTCGACTGTTACAAGTAATTACATCTAGCTAGCAGGCTAGCCACAACTTCTGACTGGTTTAAATTCTGCAGTCAAGAAGTGTGCACTCAGCCATTCTGTGTTATGGGAGCTAGTTACTTTCTAGCTACTGTTGTTTAAATTAAAGGAGATCGGTGATTTGATTGTAGTCTAAGCTTTCTAAATCCGTAAATGACTTCCCTACGGTTCGTAGCTGTTCCTAGCCAGCATGATCCTGATCTCAAGCATAATGCACCGTTGTGAAAAGCGACTGCAGACTGGAACTAATTCACTTGGTTTATCTGCTTGCTTTGACTTGAATCACTGTTAGGTGCATGAGAGAAAGCCAAAGATTTCATCAATATTCTGCTTATTTTTTTATTCAAATGGAAACATGCAATGTGCTTTATATTTATATGTAGGATATATTAACAATGTGCAGTAAAAAAATAAGAGTTTGTCACCTATTGCAATATTGGCTCGTTTTCATTGTTTACAGGAAAAAGACAACGACAACCTTTCGATACGATTTGCTGTACTTTAATATTGTTAGTCCTACTACCCTGAACTCTGGTACTGACATAATCTAAGCAGAACAAGGTGGAAATTATTCAAGATGCCATTGTGCTGATAAATGTACCTCATCACTCAAAAACTGTCCAGGTCAATTGTGCTTTATGTCTGTGTTTTTTTATTATCATGAAATACACGCCAAGAGATGACAAATACACTGAAAAATGAACGCCTACAATTAAAAGGGAACCGCAAAGCGAATTCTAAAACGGCAGTGTTCTACAAACAGCTGTAGCTACTGATGTGATGGTCGGTTTATCTATTTAATATTAATATATCAAAATAACAATATAATAAAAACAATAATGGCGGTGGATTCATGTTAATCTTGGTCATGGTTTAATACTCTGCGTATTCTAATATATATGTGTTCTGTGCAAGAAACTCTGAATTCAACACTTTTCTGCATCGATGAGTCAATAACACTCATACTCGTTCATGTATGAGATGAGTGGGTGTGCTTAGCAGTTACGAGCACTGTGACATAAAACTATGCGGACCAAATTGGAATGAAATATAAAATCCTATGTCTTCTTCTGTGGGACTCAGAACACAAATCGGTGCCTGGGTCGTAATTAGATCAGTGTGAAGATATTTTAGAGATAAAAAGTTCTGTTCAAGATAATTTAATTTGGCCAGGGTAAATTCATAATTTTGAATGAACTTCAATGGGGAAATTTGCTTTTTGGCACCAGAGGCTTACTAAACTGCAATACCTTGAGTAACCACTAACCACTGGAGTTTATGAGCTTCACCAAGAATGGCAATTCCAGGCCCCTGCTTGGCGCCTAGATAATTGCTGCGTATCCCTATAGCGCACCACCGATGACTAGCGGGCATCCTCAGTATTTCAAGGCTGCTCCATTCACACCAGCGAATGGAGGAAAGTCTAATTGAATAATTAGAAAATACAAGTCCAATATCCAACAGGTCTGAAAACTTAGTGAGTGCAGACTATTAGAATCTTACAGTATCACGTTTCTGAGTTCCCTAGCCTGCACGACTAAGAAGTATTTCTTCATCTTCTCGTAAGCTGAATCAAAAGTAATCATGTTTGGTATGGTTATATTTTTATATATACTCACAACGAAGGTTGGGGTACAAACAGAGACTGTAAAAAATATGGACAAAGCTACTGTGACGTCACCCATTGACTCTCCGTGGTTCTTGAAAACACATTTTGAAGCTCAATGGCAGGCGCAGTCATGTTGTCGATTTGGAGCCAAAACCATAGAGTTCAGTGGTTCTGTGATTTTTACACAGTGTGATTGACAGTCCGGTGCAGAAAAGCCCTCAACCTGAACGAACGATTGCAGAACAAACTCGAGGTAAGCTGACTGTCTGCCATTATGTTTTGAAAATATATTATCAAATGTTTACGGAGTTTAATTTCCATCCGTGACTGTACTGTGTCATGTAATCACATTATTTGTATGACATTAGTAATACATTTATGTTCAGTTATCTTCAATTTATGTTTCTCAGCAAAACATCACCGAATATACTTAGCTAGCATATCAGCTTGCCAATGAGCTAGGTAGGCTATCCGTGGTTAGCTCAGGCAAAACAAAATAAAATGTTCACATATGAGTGTATACTATACACCTTCATATACCAACACACAAACAATGAACTCAAATCCCCATGAGAATGTTTCTCTTTTGAAATTAACCCAATCACCTTTTAAATGTTTCCTTAATAAACCTCTCAATGTCATAAACCACTCTCAAGTCCATTCAATTAATGTCCTTTTGAACTCCTGTGGGAATAGCAAAGGAAATGTCTATACCTTGGTTGCAGTTAGTACATTACCATGTTATTAGAGACCCGATGCTGCAGGATGATCACTGGTTGGCAGGGCAAAGTTCAGCTCACTCCTCAAACAAACGCAAATGCAACGTTCATCTAATAGGTGGCACGGCGCGCGAGTGAACAGTCCAGCACTGCCGTCATCCAGGCACCGACCCACTAGAGACAGTCCCCTCTCTTCTCTCTTAACGGGCGAAGATGTCCACTGCCCCCTCACAGTACACCCCCAATGAGTAACTAGCACTCCCAGCTCAGCACTTCCCACTCTTCCGTCTTGACAGGCGAAGTAGCCCTAGGTAGCTGGCTCTGCTCTCCTCCGTCTTGGGCGACCGTCGCAATTTTTAATGCACTCGTGAGACGTGCGCCACACACTTTAGCTAGCACTACCTTCCATGGCTAGTCAGCTAACGATTACAATGGCGAACTACGTGGTACTGATGCTAACGCTGGCTCACGGAGCGACAGTGACGTTTTTATACTTACAAACAGCGTAACGAAAACATATTTTTATTATTCTTCTTTCCGTGACAAAACAAACGGCTGTATTGAACTGAAGTGTATCCGAACTTTCTTTTTAACTGCTATCTAGCTTGCGAGATGAACTGCACACAACAGACTGTCACACTTCCGCTCTGTTCTCCCTCTTTGTGCCTCACGCTGATTCATCAGCATTGTATATTTTCAAAGCTTGTGATCGACTAGGGTGACTGTCCATTAGAAATGCAGCGTCTTAAAGAAGCAACACAGAGTTTCTCATAGGGACTATAGAAAAGGCTATAAAGTCAATGTATTTCCTCTATCCGTCACATCCCCCCCACTAAATCCTGCCATACCAGTGACATCTCCACAGTCGTCAGGTGCCTATCACAAAAGACAGAAATAGAAAAACATGGGTTTAACAAACACAAAACGTGTGACATTTCTCTATTTCATTACATATTCACTTCTGAACCTTACAGGCAGTATACCTCTAGTACTCCGGGAAGGGCGTCTCTGCCACTCAGCATCGTCTGTCTATAACTCTGATTCATCAGCATCCTCCGCTAAAACCTCTGGTTGTAACATCCCATGAACCTCTGATGCACCACCCTCCCCTTCCACCATTACTCCACCCTGACCTCCCTGTGTGTCTATGTCAGATGCAGTGGTGTTGTGAGGGATGTAAATTACATCAGCAGGGTCTTGTAGGAAAATTGAGACTCCCCATGATTGAGATGATGTCACATGTTAAAGTTAGGGTATTCCCATCAATGTTGATCAGACTGTTTCCTCCAAACTCTTGATGCTGCATGATAAAAATATATCACATGTATAACTATACACTAATATAATCAATATGTAATCCAATAAACCTATATCAGTAGTTGCAGCTAAGCTTATGGAAACGCAAGAAACCACAGTGTACACTGTAGAAAAAAGCAAACGCAGAAGGCTTAAAAAAACCCATACTTACTCAGCAGAAAACTAACACTACATTACTGCCAAGTAAAAATGCTAGAAGGTGAATATTTTTCCAAAACTAACACTACGTTATTGCCAAGTAAAAATGCTAGAAGGCGAATATTTTTCCAAAACTAACACAACACTATTGAAGTGCTAGAAGACAACATTTTTACAGTGACCCTTATGTAAACTGAATATATATAGACAAGTACAGGAGGCTATAAATCCTGTAACTTGTATGCTTAAAGAAACATTACAGAATGAAGACTAAGATTTGTATAAAGGAAATTTGGGGCAACAGTTCACAATAACGTTATCATCTAAAGAACAGAAAATCATTGTGGTGCCAAAAAGGTCAGGTCGACCCAAGAGCAGGAAAATCAAAATCATTGTGGTGCCAAGAAGACCAGATGGCTGGTATTTTTAGAAATGTGTTAAGGGGAGTTGTGGGGTACATTTGTGTATAAAATGTATGTGAAACTGACAATCGAGGTTCAATTCTGCAGAGTTGATCCGGCTTTGTGCACCTGTGCAAATAAAGTCTAACTTTTCTGAAGAGCTTGCTGTCGTGGTGTCTTTTCCCTCGTGAAGTAGTTTTCTACAAATTAATGATTGGACTTTGAATTCTGTCGGTTCCTAGACACGACAGTCTGTGTCTGCATTCCCTATGGCTCTCTTGTGTTTATGTGTACTGTGTTCTTTGACTGATGCCTGAAATGTACAGCTGGTGTTTCAGCTGGTCTCTGTGCACTACTTTTGTGAGCCCCCCAGCCTCTGGCCGGATGGTGAACACAGGGGTATCTGAGTGGTTCTGTGAGACCACTAGGTAAGTGTATTGCTCCAACTTGTCCTGGATTTTGTTCCTCCCTCTTGGTTTGTGTTTCCTTAGGAGTACACGATCCATTGGCCTGATGAGTGCTGCACGAGACTTACGGTCATACAGTCTCTTACGTTGCCTGGAGGCTTCCTTTGCTGCAGCCTGGGTGGCCTCCGCAGCCTTTCATGGCGGTCCAGGACCCAGTCATTGAGATTGTCAACATCGCTGTGCTCCACATCTTTTCCTCCTACGATATCCAGGGGCAGTCTTGCACTTCTTCCAAAAAACAGCTAGAAAGGCGAATAGTCTGTTGATGAGTGCACATGGCTGTTGTATGCCATTACCAGTTCAGGTAGGTATTCATTCCAGTTTCTTTTCTTTTCAAGTGATACGGAGCATAGCATCTCGTGCATCGTTTGATTGAAACGTTTGCACTGTGCGTTGCCCTGTGGGTGATATGGACTCATGCGGCTTTTGGAGATCCCATATACACAGCTCTTTGATTACACTTGCTTCGAAGCTCCGGCCTTGATCGGAGTGAAGTCTAGAGGGACAGCCATAGTACACAAACCAGTGCTTTATGAGGGCCTTTGCTGTGGTCCTTGGGGTTTAGTCTTTCGTTGGCACTGCGATTGTGAACCGAGTGAACATGTCTGTCTAGACAAGGACATTTTCGTATCCTCCTGCACACCTCTCTAGCAGAGTATAATCCATGGCCAGCAATTCCAAGGGCGCAGTCACATTTGTGCATGTCATTGGGGCACGAATCTTCGGAAAAACATCTTTCGCAAGGGCACAGTGTCGACATTGCGGTACCCAGCACTGTATGTCCTTACTCATGGTGGGCCAGTAATAGTTTCATCTCATCAGGTCAAGAGTGCTCCTGTCACTAAAATGACCCCCATGGTCGTGTTGTGTTTTGTATGCATGTTTACGCAGTGGTTCTAGCACAACTAACTGCCACACTTCCTCCCCATAACTTGGATCCCAGATGCAGCGAAACAGAACCCCATAACGGATCTTTAACCGCTCCCACTGGTGGGCCAACCATTTCAGCGACAACTTCATTTCACAAAGCTGGTCTTTGTTGGGTCGATTGTTTTTCTCTATAGCGATGACCACCGGGCTAACAGTCTGCTTGGAACCTTTGGATTTCCTCCCAGCTATGCCCAGAGACCTTCCCTTTTATGGCTGCCTGCATGGCAATATGTGCTTCAGGTTTCTTGGCTTCTGCTTCCCTGGCAGGCCACAGACAGGCACGTACTTCATCTGACTTCATAACTAAAAAGTCCTTCTCTGTGTCCTCTGTTTCAGGCTCCTCTGCAGTGGGGATCTGGGACAAGACGTCTGTGTTCGTGTTCTGCTTTCCAGGCTTGTAATACACTTCGAAGTCGTGTTCTGCCAGTTGTGCGACCCACTTTTGTTCAACTGCATCAAGGTTTGCAGTTTCCAGGTATCACAGAGGATTATGGTCAGTCACAACGACAAACTTTGCATACATCAAATAATTCCGGAATTTATCCGTTGTTGCCCACTTGAGGGCCAAGAGCTCTAATTTGAACGCACTATAGTTTTTGTTGTTTCTTTCGGATCCTCTTAGACTTTGGCTAGCAAAGGCTACTACACGTTCGGCTCCACCTTGCTTTTGACTGAGTACAGCGCCAAGCCCTAGAAGACTGCCATCAGTAGTAAGAATGAAAGGGAGCCCAAAGTCAGGGTACGCCAGGACTGGAGGAGCCATCAGGCTTTTTCTCAAGCTGTCGAATGCATCTTGGCATTCTTTACTCAAAATAAAGGGTTGAAGTAGAGGTCTTGTGTCTCCCGTGTTTGCCTCGCCTGTCAGTGCATGTAGGGGCTTGGCCAACTGTGAGAAGTTGGGGATGAAACGTCTGTAATATTACATTACATTACATTACAGGCATTTAGCAGACGCTCTTGTCCAGAGCGACTTACATTGTATCCAGTTATACAGGTGGATATATACTGGAGCAATGCAGGTTAAGTACCTTGCTCAAGGGTACAACGGCAGTGTCCAACCGGGGAATTGAACCTGTGACCCTTAGGTTACAAGACCAACTCCTTAGCCATTACACTACACTGCCGCCTATCCCATGAATCCAAGGACCTGCCTGACCTCCTTCACATTTTTAGGAACAGGCTAATCCTGTAAGAATTTCACTTTATCAATGTCCACTTGAACCAGACACCACATGGCCCAGGAATTCAACTTCTGTACTCAGCAGGAAACACTTCCTAGGCTTCAGCTTAAGGCCATGTTCCCTAAGACGACTAAACACAAGGTCCAACTTCCTACAATGGCTGTCAAAGTCACTTGAGAAGACAAGAATGTCATCCAAGTAGATCAGCAGGATGCCAAATGCCAGGTCGCCCAGTGCCACCTCCATAAGGTGCTGGAATGTGGCCGGCGTATTACAGAGCGCAAAAGGCATACAAGTCCACTGGTACAGGCCGAATGGGGTAGTGACAGCAGTCTTCTCTTGGTCCTGTTCGCTGACCGCCACCTGGAAATAGCCAGCCGTTAGATCCAGTGTTGAGATGAGCCGTGCGTTGCTGAGTACATCAAGCGACTCCTCAACCCTAGGAAGTGGGTAAGCGTCCTTGCAGGTTACGCTGTTCAGCTTTCTATAGTCGCAACAGAAACGTACAGACTTATCCTTTTTAATCGCAATTACAGCAGGCGAGGCCCAGGGGCTGCAGCTTTCCTTGAGCACTCCCTGTGCCACTAGGTCCTGGATGTGTTTTTTAAATGCAACTTTCCATCTGCTTCTTCAAATGCCACCAGTTCCTTAGGCACGACTTCCTGTGGTTTACTCAGTTCTGCCACCCGTACCCTTGGGAATAGCGTTATTGCCTTTCCACTGGAATTAAGTATTCTCACAGGCACCTTTCCATGAACCGTCTGAGCCAGGACATTGACCACAAGAAGTCCACGAGGCAGGCTTGCATGCGGTGAGGCCTCCACTAACACCTGGCACCTTGTCTTGGGAGCTACTCTGCAACGACTCTCAATGACCCTTTCAGTAAATGGAGGAATGGTGACAGCTCGTCTTCCTGCTACCTTTTACGTAGCTGACCTTTCCACTGGGGCTCACATACTGCTCCTCTTTCTTCATGTTGGCCAAGACACATCTCAGACTGGCCTCTCCTGCTTGCTGGCTGTAGCGTTCCATCCTTCTCACCCCCTCCATCTTGACAACGAAGTCTTGAAGCTCACCAATCGCATTCATGCCTATGATGCCTGGGAGCGTATTCTTCTCTTTTGAGTCAACAGGGCCGTCCCTCAGCACAGACACATTTCCCTGGCAGTATCTTCCCCATACATCCAGTGTCAGCTTCCAGGCATCCGATAACCGGTATGTCAAGGTCGTTGGCAGCTGTCAGACGAACCCACTTAGCAGACAACAGGGCAGACTTCTTCCCTCGAAGTGCTCTCTGAAGTAGGCCTCCGAATGATGTATTAAATTGAACATGACAATGTCACATTGATAACTTGATTATTTTTAATCCAGTTAAATGTAATTAATAAGCAAATGATAATCATGTTTCATTTATAAAACAAATTTCTACAACTGTATAACTGTATGAAGAAGACTAAAACACTGCCACTCCTACATTGTGGAGAATAGCCTAAATTGTCTTGGCTGTACTTCAGAGAATCCTGTGCCTGAACTAAAGGTGCAGAAAAATCGCAAAAATAAATGCTGCAATCAGGGTCAACTTTAATCCACAAGACCACTTTGGTGATGAAGCCAGGATGGGTAACTTTCAGGAAATGTTTCTTTGTTATTTAGCCCATTATTCGTGGAATCTTTTCTTTAAATAATAATCTTGAAGATTTTCATTTAAATAAATGTCACTATCTATCGCCAAATTAGGTAAAACAATGGGGATTTAGCCTATTATATTAATTTATATTATTATTATTATTATATTATTTTATGATTATGAACTGGGTGTCTGTGGTGACATTCCCGGGAAAAATTACAAGCAGCGCACAGTTAGTGACGCGTTTTCCATCACCCATCAGTGGTTGGTCCGCCAGAGAGGGTAGGCGGAGCTAACGCAACAGGCTTGCTCTTCAACTCACTTGTGTGTGAGCGGCATGCTGTTTTTTTCCTCGGTGTCTGCTAGCGTTACAATAACAGAGAAACGGCCCCCCTGAAACCCTAAAAAGTTTTTGTTCAACATGAGGTCATATTATTTGTTGATGTAGATTTCGTATTACATTTGATGACAATGTAATGTTACTAAATTACATAGCTATTTGCACAGCTAACGCTAGCTACCGGACCATGTCAAGCCGGAGAAAACTAAATAAAAAAATACGGCAGTATGGATTAGCGTTATTATTTTATTATGCTTCCTCATATGTTCCTTCAGTACATTGCAGAATCCATAGTCCTTCCGACTGCACCACAATACAAAGAAAAATAAAAGAAAAATGAAGTTCCAAAGGCAACTCACATCGCATATAAAAGTCCTTTAAAGTCCATATTCTTGTTCACAAAATTATGAAATTATATAATTCCCTGTAAATATTTCAGTTCAGTTCCCAAAGCCAGGCAATCTTTCATTTAACCAAAAATAAATGAAAACACAATATGCGAAGAAAACTCTGTCAGTTCACAACTCCGAAAGTTAGTTCAAGTTAAACAGTTTTTACCACAGAGATTTAGTAACAAACCCCATCTTTCGGGGGAAAATAATAAAGTAAAATGAATACCAAAACAAAAATATCAAGCAGGCATTCAATAGTCATGTGGTTGTCACAGACTATGATTTTATGTTAGTAAGAAAATGTAGGCCTGTGTCGGGCAAGCGGAGAGAATAAAATTGGCGTTTTCAGCAGAGATTATTGAAACCAATGGATCTGGGAGCTTGGGGAAGTTAAGTTTCTGGAATCTCTTACTTTTTATTTAAGAACAGCTCTGGCAATGGGAAAAAAGTAAAAGGGAATTTAAAATCCCCAAACCATTTCCTTGCGCTGTTGTCTGTCTTCTTTGGCTAAATTCCTCCCTCAAGAAAATGGTAGAATATCCAGAGTTCCTTAATCCAGAGGAAGTGAAACGTAGTACTGTCCCAGGGTAAATCAACAAAAAAAACAATAGGACACAATTTTAACTTTCATCATCAGTTCCTTTGTTCACAGATTTTTTGTCAGGTTTTGTGGGTGAGAGCCCAGGTGCGGAGTGAGAAAAAAACCTCAGGTGGCATCAAAAGGAAAATTCAAACCAAGACTTTAATATATTAAAGCCGCAAGCGGCATTGGGAGGGGTCCAAGCATTGGCACTATCGCGCCCCATATGGAGCATATGGATTTTAAAATGGCTTTGTCCTCATGATCATATACCTTCACCCAAACATATCTAGTGAATATCATGATGATTGTATAGAATATTGATGACTTATGGCCAATTTTGTGCTAAGAGACGCTGGGGGATTACTTAGTTGCGTCGCCATGGATGTGTCCTGGCCGCTTCCTGTGAAGGCCTTTACTATGTTGTAACACTTAGATGGCATGTCGTAACAGTTAGATGGCCTGGTGTGTATGTACAGCTGCAGCGGTTCCATGCCGCAACTAAAAAAGGTGTCACACTAGTGTTGTCACGATACCAAAATTTTGACTTTGATACCAATACCAGGTTTAGTACCACGATAATTGATACTGAAACGATACTGATACAATACTCGGTACCTAACGATACTGAAATTACCTTAATAGATCAGAAAAGTAATGTCCAGAAGGGATGACCTCATTTTCAAATTCACGGTTTATTAAAAACCTGGTTTATTAACAACCTTTAAGTTGAAGCCTGTTCAACATATCAATAAGCATAGGACTATAGTGTTACAACACTAAACCATAGATAACTATATTAAAAATATTTCAAAAAATTAAACAATTGTAAAGTAAATTATCTTTAAACAGGTCTTTCACTTTAAAATATATCTAAAAACAGCATATTTCAATGAACTGAGTCTAAGCTTGCGCTGTATCAACCACGAAGAATGCACAAGCGCAGGTCACCTCACTTGCCAACCTTAGTTGCTACTGCCATCTAGCGAAGATTCTGACAAATTACACTTTTCATCCTCTCAATCGGTAATGTGGGAGACACATTTCCCTGGCTTTTACATTTGACGCAAAACTACCGAACGTTGGAAAATTCTAATACGGAACCGTTTCTTATTTTTTTATAAGTACCGAAAAAGTGCTGAAGTTTCGGTATACCGTGCAACATTACGTCAGACACATATTCCAATCCATTGCTCAGCTTAGCAGAGAATGCACATTTCAGAGCGCCTCAGAGACAGATAGAATAATAATACACATTCCAAATAATAGATAGGGCATTGAGAAAAACCGAAACAAGACGAAATATCAACTCACGACCTGCGTGCTGCTCGCAGAATAGCCTACCGTATTATTTATTTAGACACTGGCATATAAGAAAATTGTCGGTTACGCTGACCGATAAAACGCTATTCCAGAAGCAAAATCAGACAAGTTATACATCGTTAGAAAGCTTATACTCTCACCTACTGAATAAATGAATGGTCAATCAAGCCAAATTGTACTAAAAAGGGCGACAACACCGTAAGCAACAGGTGTGGTATTACGCGCAGCTATTTTTTAAGGTAGCCGACCCAGGTGTCACATATGCGCGTACATTTCACAAGCGGATTGTTTAAGACAATATATGACCACTCATTTGCAAAAGGGACATCTCTACGCGTAAAACCGATGGTAAGATTGTATATTTATTAAATGCTTAGTCCCAGATATTGACTGTATAATGACATGGTATAATTTTAAAAAACGTTGTCTCGTTTATTTCGTTATTCAGTGAGCAGCGTTTTCACTGCTGTATTGGCATATTTTAGGGCTAATGTCTGGTTTATCTTGTTGGTACGGAATATCACATTACATTACATTACAGGCATTTGGCAGACGCTCTTATCCAGAGCGACGTACAACAAAGTGTATAACCATAACCAGGAACAAGTGTGTCGAAAACCCTAGAGAGAACTACCGTTCCAAGTGCAGGGAACAACCGCATAGTTCAACTTGGACCCTGTAGGTTAAACTGATTAACACTAACACAAACAAGAACAGCAACAACGCAGTCTATGCAAAAATACAAGCAATAGTTTAGACGAGTGCATTAACTAAGTCACCGATGAAACAGCTACCTAGTTACAACCCTAAGCTTACAGTCAATTTAGAGATTAAATTGAGAATACGATTTCTCTCAGCATAATGACGGATTTAAAGACTAAACGAACTCACCCGATATTGTCTTCAAATGGATCCATGCCAAAGAAAAGTAATCATTCATCATCTCAAAGCTTTTACTAACAAACTTTTAGTAGCAAAAAACGAAAGATCAACTCGCCATCCATGCTACCTGCTTCCTACGCTCAGAGCACCGTATTATTTATTTAGACATTGGCAGAGTAAAGCATAAATTGCGTCTTTTGTTTATATTCAATATTAGTAATTGCAGCGAGAAACTGCAGCTGTAGACACAAGATAGTGCGTTATGTTATGGTAGCAACGGAACGAAGCGGGCTATATATGTATTACCGTCATTGTTATATTATACCAGTGTGTTTTCGCGCGTTTGCACAGAAACTAAAATACTATCAATAAAATGGTTTAGCTATTTCTCAGCATAACGACAGATTCAAAGACTAAACAAACTCACCCGATACTGTCTTCAAATGGATCCATGCTCAAGAAAAGTAATTATTCATCCTCTCAAAAAGCTTTTACTAACAAACTTTTGGTAGCCTAGCATGCACTCTGGCTGGCACTGTCTTCCATTGCTTCCCCGACGTTCAGACTGTCCCCTCACTGATAAAAACTAGACCCTACGGTGTCGGATTACTTGCGTCGCCATGGATGTCGCTTGCCGTAAAAAAGTTTACTAGATGTCGTAACCGTTTAGATTTGGAGCCACAGCTCTTCCGCACCCCACCTAATAAAAAAGTCCAAATGGCAGGCAAACAATATGGCGGACATATGTAGTCCCAATAGCAAAGTTGTAGAGCACATTCACATGCATCGGTCAATGAAGTTTTGTGTTGATCTGACTTACAGTGACCCTTTGTTATAGCGCCACCATCTGGCCGACATGGGTTTTTTGTAGTGCCTGAGTAGTGGGGGGCCATAGGAACCCACCTGCCAAATTTGGTTGCTCTAGGACGTATGGTTGCTGAGCCTCAGACACTTTTAGCGGAGAAAAAAATAAAAAATAAAAAAATAATAATAATAATAATAATCCTAACAGATACAACAGGGTTCCACCAGCTTCGCTGCTTGGACCCCTAATAAAAAAAAGGAAAACAGAACAAACAAAGAGCCACGAGGGGCATATAACGAAAACTTAAAAAAATACAAAAGAACTTCAGGACAAAACAGAACTTCACAAGTACAGAAAACAAACGGCAGAAGCACAGGCAGAGACAAATGTAGAAACGCACTGAAACACACAGGCGGAAACAAAGTCAGAAGCACAAGCAGGTGAAAACACGGGCAGGCAGAAACACACATGAAACGCAAGGAACCAGCACCCGAGTCAGGAAACAAAGAACTTAAATAGACAAAGGAAACAAGACACAGGTGAACTCAAAGAACAATCAAACCAGAAAAGGAGGGGATAACAAGACACAGGTGGGAACAATGACAGAATAATTAAAACCAATAATACAATTAACACAGGGAGGGAGAACAAACTGAAACACAAAACTGAAGTGCCGCCATCTGGCGGCCAAAAGGGGAAAAATAGAAAAAGAAAATACAGAACCGTGGCATTTTTCAACTTCCCGGTCCCTCTCTCTTCCGTCCTCGGCCTATTCTCCAGAATACTTCACTCCCCTTCTGTCATACCTCACTTCCTCTCTTTTTTTAAACTTTCTAAACCCAAATGTCATTTTACGAATTAATTTAAAACATAGAAATTATGTGACGTGATTAGTGTATAGGAAGTCTTTATAATATGTTTCATTAACTTTAATAAGGCACTAAATCATTCTGTTTAAGAGGCAGACTGCCACAACAGTCAATATCTGGGGCTAAATATTGAATAAATATACAACCTTACCATTGGTTTTACGCTTAGAGATGTCCCTTTTGAGACTGAGTGGTCATATATTGTCTTGGACGATCCTTTTTGAAATATACGTGCATTTGTGACGCCTGGGTATCTTCCAAAATAGCTGTGCGTAATACCACACGTGTTGTTTACGGCGTTGTCGCCCTTTTTAGTACAATCTGGCTTGATTGACAATTCATTTATTCAGTAGGAGAGAATATAAGCTTTCTAACGATGTAGGACATGTCTAATTTTGCTTTTGGAATAGCGTTTCATAGGTCAGCGTAACCAAAAGTTTCCTCATCATCGTATTTACTTACGCATTCACTGTGTGGTAGCAGTAAAATGCTGCACCTGACGAAACACTTGGCTGGATTATGGACCAAGCCTCAGGTCATGCGCGGTGAGTGGCCCAAGACTTCCGAAGGAAGTTGAACGCCAGGGCCCTCAGTGTGCACAGCACAAGCTGACCAGTGGTGTAGTCCTAAAAAAAAAAAGTGGTGTACTACAGGGTCATGTGTCCCAGCCCCGCTAGGGGGGTTCGGGGGCATGCCCCCTGAGAAATTTTTGAAGACTATAGTATAAATCTATGCAATTTTACATATTTTGAGAGCAACAATAATCACTTATAATAACAATACATCACACTTATAAACAGGTCAAACCTAGTAGCCGAGGACAATTTTTGGTAGCCCAAAAATGGACAAAAGAGAAGTCAATTTTTGTTTTGTTTACTAGTAATGTTATGAGAATCATTACATGACTGCATCATTTTCTCCAAAAAAACAAAACAAATAATAAAATAGTTAAGTAATTTATAGTCACTTTTACTACATTAGCTTTGTTGATTTTTTGTTTACCAATAACATTATGATAATCATTACATGACAGTATCAAAAAACAAATAATACAATTAATTAAGTCATTTATACAGTCACATGCTAAATCAGCTCATTGTCATTTTTTTTTTGTTTACTAGAAACATGAGAATCATTACATGACAGTGTATCATTGTCCCCAAAAAACAATTCATTATTTTATTTTATTTTTGGAGAAAATGATACACTCATGTGATGATTATCATAATATTATTAGTAAACAAAAGAAATGAGCAATGAGCTGATTTTGCAGAAGTGACTATGTATAAATGACTTAATTGTATTTAAGTCATTTAGTCACTACATCAGCTCATTGTAGATTTTTTGTGCTTACCAGAAATGTTATGAGAATCATTACATGAGAGTGTATAATTTTCTCTAAAAAACAAATAATACAATTAAATGAATTAAGTCATTTATACATAGTCACTTTTACTACAAAAAAAACAAACAAATAATAATACAATTTAGTCACATGCTAAATGAGCTCAGTCAATTTTTTGTTTACATTTATACAGTCATTTATACAGTCACTTATGCTATATCAGCTCAGTCAAACAGCTAAAATATGAAGACATACTAAAATGTTCACTTATGCTTTGTTCAGTTACAGTATGTTCCAAATGAATTTCCTATCTACAGTCAACACAGATTTGCATTTCCGTGATTGTGGGTCATTTGCAGTACGATGATGTCTCGCCCATGAGATTACATATTTCTCTGGGTTGAATAGTGAAATTGGTGGGCCATTGATGCTGATCACCATCAGACTCGCAATGTTTGGAACTAAAAGTGCAGACCTCTTGTCAGTTACAATGCTATTCATTAGACTAAAACCCCTCT
The DNA here is from genome assembly GCF_013347855.1 of Anguilla anguilla. Taxonomy (NCBI): domain Eukaryota; kingdom Metazoa; phylum Chordata; class Actinopteri; order Anguilliformes; family Anguillidae; genus Anguilla; species Anguilla anguilla. The sequence goes on along the minus strand of NC_049201.1, from coordinate 36,521,988 downwards.
CGCATTCCGCTCTGCTAACTGGAAACGTCTGCATACAGTTCTTGAGAGGTTTCAAATCTTGGCACTCAGTATGGGGAGATTCAACAAAGTCTCGCATTCCCCTAATGGCCTGGTCAGAGCACAAATTGAAACGTACACAGAGCCTGCGAATCTCTGCTTCACCATAACGAATACTGGGCTCAGATGGCCACCTGCTTGTGTCTAGAATGCTCAAGTCTTTAAGAATTTCTTCCTCAAAAGGAAGGCGTTTCTCCAGACTTTTGATTAGGCTTTGCAAAAACTGTTCAGTGTTAATGGACTTAATATCTTTGGGTTTGACTTCAAATGCACATCTCTGAATGTGCCACGATCTTTAGCCTCCAAGGCATCTGCACGTTTCTCCCCTGGTTGAGTTTTGAATGAGGCTAAAACCCTTATTGCTCTTTTGACAAGAAGCTCTGCTCTGAGGAGAGTCATGGTTCGAGCTTGAAGTTCCTCAGAGAGACTGGACAGTTCATGTAAAGTATCACACATCAAACCCAGGTCACAGAGAAATTCTGGACTCTGCAAACCTCTGTATGTCTGTCTCTCTGTGCTCGTCCTATGTTCATCATTGGAGGCTTTTTCAAAGTGTCTGACAAGGGCAGTGAAAGATGTCCAGACAGCCCGAACAGTCCGAAAACTGCTGGCAACCCATCTAACATCTAAGATTCGGCCAATTTTAAGAACCTGAGTTCCAACCTCAGCCGCAGATTCAAATAGCTCTCTCTGGTTTTTGTTTGACTTGCTATAGATGTTGTGAAATTTTTCAACAAAGGTTCGGAAGTGATTGATGGAAGTGACATTATCTATGGCATCAGAAACGGCCAATTCAAGCCTATGATTCATGCAATGCCAACTGAGCAGTTTTGGAAATCTAATTTTCAACTTAGTTGATACACCTGAGTGCTTGCCTACCATAACACTAGCGCCATCTGAGACAAAGGACACCCAGTTTTCCTTTAGCCACTCCTCTGTGAATCCTGCTTTTGTGAGGCAATTCATTAAAGCATCAACTATTCCCTCAGCTGTCTGGTCCTGAAGTTCCACTAAATCGAGAAATATGAATTCTGGCGGTTCACCTAGCACAGAGGTTTTGATGTTGACTATCATGGTGGTTTTTCTACTTAAGGTGGACGCCTCATCTATTAGCAAGGCAAGTTTACTTGAGGAGCTAACAATGCTGTTCACAATTGATGATTGCATTTCCTTTGCAATGTGTTCGACAATTTGGTTAGCACTGAAACGGGAGTGCAGAATTTGTCCCATTTTGACTCCATTCAGCTGCTGGAGTTCTATGAGTGCCTCATGATCTGTGAAGGGACGATTTTTTTTGGCCAGGTAGTATGCAGTTCTGAACACTGAGCTAGTCTCTTTTTGTAAAGACACATTCATTGCATCAACATTTTTCCCCATCACATCAGTTTTTTTTCATACCCTCAATCTTTTCAGCAAGAGCATGTGCTTTTGAGCAAAAATGTCTCTTGATTTTGTTCCTTAACGAAGACAAAACATTGTCTCTGTTTTCATTGTTGGTACCTTCAATTTGAAATGTGGACCACTCAAAGGAAACTTGGACTCCCTGCTCTTTGAACACCCCTGTTGATCCTGCATTGGAGCAGACAAGGCATCCTGTAAAGGAGAAAAAATGCTGTTTTATTGATTACTTTTCTGTGACAATTTAAACTGTTTAACTTTCACCTCCTGTTCTCCTTTTTACATGTTCTATGTTAATTTCTGAGATTGTCCCGAGCTCATTATTAGTCACACTGAATACCACAAACCAAGCTTTACACCAAGAGGGTTTGGTCAGGCTGCATCTATAGCATTTCACGCTGTTAGCCTGAATTTCAACAAAAATAAAGGAAATAAATGTACATCTTACTTCTATAGAACTTAGCTACATATATTGTGTCTCACTGAACGATATTTAATATGAATTTCAGAAAAAAATAATGAATTAATTTTAATGGAAAGCTGCAAGCAGTACAAGTGGTTTCATTTTACCAATGGTGAAAACCCCCCAATAAAAGATGATGTGTAAGCAAGTCAAATAGAAGAGAAACATACCAAGCTTCTTATTCTTGCACCCTAACCAAGGGTTCTTTGATTTAAATGCTTCCCATTGGATTCTATTCCAAATGTCCGGCCAATCATCAGTACATGGTGGGCCTAAATAAAATTATGATTTCAGTGTACACAAATCTCAAGGTAAAGCCCACCTTGTGAGACTGATTTTATATGTGCAAAATTCCAAATACTAGTGGTTACAACCAAATGAACGTGAACAAGTGTAGGTCTTCATTCCTGTAAATTCTGATTCTTTTATGAAAGAAAAAGAAAAAAAGATGGATATGTCGCTTTGATGTATTAGTTACACACAAATGTTTGAATAGTGTGAAGTAAGCTACCAAAGTAGTGCAGGACAGCGGGGTTCATTTCCTCCTGTTCTGCCATTTGTTAAAGTGCATGGCTAATATAGACAACATTTACATTTATCAGTTATAGATTTAATATCTGTATTTACACCTATTTCATTTTGATTTAGCTACCACTTGAATAGTTACAGGGAGGTCTTGTGGCAGCTGGTGTATATAATACTTCACCTTGTAGCTGCCTCTCTCTGAGTCTGTGCTAAGGTGCATTAGTCATGTCAATTTGACTCATGATAATTATTGGAGCTATACCTTAACTATAATTATATGTTTTTGCTTTTGTTTAATAACAATCAGACAGTTGTATGATTATGAAAAATGAACACATAAGTCTCTGGGCACTACAAGTCGCAGCAGATTGGCTGACCTGTTATGAGTTCGGACTGATGGAGGTCTGGCCTGTGCTGGTCTGAATCTGGACGGTGCTGTTCTCCCCTGTGCTGGTCTCTGAGGTCTGGCCTGTGCTGGTCTGACTCTGGACGGTGCTGTTCTCCCCTTTGGGGGTCTCTTGAGGTCTGGCCTGTGCTGGTCTGACTCTGGACGGTGCTGTTCTCCCCTGTGCTGGTCTCTGAGGTCTGGCTTGTGCTGGTCTGACTCTGAATGGTGCTGTTCTTCCCTGTGCTGGACTGGCCTACGCTTAAGGTGCTTCTCTTACGCCGGGCACCCACCGTAAGCAGCACGGCGAAGCGGCGCGGCGTGTAGCGTGTCTCCACTGGTTCCGTTTGTGTCGCGCAAAGGCTTGCTTAAAGCTCTATATTCCTAGTAGCTCTCGCAGTCTGCAGTGGGATTACATTGTGTATTTCACGTTTGTTCACGACTGTTGATTATGGGTAAGTGAATACTTGGTGAGAGACCTTTTTCAGTCTGTTAATTTGGTCATATTTTTTAACACATGTAAATACGTGAGAAAGTAAACGCTTTAAAGAATTACCATAAGCTTAAATCGCAACGTAGCCTACATAATAATCAATCTCAAACTGCATTAATTTATTTGCTTGGTTAACAAGCGTGCCAACTTTATGAAGAATATGTAATGATCATAATAATAATAATAATAAATAATCCATAATCAACCATTGGGAATTCCCGTGTCGTCTTGTTATTCACGTCAAAACATTTATATGATCAGATTTAGTAAAATCAGTTAATCGTCAAAAAGATAGCGTAACAGTTTAAACTTGAAGGGATATGAACACCACAACGTCATAAACACCGGAAGCTTTGAAGTACAAGTGCAATAAAGGCTTGCTTACAACTTCATTTATGAAATAGGTGCATTTTCATTGGCAAGACCACTAAATCTGATTTTTTAAGGCACTGTGGATTATCTGAGTTTTATTAACAAGCCCTTTTTGAAAGCACGGCGAACGAAGACATCGGAAAAGTCAAATAGGCTGAGCAATGGTTGGTTAAAAACTACCTTCCAACACTCGAGCTAACAAACCGCTGCTCGGTGCATTCACTTCTACATCATTCAATAGGCTACGTCTTTCTGTGGTGTATTTTCAAATTTACCCCACCCCACCCCCTCCGCAAAATAAGATAGCGAAACTAAGTTTGCCTTTTTCCCAGGTTCCCAGGGTTTTTTTTTTTGTTTTTTTTCTTTTTGCAAGGACAATACAAAAACGAAAAGGCTTGTATTTTTTTAGCTGCTTATAAAATATCTGGGAGGGAACTAGGGACACACTCCCAGCAATATAAGGATGAAATATAAATCAGAGCATGTATACCTAGCATTTTAGAGCATATTTCTGTGTATAAACAGGCCATCGTGACGCGCGACAAGCCGAAAAAATAGAACAGAAGCGGAAAACTACGCTTCAGTTCGCTTGTGTCGCGCGAGCCGGTTCGCGACGCGTTCGGATCTGGTGGAGACGACGTCGCCCGCTGCCGTTGTAATAACAGTACTTCAACTACGCTTCAGTTACGCGCGTAGTGCGCTCGCGGTCGATAGCGTGCGGTGGGTGCCCGGCTTTAGACTGGACACTACATCATGAAAAGTTCATTTCAAATCAGAATTAGATGATTAAAAACAAGTGACTATGAAAGCAGGTAGACTGCCAACTTTTTTCCACACATCGATTTGATATTATGAAATTGCCTTTTACCTTCCAAAATAGTCAGCAATATTCTTCCTCTTCTCCCCTCTTCCCCTTCCCGCCATTTCTAGATGAGAAAAAAGGGCAGACATGTGTAAACTGACATGGTCAACATAACACCTAATGTTAGCTGGTTAAATTATATCAATTACTTAGCTGGCTATCCATCTAACTGCAACATTAAGTTAACTACATCTGTTACTTGCTTTGCTTGTTAGCTTTCAGTTGAATAACAGTAGCTACCTAACTAGCTAGTTACAACGGGACTAGCTACTGTTGTTACCTAGCTAGCTAACGAACTAGCTAACTTTAACTAGCCAGCCAGATTCTGAGTATAGTTAGATGGCTTTTTGGCTTAATATTAGCTAGCTAAGTTAGCTAGAACCAGGGTCCAAAATTAACTTTTTGGCTCGTCTGCCAATGGCGGGTAAACTGAAAAAAATTACCAGCCAAAAATATTTTTTACCGGCCAAAAAACTGCATAAACTAAGGGAATTAAGCATACCGTCCACTTTAGAGTTGGCTAGCAATATTAGCCTTGCTCACAATCATTTAACATGGTGGCTAGCTAATTAGGGGTCCAAGCAGCGAAGCTGGTGGAACCCTATTGTATCTGTTAGGATTATTAGGGGTCCAAGCAGCGAAGCTGGTGGAACCCTATTGTATCTGTTAGGATTATTCTTATTATTAGGGGTCCAAGCAGCGAAGCTGGTGGAACCCTATTGTATCTGTTAGGATTATTAGGGGTCCAAGCAGCGAAGCTGGTGGAACCCTATTGTATCTGTTAGGATTATTAGGGGTCCAAGCAGCAAAGCTGGTGGAACCCTATTGTATCTGTTAGAATTATTAGGGGTCCAAGCAGCGAAGCTGGTGGAACCCTATTGTATCTGTTAGGATTATTAGGGGTCCAAGCAGCGAAGCTGGTGGAACCCTATTGTATCTGTTAGGATTATTATTATTATTATTATTATTCTTATTTTTCTCCGCTAAAAGTGTCTGAGGCTCAGCAACCATAAGTCCTGGAGCAACCAAATTTGGCAGGTGGGTTCCTATGGCCCCCCACTACTCAGGCACTAAAAGTCACCTATATAGGCCAGATGGTGGCGCTATAACAAAGGGTAACGCGTACAAGGCCATAACTCCCACACCATAAGTTAGATCAACACAAAACTTCATCGACCTATGCATCTCAACGTGATCTACAACTTTGCCATTGGCCTCATCTTTGTCCGCCATATTGTTTGCCCGCCATTTAGACTTTTTAGTTGGGGCGTGGCAGTTTTCTCCGCTAAAATGTCTGAGGCTCAGCAACCATAAGTCCTAGAGCAACCAAATTTGGCAGGTGGGTTCCTATGGCCCCCCACTACTCAGACACTAAAAATCACCTATGTTGGCCAGATGGTGGCGCTATAACAAGAGGGTCATACTTTAAAAGGCCATAACTCCCACACCATAAGTCAGATCAACACAAAACTTCATCGACTGATGCATCTGAATGTGCTCTACAACTTTCCTATTGGGAGCACCTATGTCCGCCATATGGTTTGCACACCATTTGGCCTTTTTCATTAGGTGGGGTGCGGAAAAGGCTGGAGCTCCAAATCTAAACGTTTACGACATCGAGTAAACTTCTTTACGGCAAGCGACAACCATGGCGACGCAAGTTTTTAGCAGTGACTAGACGGTCTGACACTGCCACCTAGCGTGCATGCTAGGATAGGCTACCCAAAGTTTTTCAGTAAAACCTTTCTGAGAGGATGAATAATTACTTTTCTTTGGCATGGATCCATTTGAAGACAGTATCGGGTGAGTTCGTTAAGTCTTTAAATCTGTCATTATGGTGAGAAAAAGCTAAACCATTTTATTGGTAGTTTTTGAGTTTCTGTGCAAACGCGCGAAAACACGCTGGTATAATAAAACAATGACGGTAATACATACATAGTCCGCTTCGTTCCGTTGCTACCATAACATATTGACCTAGAGCTGCAGTTTCTCGCTGCAATTACTAACATTGAATATTCACAAAAGACGCAATTTATACTGTACTCTGCCAATGTCTACATAAATAATACGCTACGGTAAAGCTTTGAGAGGATGAATCATTACTTTTCTTTGACATGGATCCATTTGAAGACAATAACAGTTGAGTTCGTTTACTCTTTAAATCCGTCATTATGCTGAGAAACAGCTAAACCATTTTATTTATGGGTTCTGAGTTTCTGTGCAAACGCGCGAAAACACGCTGGTATAATGAAATAATAACGGTAGCCTAATACATATATAGTCCGCTTCGTTCCGTTGCTACCATAACATAACGACCTACAGCTGCAGTTTCTCGCTGCAATTACTAATATTGAATATAAACAAAAGACGCAATTTATGCTGTAGTCTGCCAATGTCTAGATAAATAATACGGTCCGTTTGAAGACAATATCGGGTGAGTTCGTTTAGTCTTTAAATCCGTCATTATGCTGAGAGAAATCGTATTCTCAATTTAATCTCTAAATTGACTGTAATCTTAGGGTTGTAACTATGTAGTTGTTTCGTAGGTGACTTAACTCGTCTTAACTATTGCTTGTATTTGTGCCTGGACTGCGTTGTTGCTGTTCTTGTCTGTGTTAGTGTTAATCGGTGTAACCTACAGGGTTTAAGTTGAACAATGCGGTTGTTCCCTGCACTTAGAACGGTAGGCTACTGCCCTGTAGGGTTTTCGACACACTTGTTCCTGGTTATGGTTATACATTTTGTTGTACATCGCTCTGGATAAGAGCGTCTGCCAAATGCCTGTAATGTCATTTACTATTCCGTAGCAACAAGATAAACCCGACATTAGCCCTAAAATATGCCAATACAGCAGTGAAAACGCTGCTAACTGAATGACGAAATAAGCGAGACTAACTTTTTTTTAAAAATTACCACGTCATTCTACAGTCAATATCTGGGACTACACATTGAATAAATATACAATCTTACCATTGGTTTTACGCATAGAGATGTCCCTTTTGCGAATGAGTGGCCATATATTGTCTTGGATAATCCGTTTGTGAAATGTCGGATTTTTTCAAAAATAGCTGTGCGTAATACCACACCTGTTGCGTTCGGTGTTGTCGTTCTTCTTAGTCCAATTTGGCTTGATTGACAGTTCATTTATTCAGTAGGTGAGATTATAAGCTTTCTAACGATGTACAACATGTCTGGTTTTGCTTTTGGAATAGCGCTTTATAGGTCAACGCAACTAAAACTTTTCTTCTCTACCAATGTCTAAATAAATAAAACGGTAGGCTACTTTGCGCGAAGCACGCAGATGGCGAGTTGATATTAGGTCTTTTATTTCCGTTTTTTCTCAATGTCGTATTTATTATTTTAAATGTGCATTCATGTGTTATTATTCTACCTGTCTCTGTGGCGCTCTGAAATGTGCATTCTCTGCTAAACTGAGCACAATGGATTGGAATATGTGTCTGACGTAGTGTTGCACGGTATACCAAATCTTCAGCACTTTCTCGGTACTTAAAAAAAAAAAAAAAACGGTTTCGTATTTGAATTTTCCGACGTTCGGTAGTTCTGCTTCAAATGTAAAAGCCAGGGAAATGTGTCTCCCGCATTACTGATTAAGATGATGAAAAGTGTAGTTTGTCAGAATCTTCGCTAGATGGCAGTAGCAACTAAGGTTGCCAAGTGAGGTGACCTGCGCTTGTGCATTCTCTTCCCTGATACAGCGCAGGCTTTGACTCAGTTCACTTCAGTAGCAAAAGGTGTTCCAATTTGGAAATATTTTATTATAGATAGATGCTGTATTGTTATTACAATATGCTGTTTTAAAATCTATTTAAAGGTGCAAGACCTGTTTTAAAGATTATTTCGTTTACAACTGTTTAATTTCTGAAATATATTTAACATATTTCTCCATTGTTCAGTGTTGTAACACTATAGGCCTATGCATATTCATATGTTGCAGAGGCTTCAACTTAAAGGTTGTTAATGAACCAGGTTGTTCATAAACCATGAATTTGAAAATTAGGTCAACCCTTGTGGACATTACGTTTCTGATCTATTAAGGTAATTTCAGTATCGTTAGGTACCGAGTATTGAATCAGTATCGAGTATCGTGATACTAAACCTGGTATCGGTATCAAAGTCAACATTTTGGTATCGTGACAACACTAGTGTGACGCCTTTTTTAGTTGCGGCGCAGAAACACTGCAGCTGTGCATGCACACCGGACCATCAAGTGTTACGACATAGTAAAGGCCTTGACGGGAAGCGGCCAGGACACATCCATGGCGACGTAACTAAGTCATCCGACAGCGTCTCTTAGCTCAAAATTGGCCATAAGTCATCAATATATCATACGATCATCGTGATATTCAGTAGATATGTTGGGTGAAGGCATATGATCGTGAGGACAAAGCCATTTTAAAATCGCTCCATAGGGGGCGCGATGCTGCCAATGCTTGGACCCCTTCCAACGCCGCTTGCGGCTTTAATTAGGGGTCCAAGCAGCGAAGCTGGTGGAACCCTATTGTATCTGTTAGGATTATTATTATTCTTATTATTATTCTTATTTTTCTCCGCTAAAAGTGTCTGAGGCTCAGCAACCATAAGTCCTGGAGCAACCAAATTTGGCAGGTGGGTTCCTATGGCCCCCCACTACTCAGGCACTAAAAGTCACCTATATAGGCCAGATGGTGGCGCTATAACAAAGGGTAACGCGTACAAGGCCATAACTCCCACACCATAAGTTAGATCAACACAAAACTTCATCGACCTATGCATCTCAACGTGATCTACAACTTTGCCATTGGCCTCATCTTTGTCCGCCATATTGTTTGCCCGCCATTTAGACTTTTTAGTTGGGGCGTGGCAGTTTTCTCCGCTAAAATGTCTGAGGCTCAGCAACCATAAGTCCTAGAGCAACCAAATTTGGCAGGTGGGTTCCTATGGCCCCCCACTACTCAGACACTAAAAATCACCTATGTTGGCCAGATGGTGGCGCTATAACAAGAGGGTCATACTTTAAAAGGCCATAACTCCCACACCATAAGTCAGATCAACACAAAACTTCATCGACTGATGCATCTGAATGTGCTCTACAACTTTCCTATTGGGAGCACCTATGTCCGCCATATGGTTTGCACACCATTTGGCCTTTTTCATTAGGTGGGGTGCGGAAAAGGCTGGAGCTCCAAATCTAAACGTTTACGACATCGAGTAAACTTCTTTACGGCAAGCGACAACCATGGCGACGCAAGTTTTTAGCAGTGACTAGACGGTCTGACACTGCCACCTAGCGTGCATGCTAGGATAGGCTACCCAAAGTTTTTCAGTAAAACCTTTCTGAGAGGATGAATAATTACTTTTCTTTGGCATGGATCCATTTGAAGACAGTATCGGGTGAGTTCGTTAAGTCTTTAAATCTGTCATTATGGTGAGAAAAAGCTAAACCATTTTATTGGTAGTTTTTGAGTTTCTGTGCAAACGCGCGAAAACACGCTGGTATAATAAAACAATGACGGTAATACATACATAGTCCGCTTCGTTCCGTTGCTACCATAACATATTGACCTAGAGCTGCAGTTTCTCGCTGCAATTACTAACATTGAATATTCACAAAAGACGCAATTTATACTGTACTCTGCCAATGTCTACATAAATAATACGCTACGGTAAAGCTTTGAGAGGATGAATCATTACTTTTCTTTGACATGGATCCATTTGAAGACAATAACAGTTGAGTTCGTTTACTCTTTAAATCCGTCATTATGCTGAGAAACAGCTAAACCATTTTATTTATGGGTTCTGAGTTTCTGTGCAAACGCGCGAAAACACGCTGGTATAATGAAATAATAACGGTAGCCTAATACATATATAGTCCGCTTCGTTCCGTTGCTACCATAACATAACGACCTACAGCTGCAGTTTCTCGCTGCAATTACTAATATTGAATATAAACAAAAGACGCAATTTATGCTGTAGTCTGCCAATGTCTAGATAAATAATACGGTCCGTTTGAAGACAATATCGGGTGAGTTCGTTTAGTCTTTAAATCCGTCATTATGCTGAGAGAAATCGTATTCTCAATTTAATCTCTAAATTGACTGTAATCTTAGGGTTGTAACTATGTAGTTGTTTCGTAGGTGACTTAACTCGTCTTAACTATTGCTTGTATTTGTGCCTGGACTGCGTTGTTGCTGTTCTTGTCTGTGTTAGTGTTAATCGGTGTAACCTACAGGGTTTAAGTTGAACAATGCGGTTGTTCCCTGCACTTAGAACGGTAGGCTACTGCCCTGTAGGGTTTTCGACACACTTGTTCCTGGTTATGGTTATACATTTTGTTGTACATCGCTCTGGATAAGAGCGTCTGCCAAATGCCTGTAATGTCATTTACTATTCCGTAGCAACAAGATAAACCCGACATTAGCCCTAAAATATGCCAATACAGCAGTGAAAACGCTGCTAACTGAATGACGAAATAAGCGAGACTAACTTTTTTTTAAAAATTACCACGTCATTCTACAGTCAATATCTGGGACTACACATTGAATAAATATACAATCTTACCATTGGTTTTACGCATAGAGATGTCCCTTTTGCGAATGAGTGGCCATATATTGTCTTGGATAATCCGTTTGTGAAATGTCGGATTTTTTCAAAAATAGCTGTGCGTAATACCACACCTGTTGCGTTCGGTGTTGTCGTTCTTCTTAGTCCAATTTGGCTTGATTGACAGTTCATTTATTCAGTAGGTGAGATTATAAGCTTTCTAACGATGTACAACATGTCTGGTTTTGCTTTTGGAATAGCGCTTTATAGGTCAACGCAACTAAAACTTTTCTTCTCTACCAATGTCTAAATAAATAAAACGGTAGGCTACTTTGCGCGAAGCACGCAGATGGCGAGTTGATATTAGGTCTTTTATTTCCGTTTTTTCTCAATGTCGTATTTATTATTTTAAATGTGCATTCATGTGTTATTATTCTACCTGTCTCTGTGGCGCTCTGAAATGTGCATTCTCTGCTAAACTGAGCACAATGGATTGGAATATGTGTCTGACGTAGTGTTGCACGGTATACCAAATCTTCAGCACTTTCTCGGTACTTAAAAAAAAAAAAAAAACGGTTTCGTATTTGAATTTTCCGACGTTCGGTAGTTCTGCTTCAAATGTAAAAGCCAGGGAAATGTGTCTCCCGCATTACTGATTAAGATGATGAAAAGTGTAGTTTGTCAGAATCTTCGCTAGATGGCAGTAGCAACTAAGGTTGCCAAGTGAGGTGACCTGCGCTTGTGCATTCTCTTCCCTGATACAGCGCAGGCTTTGACTCAGTTCACTTCAGTAGCAAAAGGTGTTCCAATTTGGAAATATTTTATTATAGATAGATGCTGTATTGTTATTACAATATGCTGTTTTAAAATCTATTTAAAGGTGCAAGACCTGTTTTAAAGATTATTTCGTTTACAACTGTTTAATTTCTGAAATATATTTAACATATTTCTCCATTGTTCAGTGTTGTAACACTATAGGCCTATGCATATTCATATGTTGCAGAGGCTTCAACTTAAAGGTTGTTAATGAACCAGGTTGTTCATAAACCATGAATTTGAAAATTAGGTCAACCCTTGTGGACATTACGTTTCTGATCTATTAAGGTAATTTCAGTATCGTTAGGTACCGAGTATTGAATCAGTATCGAGTATCGTGATACTAAACCTGGTATCGGTATCAAAGTCAACATTTTGGTATCGTGACAACACTAGTGTGACGCCTTTTTTAGTTGCGGCGCAGAAACACTGCAGCTGTGCATGCACACCGGACCATCAAGTGTTACGACATAGTAAAGGCCTTGACGGGAAGCGGCCAGGACACATCCATGGCGACGTAACTAAGTCATCCGACAGCGTCTCTTAGCTCAAAATTGGCCATAAGTCATCAATATATCATACGATCATCGTGATATTCAGTAGATATGTTGGGTGAAGGCATATGATCGTGAGGACAAAGCCATTTTAAAATCGCTCCATAGGGGGCGCGATGCTGCCAATGCTTGGACCCCTTCCAACGCCGCTTGCGGCTTTAATTAGGGGTCCAAGCAGCGAAGCTGGTGGAACCCTATTGTATCTGTTAGGATTATTATTATTATTATTATTATTCTTATTTTTCTCCGCTAAAAGTGTCTGAGGCTCAGCAACCATAAGTCCTGGAGCAACCAAATTTGGCAGGTGGGTTCCTATGGCCCCCCACTACTCAGGCACTAAAAGTCACCTATATAGGCCAGATGGTGGCGCTATAACAAAGGGTAACGCGTACAAGGCCATAACTCCCACACCATAAGTTAGATCAACACAAAACTTCATCGACCTATGCATCTCAACGTGATCTACAACTTTGCCATTGGCCTCATCTTTGTCCGCCATATTGTTTGCCCGCCATTTAGACTTTTTAGTTGGGGCGTGGCAGTTTTCTCCGCTAAAATGTCTGAGGCTCAGCAACCATAAGTCCTAGAGCAACCAAATTTGGCAGGTGGGTTCCTATGGCCCCCCACTACTCAGACACTAAAAATCACCTATGTTGGCCAGATGGTGGCGCTATAACAAGAGGGTCATACTTTAAAAGGCCATAACTCCCACACCATAAGTCAGATCAACACAAAACTTCATCGACTGATGCATCTGAATGTGCTCTACAACTTTCCTATTGGGAGCACCTATGTCCGCCATATGGTTTGCACACCATTTGGCCTTTTTCATTAGGTGGGGTGCGGAAAAGGCTGGAGCTCCAAATCTAAACGTTTACGACATCGAGTAAACTTCTTTACGGCAAGCGACAACCATGGCGACGCAAGTTTTTAGCAGTGACTAGACGGTCTGACACTGCCACCTAGCGTGCATGCTAGGATAGGCTACCCAAAGTTTTTCAGTAAAACCTTTCTGAGAGGATGAATAATTACTTTTCTTTGGCATGGATCCATTTGAAGACAGTATCGGGTGAGTTCGTTAAGTCTTTAAATCTGTCATTATGGTGAGAAAAAGCTAAACCATTTTATTGGTAGTTTTTGAGTTTCTGTGCAAACGCGCGAAAACACGCTGGTATAATAAAACAATGACGGTAATACATACATAGTCCGCTTCGTTCCGTTGCTACCATAACATATTGACCTAGAGCTGCAGTTTCTCGCTGCAATTACTAACATTGAATATTCACAAAAGACGCAATTTATACTGTACTCTGCCAATGTCTACATAAATAATACGCTACGGTAAAGCTTTGAGAGGATGAATCATTACTTTTCTTTGACATGGATCCATTTGAAGACAATAACAGTTGAGTTCGTTTACTCTTTAAATCCGTCATTATGCTGAGAAACAGCTAAACCATTTTATTTATGGGTTCTGAGTTTCTGTGCAAACGCGCGAAAACACGCTGGTATAATGAAATAATAACGGTAGCCTAATACATATATAGTCCGCTTCGTTCCGTTGCTACCATAACATAACGACCTACAGCTGCAGTTTCTCGCTGCAATTACTAATATTGAATATAAACAAAAGACGCAATTTATGCTGTAGTCTGCCAATGTCTAGATAAATAATACGGTCCGTTTGAAGACAATATCGGGTGAGTTCGTTTAGTCTTTAAATCCGTCATTATGCTGAGAGAAATCGTATTCTCAATTTAATCTCTAAATTGACTGTAATCTTAGGGTTGTAACTATGTAGTTGTTTCGTAGGTGACTTAACTCGTCTTAACTATTGCTTGTATTTGTGCCTGGACTGCGTTGTTGCTGTTCTTGTCTGTGTTAGTGTTAATCGGTGTAACCTACAGGGTTTAAGTTGAACAATGCGGTTGTTCCCTGCACTTAGAACGGTAGGCTACTGCCCTGTAGGGTTTTCGACACACTTGTTCCTGGTTATGGTTATACATTTTGTTGTACATCGCTCTGGATAAGAGCGTCTGCCAAATGCCTGTAATGTCATTTACTATTCCGTAGCAACAAGATAAACCCGACATTAGCCCTAAAATATGCCAATACAGCAGTGAAAACGCTGCTAACTGAATGACGAAATAAGCGAGACTAACTTTTTTTTAAAAATTACCACGTCATTCTACAGTCAATATCTGGGACTACACATTGAATAAATATACAATCTTACCATTGGTTTTACGCATAGAGATGTCCCTTTTGCGAATGAGTGGCCATATATTGTCTTGGATAATCCGTTTGTGAAATGTCGGATTTTTTCAAAAATAGCTGTGCGTAATACCACACCTGTTGCGTTCGGTGTTGTCGTTCTTCTTAGTCCAATTTGGCTTGATTGACAGTTCATTTATTCAGTAGGTGAGATTATAAGCTTTCTAACGATGTACAACATGTCTGGTTTTGCTTTTGGAATAGCGCTTTATAGGTCAACGCAACTAAAACTTTTCTTCTCTACCAATGTCTAAATAAATAAAACGGTAGGCTACTTTGCGCGAAGCACGCAGATGGCGAGTTGATATTAGGTCTTTTATTTCCGTTTTTTCTCAATGTCGTATTTATTATTTTAAATGTGCATTCATGTGTTATTATTCTACCTGTCTCTGTGGCGCTCTGAAATGTGCATTCTCTGCTAAACTGAGCACAATGGATTGGAATATGTGTCTGACGTAGTGTTGCACGGTATACCAAATCTTCAGCACTTTCTCGGTACTTAAAAAAAAAAAAAAAACGGTTTCGTATTTGAATTTTCCGACGTTCGGTAGTTCTGCTTCAAATGTAAAAGCCAGGGAAATGTGTCTCCCGCATTACTGATTAAGATGATGAAAAGTGTAGTTTGTCAGAATCTTCGCTAGATGGCAGTAGCAACTAAGGTTGCCAAGTGAGGTGACCTGCGCTTGTGCCTTCTCTTCCCTGATACAGCGCAGGCTTTGACTCAGTTCACTTCAGTAGCAAAAGGTGTTCCAATTTGGAAATATTTTATTATAGATAGATGCTGTATTGTTATTACAATATGCTGTTTTAAAATCTATTTAAAGGTGCAAGACCTGTTTTAAAGATTATTTCGTTTACAACTGTTTAATTTCTGAAATATATTTAACATATTTCTCCATTGTTCAGTGTTGTAACACTATAGGCCTATGCATATTCATATGTTGCAGAGGCTTCAACTTAAAGGTTGTTAATGAACCAGGTTGTTCATAAACCATGAATTTGAAAATGAGGTCAACCCTTGTGGACATTACGTTTCTGATCTATTAAGGTAATTTCAGTATCGTTAGGTACCGAGTATTGAATCAGTATCGAGTATCGTGATACTAAACCTGGTATCGGTATCAAAGTCAACATTTTGGTATCGTGACAACACTAGTGTGACGCCTTTTTTAGTTGCGGCGCAGAAACACTGCAGCTGTGCATGCACACCGGACCATCAAGTGTTACGACATAGTAAAGGCCTTGACGGGAAGCGGCCAGGACACATCCATGGCGACGTAACTAAGTCATCCGACAGCGTCTCTTAGCTCAAAATTGGCCATAAGTCATCAATATATCATACGATCATCGTGATATTCAGTAGATATGTTGGGTGAAGGCATATGATCGTGAGGACAAAGCCATTTTAAAATCGCTCCATAGGGGGCGCGATGCTGCCAATGCTTGGACCCCTTCCAACGCCGCTTGCGGCTTTAATTAGGGGTCCAAGCAGCGAAGCTGGTGGAACCCTATTGTATCTGTTAGGATTATTATTATTATTATTATTATTCTTATTTTTCTCCGCTAAAAGTGTCTGAGGCTCAGCAACCATAAGTCCTGGAGCAACCAAATTTGGCAGGTGGGTTCCTATGGCCCCCCACTACTCAGGCACTAAAAGTCACCTATATAGGCCAGATGGTGGCGCTATAACAAAGGGTAACGCGTACAAGGCCATAACTCCCACACCATAAGTTAGATCAACACAAAACTTCATCGACCTATGCATCTCAACGTGATCTACAACTTTGCCATTGGCCTCATCTTTGTCCGCCATATTGTTTGCCCGCCATTTAGACTTTTTAGTTGGGGCGTGGCAGTTTTCTCCGCTAAAATGTCTGAGGCTCAGCAACCATAAGTCCTAGAGCAACCAAATTTGGCAGGTGGGTTCCTATGGCCCCCCACTACTCAGACACTAAAAATCACCTATGTTGGCCAGATGGTGGCGCTATAACAAGAGGGTCATACTTTAAAAGGCCATAACTCCCACACCATAAGTCAGATCAACACAAAACTTCATCGACTGATGCATCTGAATGTGCTCTACAACTTTCCTATTGGGAGCACCTATGTCCGCCATATGGTTTGCACACCATTTGGCCTTTTTCATTAGGTGGGGTGCGGAAAAGGCTGGAGCTCCAAATCTAAACGTTTACGACATCGAGTAAACTTCTTTACGGCAAGCGACAACCATGGCGACGCAAGTTTTTAGCAGTGACTAGACGGTCTGACACTGCCACCTAGCGTGCATGCTAGGATAGGCTACCCAAAGTTTTTCAGTAAAACCTTTCTGAGAGGATGAATAATTACTTTTCTTTGGCATGGATCCATTTGAAGACAGTATCGGGTGAGTTCGTTAAGTCTTTAAATCTGTCATTATGGTGAGAAAAAGCTAAACCATTTTATTGGTAGTTTTTGAGTTTCTGTGCAAACGCGCGAAAACACGCTGGTATAATAAAACAATGACGGTAATACATACATAGTCCGCTTCGTTCCGTTGCTACCATAACATATTGACCTAGAGCTGCAGTTTCTCGCTGCAATTACTAACATTGAATATTCACAAAAGACGCAATTTATACTGTACTCTGCCAATGTCTACATAAATAATACGCTACGGTAAAGCTTTGAGAGGATGAATCATTACTTTTCTTTGACATGGATCCATTTGAAGACAATAACAGTTGAGTTCGTTTACTCTTTAAATCCGTCATTATGCTGAGAAACAGCTAAACCATTTTATTTATGGGTTCTGAGTTTCTGTGCAAACGCGCGAAAACACGCTGGTATAATGAAATAATAACGGTAGCCTAATACATATATAGTCCGCTTCGTTCCGTTGCTACCATAACATAACGACCTACAGCTGCAGTTTCTCGCTGCAATTACTAATATTGAATATAAACAAAAGACGCAATTTATGCTGTAGTCTGCCAATGTCTAGATAAATAATACGGTCCGTTTGAAGACAATATCGGGTGAGTTCGTTTAGTCTTTAAATCCGTCATTATGCTGAGAGAAATCGTATTCTCAATTTAATCTCTAAATTGACTGTAATCTTAGGGTTGTAACTATGTAGTTGTTTCGTAGGTGACTTAACTCGTCTTAACTATTGCTTGTATTTGTGCCTGGACTGCGTTGTTGCTGTTCTTGTCTGTGTTAGTGTTAATCGGTGTAACCTACAGGGTTTAAGTTGAACAATGCGGTTGTTCCCTGCACTTAGAACGGTAGGCTACTGCCCTGTAGGGTTTTCGACACACTTGTTCCTGGTTATGGTTATACATTTTGTTGTACATCGCTCTGGATAAGAGCGTCTGCCAAATGCCTGTAATGTCATTTACTATTCCGTAGCAACAAGATAAACCCGACATTAGCCCTAAAATATGCCAATACAGCAGTGAAAACGCTGCTAACTGAATGACGAAATAAGCGAGACTAACTTTTTTTTAAAAATTACCACGTCATTCTACAGTCAATATCTGGGACTACACATTGAATAAATATACAATCTTACCATTGGTTTTACGCATAGAGATGTCCCTTTTGCGAATGAGTGGCCATATATTGTCTTGGATAATCCGTTTGTGAAATGTCGGATTTTTTCAAAAATAGCTGTGCGTAATACCACACCTGTTGCGTTCGGTGTTGTCGTTCTTCTTAGTCCAATTTGGCTTGATTGACAGTTCATTTATTCAGTAGGTGAGATTATAAGCTTTCTAACGATGTACAACATGTCTGGTTTTGCTTTTGGAATAGCGCTTTATAGGTCAACGCAACTAAAACTTTTCTTCTCTACCAATGTCTAAATAAATAAAACGGTAGGCTACTTTGCGCGAAGCACGCAGATGGCGAGTTGATATTAGGTCTTTTATTTCCGTTTTTTCTCAATGTCGTATTTATTATTTTAAATGTGCATTCATGTGTTATTATTCTACCTGTCTCTGTGGCGCTCTGAAATGTGCATTCTCTGCTAAACTGAGCACAATGGATTGGAATATGTGTCTGACGTAGTGTTGCACGGTATACCAAATCTTCAGCACTTTCTCGGTACTTAAAAAAAAAAAAAAAAACGGTTTCGTATTTGAATTTTCCGACGTTCGGTAGTTCTGCTTCAAATGTAAAAGCCAGGGAAATGTGTCTCCCGCATTACTGATTAAGATGATGAAAAGTGTAGTTTGTCAGAATCTTCGCTAGATGGCAGTAGCAACTAAGGTTGCCAAGTGAGGTGACCTGCGCTTGTGCATTCTCTTCCCTGATACAGCGCAGGCTTTGACTCAGTTCACTTCAGTAGCAAAAGGTGTTCCAATTTGGAAATATTTTATTATAGATAGATGCTGTATTGTTATTACAATATGCTGTTTTAAAATCTATTTAAAGGTGCAAGACCTGTTTTAAAGATTATTTCGTTTACAACTGTTTAATTTCTGAAATATATTTAACATATTTCTCCATTGTTCAGTGTTGTAACACTATAGGCCTATGCATATTCATATGTTGCAGAGGCTTCAACTTAAAGGTTGTTAATGAACCAGGTTGTTCATAAACCATGAATTTGAAAATTAGGTCAACCCTTGTGGACATTACGTTTCTGATCTATTAAGGTAATTTCAGTATCGTTAGGTACCGAGTATTGAATCAGTATCGAGTATCGTGATACTAAACCTGGTATCGGTATCAAAGTCAACATTTTGGTATCGTGACAACACTAGTGTGACGCCTTTTTTAGTTGCGGCGCAGAAACACTGCAGCTGTGCATGCACACCGGACCATCAAGTGTTACGACATAGTAAAGGCCTTGACGGGAAGCGGCCAGGACACATCCATGGCGACGTAACTAAGTCATCCGACAGCGTCTCTTAGCTCAAAATTGGCCATAAGTCATCAATATATCATACGATCATCGTGATATTCAGTAGATATGTTGGGTGAAGGCATATGATCGTGAGGACAAAGCCATTTTAAAATCGCTCCATAGGGGGCGCGATGCTGCCAATGCTTGGACCCCTTCCAACGCCGCTTGCGGCTTTAATTATTCTTATTATTATTATTTTTCTCCGGTAAAAGTGTCTGAGGCTCAGCACCCATAAGTCCTGGAGCAACCAAATTTGGCAGGTGGGTTCCTATGGGCCCCCACTACTCAGGCACTAAAAACCACGTACGTCAGCCAGATGGTGGCGCTATAACAAAGGGTAACGCGTAAAAGCCCATAACACCCACACCATAAGTTAGATGAACACAAAACTTCCTCAACATATGCATGTGCACGTGCTCTATACCTTTGCAATTGGGACCACCTGTGTCCGCCATATTGTTTGCCCGCCGTTTTGACTTTTTAGTTGGGGCGTGGCAGTTTTCTCTGCTAAAATGTCTGAGGTTCAGCAACCATAAGTTGTAGACCAACCAAATTTGGTAGGTGCGTTCCTGTGGCCCCCCACTACTCAGGCACTAAAAATCACCCATGTCGGCCAGATGGTGGCGCTATAACAAAGGATTATTATTTAAAAGGTCATAACTCCCACACCGTAAGTCAGATCAACACAAAACTTCATCGACTGATGCATCTGAATGTGCTCTACAACTTTCCTATTGGGAGCACCTATGTCCGCCATATGGTTTGCACACCATTTGGCCTTTTTCATTAGGTGGGGTGCGGAAAAAGCTGGAGCTCCAAATCTAAACGGTTACGACATCTAGTAAACTTCTTTACGGCAAG
Organism: Anguilla anguilla; assembly: GCF_013347855.1. Lineage (NCBI taxonomy): Eukaryota > Metazoa > Chordata > Actinopteri > Anguilliformes > Anguillidae > Anguilla > Anguilla anguilla. The sequence goes on along the minus strand of NC_049201.1, from coordinate 36,501,500 downwards.
CGACAACCATGGCGACGCTAGTTTTTATCAGTGAAAGCACGGTCTGACACTGCCACCTAGCGTGCATGCTAGGATAGGCGACCAAAAGTTTTTCAGTAAAAGCTTTCTGAGAGGATGAATAATTACTTTTCTTTGGCATGGATCCATTTGAAGACAGTATCGGGTGAGTTCGTTAAATCTTTAAATCTGTCATTATGGTGAGAAAAACCTAAACCATTTTATTGGTAGTTTTTGAGTTTCTGTGCAAACGCGCGAAAACACGCTGGTATAATAAAACAATGACGGTAATACATACATAGTCCGCTTCGTTCCGTTGCTACCATAACATAACAGACTATCTTGTGTCTACAGCTGCAGTTTCTCGCTGCAATTTCTAACATTGAATATTCACAAAAGACGCAATGTATACTGTACTCTGCCAATGTCTACATAAATAATACGCTACGGTAAAGCTTTGAGAGGATGAATCATTACTTTTCTTTGACATGGATCCATTTGAAGACAATAACAGGTGAGTTCGTTTACTCTTTAAATCCGTCATTATGCTGAGAAACAGCTAAACCATTTTATTTATGGGTTCTGAGTTTCTGTGCAAACGCGCGAAAACACGCTGGTATAATGAAATAATAACGGTAGCCTAATACATATATAGTCCGCTTCGTTCCGTTGCTACCATAACATAACGACCTAGAGCTGCAGTTTCTCGCTGCAATTACTAATATTGAATATAAACAAAAGACGCAATTTATGCTGTAGTCTGCCAATGTCTAGATAAATAATACGGTCCGTTTGAAGACAATATCGGGTGAGTTCGTTTAGTCTTTAAATCCGTCATTATGCTGAGAGAAATCGTATTCGCAATTTAATCTCTAAATTGACTGTAAGCTTAGGGTTGTAACTATGTAGTTGTTTCGTAGGTGACTTAACTCGTCTTAACTATTGCTTGTATTTGTGCATGGACTGCGTTGTTGCTGTTCTTGTCTGTGTTAGTGTTAATCAGTGTAACCTACAGGGTTTAAGTTGAACAATGCGGTTGTTCCCTGCACTTAGAACGGTAGGCTACTGCCCTCTAGGGTTTTCGACACACTTGTTCCTGGTTATGGTTATACATTTTGTTGTACATCGCTCTGGATAAGAGCGTCTGCCAAATGCCTGTAATGTAATGCAATATTCCGTAGCAACAAGATGAACCCGACATTAGCCCTAAAATATGCCAATACAGCAGTGAAAACGCTGCTAACTGAATGACGAAATAAGCGAGACTAACTTTTTTTAAAACATTACCAAGTCATTCTACAGTCAATATCTGGGACTACACATTGAATAAATATACAATCTTACCATCGGTTTTACGCGTAGAGATGTCCCTTTTGCGAATGAGTGGTCATATATTGTCTTGGATAATCCGTTTGTGAAATGTCGGATTTTTTCAAAAATAGCTGTGCGTAATACCACACCTGTTGCGTACGGCGTTGTCGTTCTTCTTAGTCCAATTTGGCTTGATTGACAGTTCATTTATTCAGTAGGTGAGATTATAAGCTTTCTAACGATGTATAACATGTCTGATTTTGCTTTTGGAATAGCGTTTTATAGGTCAGCGTTACTAAAACTCTTCTCATCTGCCAATGTCTAAATAAATAAATTAAACGGTAGGCTTCTTTGCTAGCTGCACGCAATTCGCGAGTTGATATTCAGTCTTTCTTCCGTTTTTTCTCAATGTCGTATTTATTATTTGAAATGTGCATTCATGTGTTATTATTCTATCTGTCTCTGTGGCGCTCTGAAATGTGCATTCTCTGCTAAGCTGAGCAATGGATTGGAATATGTGTCTGAGGTAGTGTTGCACGGTATACCAAAACTTCAGCACTTTCTCGGTACTTAAAAAAAAAACAAAAAAAAAAACGGTTTCGTATTTGAATTTTCCGACGTTCGGTAGTTCTGCGTCAAATGTAAAAGCCAGGGAAATGTGTCTCCCGCATTACTGATTTAGAGGATGAAAAGTGTAGTTTGTCAGAATCTTCGCTAGATGGCAGTAGCAACTAAGGTTGCCAAGTGAGGTGACCTGCGCTTGTGCATTCTCTTCCCTGATACAGCGCAAGCTTTGACTCAGTTCACTTCAGTAGCAATAGGTGTTCCAATTTGGAAATATTTTATTATAGATAGATGCTGTATTGTTATTACAATATGCTGTTTTTAAATCTATTTAAAGGTGAAAGACCTGTTTTAAAGATTATTTAGTTTACAACTGTTCAATTTCATAAATATATTTAACATATTTCTCCATTGTTCAGTGTTGTAACACTATAGGCCTATGCATATTCATATGTTGCAGAGGCTTCAACTTAAAGGTTGTTAATGAACCAGGTTGTTCATAAACCATGAATTTGAAAATGAGGTCAGCCCTTGTGGACATTACGTTCCTGATCTATTAAGGTCATTTCAGTATCGTTTGGTACCGAGTATTTTATCAGTATCGAGTATCGTGATACTAAACCTGGTATCGGTATCAAAGTCAAAATTTTGGTATCGTGACAACACTAGTGTGGCGCCTTTTTTAGTTGCGGCAGGGAAGCGCTGCAGCTGTACATACACGCTCGGCCATCTAAGTGTTACGACATGCCATCTAAATGTTACGACATAGTCAAGGCCTTGACGGGAAGCTGTCAGGACACATCCATGGCGACGCAACTAAGTCATCAGCCAGCGTATCTTAGCACACAATTGGCCATAAGTCATCTATTTTTTATACGATCATCACAATATTCAGTACATATGTTGGGTGAAGGCGTATGACCGTGAGGACACAGCCTTTTTAAAATCGCTCCATAGGGGGCGCGATGGTGCCAATGCTTGGACCCCTCCCAACGCCGCTTGCGGCTTTAATTATTCTTATTATTATTATTTTTCTCCGGTAAAAGTGTCTGAGGCTCAGCACCCATAAGTCCTGGAGCAACCAAATTTGGCAGGTGGGTTCCTATGGGCCCCCACTACTCAGGCACTAAAAACCACGTACGTCAGCCAGATGGTGGCGCTATAACAAAGGGTAACGCGTAAAAGCCCATAACACCCACACCATAAGTTAGATGAACACAAAACTTCCTCAACATATGCATGTGCACGTGCTCTATACCTTTGCAATTGGGACCACCTGTGTCCGCCATATTGTTTGCCCGCCGTTTTGACTTTTTAGTTGGGGCGTGGCAGTTTTCTCTGCTAAAATGTCTGAGGTTCAGCAACCATAAGTTGTAGACCAACCAAATTTGGTAGGTGCGTTCCTGTGGCCCCCCACTACTCAGGCACTAAAAATCACCCATGTCGGCCAGATGGTGGCGCTATAACAAAGGATTATTATTTAAAAGGTCATAACTCCCACACCGTAAGTCAGATCAACACAAAACTTCATCGACTGATGCATCTGAATGTGCTCTACAACTTTCCTATTGGGAGCACCTATGTCCGCCATATGGTTTGCACACCATTTGGCCTTTTTCATTAGGTGGGGTGCGGAAAAAGCTGGAGCTCCAAATCTAAACGGTTACGACATCTAGTAAACTTCTTTACGGCAAGCGACAACCATGGCGACGCTAGTTTTTATCAGTGAAAGCACGGTCTGACACTGCCACCTAGCGTGCATGCTAGGATAGGCGACCAAAAGTTTTTCAGTAAAAGCTTTCTGAGAGGATGAATAATTACTTTTCTTTGGCATGGATCCATTTGAAGACAGTATCGGGTGAGTTCGTTAAATCTTTAAATCTGTCATTATGGTGAGAAAAACCTAAACCATTTTATTGGTAGTTTTTGAGTTTCTGTGCAAACGCGCGAAAACACGCTGGTATAATAAAACAATGACGGTAATACATACATAGTCCGCTTCGTTCCGTTGCTACCATAACATAACAGACTATCTTGTGTCTACAGCTGCAGTTTCTCGCTGCAATTTCTAACATTGAATATTCACAAAAGACGCAATGTATACTGTACTCTGCCAATGTCTACATAAATAATACGCTACGGTAAAGCTTTGAGAGGATGAATCATTACTTTTCTTTGACATGGATCCATTTGAAGACAATAACAGGTGAGTTCGTTTACTCTTTAAATCCGTCATTATGCTGAGAAACAGCTAAACCATTTTATTTATGGGTTCTGAGTTTCTGTGCAAACGCGCGAAAACACGCTGGTATAATGAAATAATAACGGTAGCCTAATACATATATAGTCCGCTTCGTTCCGTTGCTACCATAACATAACGACCTAGAGCTGCAGTTTCTCGCTGCAATTACTAATATTGAATATAAACAAAAGACGCAATTTATGCTGTAGTCTGCCAATGTCTAGATAAATAATACGGTCCGTTTGAAGACAATATCGGGTGAGTTCGTTTAGTCTTTAAATCCGTCATTATGCTGAGAGAAATCGTATTCGCAATTTAATCTCTAAATTGACTGTAAGCTTAGGGTTGTAACTATGTAGTTGTTTCGTAGGTGACTTAACTCGTCTTAACTATTGCTTGTATTTGTGCATGGACTGCGTTGTTGCTGTTCTTGTCTGTGTTAGTGTTAATCAGTGTAACCTACAGGGTTTAAGTTGAACAATGCGGTTGTTCCCTGCACTTAGAACGGTAGGCTACTGCCCTCTAGGGTTTTCGACACACTTGTTCCTGGTTATGGTTATACATTTTGTTGTACATCGCTCTGGATAAGAGCGTCTGCCAAATGCCTGTAATGTAATGCAATATTCCGTAGCAACAAGATGAACCCGACATTAGCCCTAAAATATGCCAATACAGCAGTGAAAACGCTGCTAACTGAATGACGAAATAAGCGAGACTAACTTTTTTTAAAACATTACCAAGTCATTCTACAGTCAATATCTGGGACTACACATTGAATAAATATACAATCTTACCATCGGTTTTACGCGTAGAGATGTCCCTTTTGCGAATGAGTGGTCATATATTGTCTTGGATAATCCGTTTGTGAAATGTCGGATTTTTTCAAAAATAGCTGTGCGTAATACCACACCTGTTGCGTACGGCGTTGTCGTTCTTCTTAGTCCAATTTGGCTTGATTGACAGTTCATTTATTCAGTAGGTGAGATTATAAGCTTTCTAACGATGTATAACATGTCTGATTTTGCTTTTGGAATAGCGTTTTATAGGTCAGCGTTACTAAAACTCTTCTCATCTGCCAATGTCTAAATAAATAAATTAAACGGTAGGCTTCTTTGCTAGCTGCACGCAATTCGCGAGTTGATATTCAGTCTTTCTTCCGTTTTTTCTCAATGTCGTATTTATTATTTGAAATGTGCATTCATGTGTTATTATTCTATCTGTCTCTGTGGCGCTCTGAAATGTGCATTCTCTGCTAAGCTGAGCAATGGATTGGAATATGTGTCTGAGGTAGTGTTGCACGGTATACCAAAACTTCAGCACTTTCTCGGTACTTAAAAAAAAAACAAAAAAAAAACGGTTTCGTATTTGAATTTTCCGACGTTCGGTAGTTCTGCGTCAAATGTAAAAGCCAGGGAAATGTGTCTCCCGCATTACTGATTTAGAGGATGAAAAGTGTAGTTTGTCAGAATCTTCGCTAGATGGCAGTAGCAACTAAGGTTGCCAAGTGAGGTGACCTGCGCTTGTGCATTCTCTTCCCTGATACAGCGCAAGCTTTGACTCAGTTCACTTCAGTAGCAATAGGTGTTCCAATTTGGAAATATTTTATTATAGATAGATGCTGTATTGTTATTACAATATGCTGTTTTTAAATCTATTTAAAGGTGAAAGACCTGTTTTAAAGATTATTTAGTTTACAACTGTTCAATTTCATAAATATATTTAACATATTTCTCCATTGTTCAGTGTTGTAACACTATAGGCCTATGCATATTCATATGTTGCAGAGGCTTCAACTTAAAGGTTGTTAATGAACCAGGTTGTTCATAAACCATGAATTTGAAAATGAGGTCAGCCCTTGTGGACATTACGTTCCTGATCTATTAAGGTCATTTCAGTATCGTTTGGTACCGAGTATTTTATCAGTATCGAGTATCGTGATACTAAACCTGGTATCGGTATCAAAGTCAAAATTTTGGTATCGTGACAACACTAGTGTGGCGCCTTTTTTAGTTGCGGCAGGGAAGCGCTGCAGCTGTACATACACGCTCGGCCATCTAAGTGTTACGACATGCCATCTAAATGTTACGACATAGTCAAGGCCTTGACGGGAAGCTGTCAGGACACATCCATGGCGACGCAACTAAGTCATCAGCCAGCGTATCTTAGCACACAATTGGCCATAAGTCATCTATTTTTTATACGATCATCACAATATTCAGTACATATGTTGGGTGAAGGCGTATGACCGTGAGGACACAGCCTTTTTAAAATCGCTCCATAGGGGGCGCGATGGTGCCAATGCTTGGACCCCTCCCAACGCCGCTTGCGGCTTTAATTATTATTATTATTATTATTCTTATTATTTTTCTCCGGTAAAAGTGTCTGAGGCTCAGCAACCATAAGTCCTGGAGTGACCAAATTTGGCTGGTGGGTTTCTATGTGCCCCCACTACTCAGGCACTAAAAATCACGTACGTCGGCCAGATGGTGGCGCTATAACAAAGGGTTTTGCGTAAAAGGCCATAACTCCCACACCATAAGTCCGGTCAACACAAAACTTCATCAACATATGCATGTGAACGTGCTCTATACCTTTGCCATTGGGACCACCTGTGTCCGCCATATTGTTTGCCCGCCATTTTGACTTTTTAGTTGGGGCGTGGCAGTTTTCTCCGCTAAAATGTCTGAGGCTCAGCAACCATAAGTTGTAGACCAACTAAATTTGGTAGGTGCGTTCCTGTGGCCCCCCACTACCCAGGCACTAAAAATCACCTATGTCGGCCAGATGGTGGCGCTATAACAAAGGATCATACTTTAAAAGGTCATAACTCCCACACCGTAAGTCAGATCAACACAAAACTTCATCGACTGATGCATCTGAATGTGCTCTACAACTTTCCTATTGGGAGCACCTATGTCCGCCATATGGTTTGCACACCATTTGGACTTTTTCATTAGGTGGGGTGCGGAAAAGCTGGAGCTCCAAATCCAAACAGTTACGACATCGAGTAAACTTCTTTACGGCAAGCGACAACCATGGCGACGCAAGTAATCCGACACCGTTGGTCTAGTTTTTATCAGTGAAAGTACGGTCTGACAGCGCCACCCAGAGTGCATGCTAGGATAAGCTACCAAAATGTTTTCAGTAAAAGCTTTCTGAGAGGATGAATCATTACTTTTCTTTGGCATGGATCCATTTGAAGACAGTGTCGGGTGAGTTCGTTAAGTCTTTAAATCTGTCATTATGGTGAGAAAAAGCTAAACCATTTTATTGGTAGGTATTGAGTTTCTGTGCAAACGTGCGAAAACACGCTGGTATAATAAAACAATGACGGTAATACATATATAGTCCGCTTCGTTCCGTTGCTACCATAACATAACAGACTATCTTATGTCTACAGCTGCAGTTCTCGCTGCAATTTCTAACATTGAATATTCACAAAATACGCAATTTATGCTGTACTCTACTAATGTCTAAATAAATAATACGCTACGGTAAAGCTTTGAGAGGATGAATCATTACTTTTCTTTGACATGGATCCATTTGAAGACAATAACAGGTCAGTTCGTTTACTCTTTAAATCCGTCATTATGCTGAGAAACAGCTAAACCATTTTATTTATAGGTTCTGAGTTTCTGTGCAAACGCGCGAAAACACGCTGGTATAATGAAACAATGACGGTAGCCTAATACATATATAGTCCGCTTCGTTCCGTTGCTACCATAACATAACGACCTACAGCTGCAGTTTCTCGCTGCAATTACTAATATTGAATATAAACAAAATACGCATTTTACGCTGTTGTCTCCCAATGTCTAAATAAATAATACGGTCCATTTGAAGACAATATAGGGTGAGTTCGTTTAGTCTTTAAATCCGTCATTGTGCTGAGAAATCGTATTCTCAATTTAATCTCTAAATTGACTGTAAGTTTAGGGTTGTAACTAGGTAGTTGTTCCGTAGGTGACTTAAGCCGCGTTTCCACCAAAATTACCCGGAACTTTCAGTCCCAGGAACTACTTTACCAGGAACTAAAAGGTTCCTTCAGCCAATGGTTGTCTGCGTTTCCACCGGGGTCTAAAGTCCCGCGAAGATTAGGCAAATTAGCCCACTGACGTATGAAAAAGCGACGTTGTCGTCGGTCCATCTGTCATATGATTTCTTCTGTAACCCCATACTACCACCGAAGTAGCCTACATTATTTTCTAATAACCGGGACAGCCTGGAGGGGTTTATTCCACTTATATACAACGGGTTACCAACAATGACTATATATGGTTACTTTTGTATTTATTGATTTTTATCGATTTAATCACATGGAATTGAAATATTCTTCTGCAGCCGTTTGGGCATATTTTGCCGCTGTCAAGCAAAACTGTCGTTGGTAGTTGAACTTGGACCGTTATGCAACAAATAGGATATAACAGACCAATAGTCAGATTGTAACTGTTTTATATGTCCTCTCAAACACATTCATTATGTTTTTATGCGAACATTCGCTTTCATGTCTTGACATCCGAAGCGACAGAATGCATTCACATTTCCAATATAGGCTAACTGGCAACAACAGCAGAAAACATGCACACGTTGTAAACAATTTGCTGTTGAATTGATTACTTTCTCATCGTCATTTCCATATAGGCTAATCGCAAAATGACAAGAATAGAACAAAAACTCGGACTTGCGTGAAAATTTTAATTAGCAGTGGTACAGCCACCATTTGCTTTCCTTCAAAGTTTCTGCTAGCCGAGCAGCGAAGTGTGCCCTCCAGATGCGAACCATGCACCATAAATTAGTTCATAGTCTTCCTGGTCTTTTTGTGGAATTGAAGAATGGCAGAGTAAAATTATGGCAGTCTGAAAAAGCAAAAGGGACGATTACTAGAATTAACCTGTTATTTTACCCTGACAAAAAGTGCGGAAGGTGATTTCCAGTTTACTTTTTACGGTATCACCAATGTAAATTACGCATAACTACCGCATACCTCACATAACTGTATCAAACGTTTTGATTGAATTACAACGGGCTAACAAAGAAAATCCGGAAGAATATATTCAGCAACCGAATTAAACCGTGTGAATGTTTTGGTACGTAAAATATGCTGTCCCAGCACGAATGCTTAGCATTTTATAAAAACGAATACTAAAGCAAGAAAAGAACAGAGCACACGTTATAATTCCAAGACGTTGGCAGGCTATAACCAAAAGTAGGCTACTGCGCTGCATAACATACAAGTTTGATTTGAAGTTATTATGAAAATAAATCGGTTTGCGGCTGCAGATTTTTAAAAATGGCGATTGAAATAAAACACTGCAAGTTGTCAACCAACCAAAAATTTTCAGCGCTTGCGCCCCACCCCAAAGGTTCCGGTACTTTTGGAAAGTACTACCCCCCGAGCAGGAACTTTTTGGGGGGTAAAATAAAGTCCCCGGAACTTAATTTAGACCCTAGTTCCTGCGATGGAAACGTGGCTTATCTTATTCATAAAGGTAGCATTACCAAAAATAATGTTTGAAATAAAACTGATGCTCAGGAAGCTGTCTAGCTATAGTGAGTCTGTGATTTTAAAATGTGACTTATCAGTGAGGCTGAGATTTGAATAGCTAAAACATTTATATTTACGTGCATTTTAGAGTCACCGTGTTTTTATCAAATGCTAACCGTTTTGGATCTGTGAATTTTCTTAAGATTGGTAGCGGTTGTGCCTAGGTAGCTAGCTGATACCATTTCCCCCTTGTTAATAGCTGCAAATGCCACGAAAAAACACTAGGCTAAACAAACTGGATGGTTGGAATGGTGATGGGATAATTTCAAGTAGAAATGTGGTTTATCTTTGAGAGGAGAGCGAGCTGATAAAGTGTTAGTGTTTACATACAATTAAAACATTGATTTCTTTCACTGTTGATTTCATAGCCAACCAAGGTTAACATTGCGACTTGGTTTAAGATTAGAAATTTCAGCGCAAAGATTGATACAGGTGCTACTGGCAGCAAAAATGTTCCCCTGTCAGGTCTGTGGTCGTAACTGTGCCACAATATTGGCTTAAGTAGGGCAAATGAGAATTCATAAAAATACACCTAATTTAACTTTTAAGTGTGTTTTGCCAGATTGCAGTCAGACTTTTCAAAACTTTTCAACTTTTAAGTGTCACGCTTACAGACATAAAGACAAATGTATGGTTAGGCCTAGGTTGTGTGGTGTAGTTGAACTAACATGTCATGTTCACTTCTGCAGTGCAAGAAGTACTTCAGAAGCCCACTTCTTTTACCTCTAGGATACTCTCGCCCAGTGTTTTCTGATTATTGACCTTTTTGTTTATTTTCCTCCTTAAAAACCATATTATGGTATTCATTATATGATGTCTTTGTCTGTTCCTTACAGGTGTCTGCCACTGCAGTTGATGTTGAGGCAACCACCTCTACCTGCAAGTCCTCGCCTGATACTGCTTGGTATGCATTTCATTGATAGACATATTATATTGACATCAGATTGGTCATTGCTCTTTGAGTTTACAGATGTTTACGCAAGGTGAGATGCATTCTGATGTTGCTATTACTTGAAGTTTCAGGTGGAACAGGGAAAGTCACTATTGGACGCTGGATGATCACCCTTGAGGGCCGTGTCATACCTGAGGGCATCACACCAACCTTTTTGATGGGACTTACTGCTGTGTTTGCGATCTACTACATATTCAACCTTCAGTATCAAGAAAAGGCAGCCTGTACTCTCGTCATTATAGTTTTTTTTGGACAATTGCAATTCTTGAAACCTGAATAACCACGAATCATTACTTTGCACACTTAAAGGGATAATTTGGATTTTTTAACATATAACATTAACATACAACAAATAAAATAGTTTCAAGATATGGAAAGGAAAATCTGATAAGTCTGATAGGAAAATCAAGCAGCGGAATTACACAAAATACCTCATGATATCAGTACTGGTTAGTAACTCAAACTACCCATTTAAGACTACAAAGTGGTCCTAATAGTTTTCCATTCAGTCTCTGATCTTAGACTATTCTGATTTCAGGCGCTCCATTGGTATTAATCCAGAGAGAGGAACAAAGGCCATCCGGGGCATGGTTGTCTTCAAGAAGACGGGTGTGATTGTCCAGAAGAAGTCTGCCACAGTCAATACACACGTCTCCACACTACTGAAGAACCTCATTGAATTTGAATGGGACTTCATATAGGTCAGTGAGCGCACTCTTGTCTCTCTCTCTCACTCCATGTGTTGTTTTGACAGACTGACGTTGCCACATTAAGCCACAAGAGACTTTGGTATTATCAGCTTTATAAACATTGATTAGGCATTGTTATTATATATTCCCAATTCTAGAGTTATTTTGATTAATTATTTTGTTTGTTACTGTTTTACAGTGGCAACACTGGAATAAATCTAGGGAGAGGAACAACGACCAGCAAGGTCGAATAAAAGCGAATAAAAGTGATTCTGATTCTGAAGGTGATGGTCATCTCTACCTGACCCAGAAGATTCCTCTTTGAATCAGGACTGTCCACACCCACCCAGACTCTTCCTGAAGTTAAGCATGCACCTACCTCACAGGACTCTTAAGAGGTAAAACACAAGCCTACCTCACAGGACTATTTTAAGAGGTAAAACACGAGCCTACCTACAGTTTTTTTCCTCAATGCTGCTATTGATGCATATTGTCAAAATGTTCTTACTGATGTATATTTTCAAAATGGTCTTAATACACATTTTCAAAATGTTCTTAATAGTACAGTTTGTTTTCCAAATGTTGCTAATGATGCATATTTTCAAAATGTTCTTACTGATGTATATTTTCACAGACAGCAGAGAATAGATTGCAGTAAATTTAGATATTGTAGATATTTTAGACTGCTTTTTGAGAGAACATACCTCACAGGATTCTTTATAGGTTAAACACTTCTGCATTAGTTGCCTTGGTATTCAGCCCAATTATTTGATCTGAGGTCAAATTCGCGTTTGGTAAGATAAGTCACTTATAACAATAATTTGGAAGGAGTTACAACTTAGTGTATGTCTCAGGTGTTTTCATGTTTGGTAAGGGGCAGTCAAATTCAAATTCAAATTGCTTTATTGGCAGGAAATACATAGGTACATATTGCCAAAGCATCATAAATCAATTCAAAATACATATTTACAATGGAATACTAATAATGAACATTCTATTAAATAAATAAATAAATAAATAAATAAATAAATACAATTTTTAAAAAATAAATAAATGAATAAATAAATAATAATAATAATAATAATAATAATAATAAAATAAATAAATAGATAATTATAATTATGTAGGATGGTCACTCAGTGTCCCTCAGGTTATGGCAAGCTGAGACATATTGAGCCGCAATTGGGGCTGTTGGTCCTTGTCCTAATAGGACTGCACATTTTTCATTCTTTGATAAAAAATGGAAGTTTTTTATAATTTCTAAAAATTTTTGGTAATATATTTTTCTAATATTTGTATATTTTGTACAGTTTAGGAGGAAGTGCATCTCTGTCTCAACCTCTCCTGTATTACAGTGACCACATATTCGTTTTTCTTTTGGTAACCATGAATTTTTGTGTCTGCCTTTTTCAATTTCAAGGGTGTGGTCACTGAGTCTGTATTTGGTCAGGATCCGTCTCTGCTTTGTATCTCTGACAGAGAAGAGATACTCTGCTGGAGTATAGTCTTTTTTCAGGGTTCGATAGCAATTTAGTCGAATTTGTGTTTTGGTTTCTTTATCCCAATGTTCCAAATACAAATTTTTTGTTTGTTGCATAATTTGGGTTATTCTGATTTGCGGCTGGTAAGCAGTGCTGGTCTGAGCGTGATGCAGGTTAGTTTGGGTTATAGAATTAGTAAGCTTCAGTACCAGCTGACTGAGGGGACTCTTTTCTGGGTTCAGTTCTTGGGATTTTAGTGCTTTAGATTGTAGCGTGTTATTGGGACTTGATTTGAGATGTATCCAGAATTTTAGAGCTCTTTTTTGTATATTTATTACCATTGGGAATCAGCCTAATTCTGCCCTACATGCAGTGTTTTCCTTTGTATTAGCAAGATATTTCTGCAGAATTCAGTATGTAGGGATTCAATTGGATTCTTGTCCCATGCAGTGTAGTCTTGCTGACTGAGTGGACCCCAGACCTCACTTCCATAAAGCGCAATAGGCTGAATTACACTGTCAAATAATTTGGACCAGATTCTAATTGGGATATTTAGTTTGAAAAGTTGTCTTTTTATTGCATATATTGCTCTTCGAGCTTTTTCTTTTAATGCATTTACTGCCATGCGGAAACTTCCTGATGCAGTGATAGTCAGACCAAGGTAGGTATAATTCATAGTGTGCTCTAGGGCGGTGTTACCTAGAGTTAATTTGTATCTGTTTTCCTGACATCTGGGCTTCTTTTGAAAAATCATGATTTTTGTCTTTTTAAAATGTACTGCCTGGGCCCAGTTCTGGCAGTATTGCTGAAGAAGATCTAGGTGTTGCTGTAACCCTTTTTCTGTGGGTGACAGCAGGACCAGATCATCTGCATAAAGCAAACATTTGATTTCTTTGTCACACAGTGTGAGACCAGGAGCTGCAGACTGTTCCAACAACACCGCTAACTCATTAATGTATATATTGAACAATGCTGGACTGAGGTTACAGCCCTGCCTCACACCACGTCCTTGCGTGAAGAACTCTGTTCTTTTATTGCCAATTTGTACCGCACACTTGTTTCCTGTATACATAGATTTAAATATGTCATAAACTTTACCCCCTACACCACTTTGAATAATTTTATAGAATAGGCCATGGTGCCAAATAGAATCAAAGGCTTTTTTGAAGTCAATGAAACATGCAAAAAGTTTTCCATTTTTTGTTTGGTGGACATGTTTATTTATTAGGGCGTGTAGGGTATAAATATGGTCAGTTGTATGGTGGTTTGGTAGAAAGCCAATCTGACTCTTACTCAAGACATTGTGCTCGTTAAGGAAGGTTAAAAGTCTTGTATTAAGGATGCTGCAAAATAACTTCCCCAGATTACTGTTTACACAAATGCCTCGGTAATTATTAGGGTCCAATTTGTCTCCACTTTTGTGAATCGGGGATATAAGCCCCTGGTTCCAGATGTCAGGAAAGCAGCCGGAGCTCAGTACCAGGTTGAATAACTTCAGCACAGCCTTCTGCAACTCAGTAGTGCTGTGTTTTAGCATCTCATTTCTGATGCTGTCAGGACCACAAGCTTTTTTTGGTTTTAGAGACTGGAGTTTTTCAGTCAGTTCTAGCAATGAGATTGGGTTATCTAATGGATTTTGATTGCTTTTAATTGTTGATTCAAGGTGGTTTAGTTTGTCTTTAATTATATTCTGATTATATTTTAAATCTTTTTGCGGGATATCTTTGTATAGATTCTCAAAATAGTCTTTCCAAATGGTTCCATCTTGTACAGCCAATTCTTGTGGTGCTGTTGTGCTCAAGTTATTCCACATATCCCAGAACTGATTTTGATTGATTGATTCTTCAATTTCGATTAGTTGTTTATTGATGTAGCTTTGTTTCTTTATTTTCAGGGTTTGTTTGTATTGTTTAAGTATTTCACAATACTTGAGGCATAAAACTTGGTTATCCTGCTGTTTATGTTTTTGGTTTGATATTTGTCTCAGTTGTTTTCTTATATCTTTGCATTCTGAATCAAACCATTTTTCAGTAGGTTTTTGTTTCACATTTTTATGCCTTGTTTTTAAAAGGCTGGCATCAATTGCTGCTTTGTGAAAAATACAATTAATGTCATTAACTGCCAGATTAATTCCTTCATTGTTATTCTGGTAATGTGTATTGTTAAAAATGTTAATAGTGTTAGTTAACTCATTTGAACTGATTGCTTTGATATATTTATCTTCGCTGTCTTGTGCCCATCTGTATGGTTGGGTGAGATTGTACAGCTTACTGGGCTGTTTTTCAGATTTTTTCATATGTACAGTTTTTTTCAGGAACACATTTATTTGATTGTGATCTGAGAGGGGAGTTTGCTGCCTGACAGTAAATGCACTGATAGAGGAGGGGTCCATGTCAGTGATTGCATAATCAACTACACTACTCCCAAGAGCTGAAGAATACGTGAACCGCCCTAAGGAGCCCCCTCTGATCCTGCCATTAAGGATATACAGACCTAAGGCTTGACAGAGATGCACTAACTCTCTTCCATTCTTGTTTACTATTTTGTCTGAGTTGTTTCTTTTTATTTGTGTGGTTGTGATGTGCAGAGGGGTCTGTCCAAACACATGATTATTTCCTTTTGACTCTATGCAGTCATTTTCTGTGCCTGTGCGGGCATTAAAGTCTCCACAGACCATCACATTTCCCTGGGCCTGGAAGTGGACAATTTCTGTGTGGAGGGTGTTGAAGAACTCCTCAGTGAAGTAGGGAGACTCTGATGGAGTAGTGTAGGCTGCACACAAATATATGTTTTTGTCACAGATGCCAATAGATTTACTTATTTTTAACCATATGTGTGTCCTTCCTTGTTGGACAGTTGTGATGTGCTTAGCGAGATCCCCTCTGTACCACACTATTATTCCTCCTGAGTCTCTGCCATGCCGCACAGTGCTCAGCTTCCAGGAGGGTACTATGATTTCATTGTATCCTGAGGGGCACTGAGTGAGCACATCAGTGCGACACCAAGTTTCTAACAGAATTACAATATCAATATTGTCTATGTTTTTAAAAAATTCAGGATCTGTACTTTTTAATCCAAAAGCTGTAGAGTACAAACCCTGCAGATTCCATGAACTAATTCTAAATGATCTCATTTTCAAATCGACAAATAAACATTATATAATCCTAAGTATAATAACAATGTATCTAACACAAATGTTTTTATTTTTCATATTATTAGTTGCATTTATTTACTTATGATAGTTATAGTTAGTATTTATTTACTTATGATAGCTTACTTATTTAGTTATAATAATTAATGAAAAACACCATTGTGCCAGGTTTTTCTCCCTACCCTGTTGGTTGGTTGTACCCAGTCTGCTGCAGAGGATCCCTAGCAGGTGTTTAATTTCTCCAAGTTCTGATGGGGCAGGGAGGGGGGAGGTCTGGGGTGGGGGCGGGGTGGAGGAGGGGGTTATGACAGGGCCGCAGCATAACTTTGGGGCTGCTGCTGTACAGGGGCTCTGTTGGGGGGCGGGGCTGGTGCTCAGGGTGTGGGGTGCTGGGGTGGCTTGGGGGGAAAGGAGGATGAGGAGAATGGCGTGGTCTCTGTGGAGCTCGGGGTGTGTGGGTAGGGGGGTGCAGCTGCATTCTCTGGCGCCCCCCTGTTGGTGGTATCCTGAAACTGCAGGGTTAGTTCAGCAGTCTGCTGCAGAGGATCCCCAGCAGGTGTTTAATTTCTCCTAGTTCTGACGGGGCAGGGGGGGTGGGTGGAGGAGGGGGTTTTGACAGGGCCGCAGCATAGCTTTGGGGCTGCTGCTGTACAGGGGCTCTGCTGGTGGGGCGGGGCTGGTGCTAAGGGTGTGGGGTGCTGGGGTGGCGAGGGGGGAAAGGAGGACGAGCAGAATAGTGTGGTCTCTGTGGAGCTCGGGGTGTGTGGGTAGGGGGGTGCCGCTGCATTCTCTGCCGCCCTCTGTTGGCAGATATGTAAGGCAGGACTGTTGGGTTGCGTCCCAGGGCTGCATCTTTTAGGGTTTTAGCAAAAATTTTGACCCCCTCCTGGTTTAAATGGAGTCCATCATAGAGATGCCAGGAGCGGATGGTGGAGTGGTGTGCCAGGTGCACATTTGGCAGCGTGGCACAACCCCGGTCGATCTCTGAATTTATCTCCTGCAGGATATGGGGAGGTGTATCTGTTCTGGGCAGCAGTGTGGACATGACAACTCGTGAGTTGGGAAACTCTTGTGCTGCTCTTTCTGCCACCTTCCACACTGCTCTGGCAGTTCTGTGGTGAATGTTGGGCAGGTCGTTGGTGCCAGTGTGCACCACGATGCAGGAAGGCTTTCCCAGTTTGTCCCTCTTTAGCAGGTCCATGGCCCTTCCTGTGTTGCTGCAGCGGATTGCCTGGACTTCTTGACCAGGGAACAGCCTCTTTGTTTCCAGGAATTTTCCATTCGAGTCCATGAGCAGGACTACCTGTGCCTGGGGCTTTTCAGTCTTGTTGCTGGAAGGAGGTTGTGTGTCTGAGGGTGGCTGGTTCTCTGGGTGATGCTGTGTGTTGGGAACAGCAGGGCTGTCTGTCGGGTGTGTGTGACTCTCCTGTGTGACAGGTAGTGTGGTAGTGCCAGAGTGTTCAGGTATGGCTGATGGCAGCTGTGTGTCAATGTCAGGGGGAAGGACTGTGTTTTTGGGGGGAGAGCAGTGTGTGTCTGTGTCTGTGGAGCAGGTGTGGGTTGGGCAGGGGGTTGTAGCGTGTTCCCGGAGCTGCTCCCTCAGATCCTGCAGCTCTCTGGAGAAGGCCCTCTCCCTGTGCAGCGCGTCTTCCTTTACTTTGGCCAGCTGAGCTCTCAGGGCCTGGTTGTCTTGCCGCAGCTCTGCACTCAGCTCCTTAATGGCACGGTGGCATTCACTCCGCATCTGGGTGACATCATCTCTCAGGAGCTGGACTGAGCTGGTTTCAGACAGCCTGGACAGGGTGTGCTCTCTGAATTCAACAAATTCCAACTCCAGCAGGGCTAGGCTTTCTGCGATGTGTTGAGAGTGGGGACTGAGTGTGGGGGGGTCAGGGACTGGCAGGCTGTCTTTGGGGTTTGAGGGCTCAGTGTCTTCCTCTTTATCTTCTTCCTCACTGTCAGTTACTGTGGACTTCTCACTCTCTACCTTTCTTTTTAGCTCTAAAAATGTTTCCTCAAAGGAGTGGAAGCTGGCTTCACTCCCTTGGATGAGTACAGTGCCATTGTTATATATGTTTACAGTCATTATAGGGCTGTCAAGGTCTGCGTCCTCATGGATGGTGATTTGGCTGCCATGACAAATTCCTCTTCTTTTAATGAAGGGATAGGTCTTACATATGACTGCTTTCCACACATGGTTACGTTGTGTGTGGAAGATTAGGTTGGTTTTAACATTTATGTCTTTAAGTTTGGTCATGTCTGCGTACAGGCACTCAGGATTGTCACTCAGTAGAGTGAGTTTATAACTCTTCCTGGCCTGGGCACCCTTGAGTTCCGCTGGGTAAATGATCTCCATGGCAACCATACAAATGTAACAATGCTTATAATTCTAATCAAAACCAACAGTCAATTGTCAACTGAAAACTTAACTGTCAATTGTACTGTAAATTGTAATTTGTGATCAAAAATGTTGATCAAAACTTATTAATCATAAAGACTGCACTAAAATGAGCTTTCATATAAAATTAGCTTTTACACAAATGTACTGTCCCTACCTTTTGTTCTTGTGCGACTTTATAGTGTCTTTATACCTATTTGTTTTGTCTTTTTTCTCCTTCATATATTATTATTCTGTTTATTATTTTTGGTTGTTTCCTTTTTGTTTTTATATATCTGTTTTCTTGTTTACAGTCCTTTTCTTTTTCCTATCTTTGCCTTTCTTTTCCTTGTCTTTTCCTTGTCCTCTTGTTGTTCTTTGCCTTTTTGTTTGGTTATTGTGATTTTGTTCCTTAAATCTGCTTCTTTTTAAAAAATTTTAAAAGTTGTAGTTCTCTCAAAAGTTTTTTTTTTTTTGGTTGAAATGCAGTTCAATTACAGTATATAACTTGTGTTATATTAGATTTGTGTTATATAAGCATTTTTCTCTACATAGGATTAAAAAATGTTAAAAATGTTTTTGTTTAGCAGGAGCACATAAATGCTGCTGCCATCATGCTGCTCTGCTCCGGAATCTCTCTCTGACATGCAATTTAAGAATTTTAGTTTATTGCCATTTTTTCGAGCAGACACTATTAGGCAGTTTTTATTTTGCTACTCAAAATCCCTTTGGCTTGTTTCTCTGGGTCATCCAACAGTTTTTTGTTTTGTTTTTTTACAGTAGCAGTATTTATGTTGACGCTGCCCTTCTAAATAAAAGTTTGTTTGATTTATATCCTTTCTAAGTTGTTTATTGCTTATTTAGTGTTACGTCCGGCTCGAAGGGCCGCAGCAAACAAAGTCCAGAAGCACCAAAAACAGACAGAAACTGATCTAAAAACAAGGCACAAAACTAAAACAAACGAAAACACACAAAGTAACAAAAACCAAAGATCTCCACACAAGCCCCAAAAGAAAATCTCCCCTGCCTCATGCTACTGGGCTTATATTGGGCCACAGGCAGGTGGAGGCAATCAGGCAATTAGGCAATTAAGCAACTACCTCCACCTGCACTACCCAGGCAAGCAGAGGCAGGGGACGTAACACCCCCACCCATAAGACAAAAAAAGACAAATTACTGTACAAAACTACACAAAAAAATAAAAAATACCAAATGTCCACGAATTGTCCAGGGAAGTCTGCTGCCGCAGGGAAGAGTGTGTCTACGTGCGGCGTCCTTGCAACCGCAGGGAAGCGTGTGTCTGTGCGCAGCGTCCTCACCACCGCAGGGAAGTGTGTCTGCGCGCATCGTCCTTGCTGCAGGGAAGTGTGTGTCTGCGTGCATCGTCCTCGCTGCCGCAGGGAAGTGTGTGTCTGCGCGCATCGTCCTCGCCGCCACAGGGAAGTGTCTGAATGTCCGCGGTGTCAGAAGTAGGATGGCAGATTCTGGACAAGCCCCCATTTATGTTACGACCCCAGAGTGTCTAGGGGTATATAGGGAGGTAACATAAGGTCTGGGTGTAACGTGGGTAAAGGGGACAGGACAAAACAACAATATATAGTGCAAAACTGGTGGGCGTTTATTTACAGGTGAGAGAGAGCTATTTACAATATGTACAAGTACCAGTAAGGACACAGACATTAACCCATAATAGGGGGAAAAAGAACGAGAGCGGTGGCAAAGAAAAGAACAGAGTAAAATTCAAAACATTCAGATCTGAGTGTTTTGACTCTGGGGTCGTAACATTTAGCATAATTTCCATAATAATGCATATTTTTAAGCAGATTTCTGTAGCCAACAGAACAATAAAGTTATAATGTTAATTCAATTGCATTGAAGATTGATATTTTAGATATTCTAAACTGCTAAATTGAGTTATTCTATTATCAATTATGCCTGTCTACAGTAAACAGTGAGAATTTAAAGTAATCTACTGGCAACCCCCTAACCAGAATGTTACTGTAAATTCAAATAATCACAGAAATATACTGGATTTCATTTTTACTGTAATAGACTGTGAAATCATTCAACAGTATGAATATTGCTGGCATCTCTGCTGCCAGTATTTTACTGTAAATCAAAAAATACAGAAATATACTGAATTTCATTTCTACAGTAATAGGCTGTAAAGTCATTTCACTGTATGAATACTGTAGAATTACAGTATATTGCTGGTGTCTCTGCTTCTAGCACTTTACTGTTATTTTACAGAAAAAATATTTACAGTGTAGCTGACATAGTTTCCCATAGAAAATTTGTGGACTGAACTGATAAAGCGTGTCCAAGCAAGGAGGCCCACAAACCTGACTGAGTTACACCAGTTCTGTCAGGAGGAATGGGCAAAAATTCTGTCTGGCAAAGTATTGTGAGAAGCTTGTGGAAGGCTAACCCCAAGCGTTTGATTCAAGTTAAGCAATTAAAAGGCAATGCCACCAAATACTAACAAATTGTATGTCAACTTTTGGCCCACTGAAAATCTGATATAGTACATAAAAGCTGAGATATATCTGTCTCTTAGCTATTATTTTGAAATGACCTCTTTGGGAATGAAGTAGATACCCCAATTGACTTAACACACGAAATGCATGGTAACATGAAACGTGTGAAGTTGTGAAAAATTGAGTTTGAATGTCTTTAGCCTAGGTGTATGTAAACTTTTGGCCTCAACTGTAATTTTCACATAACCAACATCTTGTGAATGAAGTAACCTTGGAGGAGAGTAAGGAATAAGTAACTCACTAAAGCCGCGTTTCCACCGCAGGAACTTTACCCCGGAACTAGGAACCTTTTGAGGAACTCAGTGCGTTTCGACCGCAGGAACTAGGGTCTAAATTAAGTTCAGTTTATTTTACCCCCAAAAAAGTCCCTGCTCGGGGGGTAGTACTTTCCAAAAGTACCGGAACCTTTGGGGTGGGGCGCAAGCGCTGAAAATTTCTGATTGGTCGACTACTTGCAGTGTTTTATTTCAACCGCAATTTTTAAAAATCTGCAGCCGCAAAACGATTTATTTTCATAATAACTTGAAATCAAACTTGTATGTTATGCGGCGCAGTAGCCTACTTTTGGTTATAGCCTGCCAACGTCTTGGAATAATAACGTGTGCTCTTCTGTTCTTTTCTTGCTTTAGTATTCGTTTTATAAAATGCTAAGCATTCGTGCTGGGACAGCATATTACGTACCAAAACATTCAAACGGTTTAATTCGGATTTTCTTTGTTAGCCCGTTGTAATTGACTCAAAACGTTTGATACAGTTATGTGAGGTATGCGGTAGTTCTGCGTAATTCACATTGGTGATACAGTAAAAGCAAACTGGAAATCACCTTCCGCACTTTTTGTCAGGGTAAAATAACAGGTTAATTCTAGTAATCGTCCCTTTTGCTTTTTCAGACTGCCGTAAGCAAAGCAAACGAGTTTTCGTTCTATTCTTGTCATTTTGCGATTAGCCTATGGAATTGACGATGAGAAAGTAATCAATTCAACAGCAAATTGTTTTTACGACGTGTGCATGTTTTCTGCTGTTGTTGCCAGTTATTTGTGGAATGTGAATGCATTCTGTCACCTCGGATGTCAAGACATGAAAGTGAATGTTCGCATAAAAACATAATGAATGTGTTTGAGAGGATATATAAAACAGGTACAATCTGACTATTGGCTTGTTATATCCTATTTGTTGCATAACAATGGTCCAAGTTCAACTACCAACGACAGTTTTGCTTGACAACGGTAAAATATGCCCAAATGGCTGCAGAAGAATATTTCAATTTCAGGTGATTAAATCGATAAAAATCAATAAATACAAAAGTAACCATATATAGTCATTGTTGGTAACCAGTTGTATATATGTGGAATAAACCCCCCCGAGCTGTCCCGGTTATTAGAAAATAATGTAGGCTACTTCGGTGGTAGTATGGGGTTACAGAAGAAATCATAGGACAGATGGACCGACGACAACGTAACTTTTTCATATGTCAGTGGGCTAATTTGCCTAATCTTCGCGGGACTTTAGACCGCGGTGGAAACGCAGACAATGGGCTGAAGGAACCTTTTAGTTCCTTGAAAAGTAGTTCCTGGGACTAAAAGTTCTGGGTAATTTTGGTGGAAACGCAGCTTAAGATAGTCATTGGCCAAACTGTTCAGAGCTTTAAACGTTAACAGCAAGATCTTATAGTTGATTCTGGATTTGACAGGAAGCCAGTGAAGAGATTTAAACACTGGACTGATATGTTCCCATTTCTTAGTTCTAATTAGGACCCTAGCAGCTGCATTCTGTACAAGCTGTAGAAGTTTCAAGGCCAAGTTGGTGCAACCTGACGGTACAATGTTACAGTAATCAAGCCGAGAGGATACAAATGCATGAACCATTTTTTCATTTACATTACATTACATTACAGGCATTTAGCAGACGCTGTTATCCAGAGCGACTACGCTCTCAAGCTAAGCATTTCTGCCTATCTGCTGTATTGTTAACGTTGCATTTGACAAATAAACTTTTATTTGATTTAATCACTTGGCTAACTCCAGTTAATAGACCGGACATGTTATCTGATGTTATTAATCGGCTTGGGGAATGGAATAAAAATAACCCCCTCTTCTCTAAACGATCAGGATAACGTGTCAAGTTTTGCAAGTTCTGCAACAGCAGCTTTTAACCATCTGCAGAAGCTTTGTCAGTTGTAGCTTGCTAGCTAACTAAAGTTTTTTCCGGCAATCAGCGGGACATTGTGTTGCAGACAATATTGGAAATAAATGTTGGAGAAAGTAGTATATAGCAAGCAGGGATTGGTGCAATACAGTGTTAATCATTCATTTGCTAAAGGTCTACATTCTTTGCAGCATTGGGACAGCAGGTGTGCCATCCTGTGAAGTTATGGCTTGGTGGGGCGGCATGCCTCATACCTACAATCAGGTCCATAAATATTTGGACATTGACAAAGTTATTGTTATTTTAGCTGTCTACCACAGCATATTGGAGTTGAAATTAAATAATGAATATGAGCTCAAAGTGCAGACCTTCAGCTTTAATTTGAAGGTATTTACATCCAAATCGGGTGAACGGTGTAGGAATTACAGCACTTTTTATATGTGGTCCCCCCCTTTTTAAGGGACCAAAGGTAATTGGACAATTGGCTGCTCAGCTGTTCCATGGCCAGGTGTGTGTTATTCCCTCATTATTTCATTTACAAGCAAGCAGATAAAAGGTCTAGAATTGATTTCAAGTGTGGCATTTGCATTTGGAATCTGTTACTGTTAACTCTCAATATGAAGTCCAAAGAGCTGTCACTGTCGATGAACTAAGCCATCATTAGGCTGAAAAAAAACCCCATCAGAGAGATAGCAAAAACATTAGGTGTGGCCAAATCAACTATTTGGTACATTCTTAAAAAGAAAGAACGCACTGGTGAGCTCAGGAACACCAAAAGGCCCGGAAGACCACAGAAAACAACTGTGGTGGATGACAGAAGAATACTTTCCCTGGTGAAGAAAAACCCCTTCACAACAGTTGGCCAGATCAAGCACACCCTCCTGGAGGGTGTGTCAAAGTGTGTCAAAGTCAACAATCAAGAGAAGACTTCACCAGAGTAAATACAGAGGGTTTACCACAAGATGTAAACCATTGGTAAGCCTCAAAAACAGGAAGACCAGATTAGAGTTTGCCAAAAAACATCTAAAAAAAAGCCTGTACAGTTCTGGAACGAAATCCTATAGACAGATGAGACAAATGTCAACTTGTACCAGAATGATGGGAAGAGAAGAGTATGGAGAAGGGAAGGAACTGCTCATTATCCAAAGCATACCACCTCATCTGTGAAGCATGGTGGAGGTAGTGTTATGGCGTGGGCATGTATGGCTGCCACTGGAACTGGTTCCCTTGTATTTATTGATGATGTGACTGCTGACAAAAGCAGCACGATGAATTCTGAAGTGTATAGGGCTATATTATCTGCTCGGATTCAGCCAAATGCTTCAAAACTCATTGGACGGCGCTTCACAGTGCAGATGGACAATGACCCGAAGCATACTGCAAAAGCAACCCAAGACTTTTTTAAGGCAAATCAATCCCCTGACCTGAATCCAACTGAGCATGCATATCACTTGGTGAAGGCAAAACGCCCCAAGAACAAGCAGGAACTGAAGACAGCTGCAGTAGAGGCCTGGCAGAGCATCACCAGGGAAGAAACCCAGCGTCTGGTGATGGGTATGGGTTCAATACTCCAGGCAGTCATTGACTGCAAAGGATTTGCAACCAAGTATTAAAAATGACTATTTAATTTATGATTATTTTTGAGCTCCCAAAATTGTGTGTGGGGGGGGGGGGGGGGGGGGGGGGGGGCGGGGGGGGCTGTGTATAAAAATGGATGTTATTTTTCATACAATATTTTTAAATTAAAGCTGAAAGTCTACACTTAAATCACATCTTGATTGTTTCATTTCAAATCCATTGTGGTGGCGTACAGAGCCAAAATGATGAAAATTGTGTCAC
This sequence comes from Anguilla anguilla, assembly GCF_013347855.1. Taxonomy (NCBI): domain Eukaryota; kingdom Metazoa; phylum Chordata; class Actinopteri; order Anguilliformes; family Anguillidae; genus Anguilla; species Anguilla anguilla. Next base: position 36,476,670 of record NC_049201.1, on the reverse strand, counting down.
AGTCCAAATACTTATGGATCTGACTGTATATAGCACTGAGTTTGGCACTTTTCAGGGTCTCCCAAATAACCACAATGACCGCAGACTCTCAGCCCTTAAAACCATTCATTTCTGTGCCATCATGACAGACAGAATTCACAAACAAATTCACATGTCCACACAATAAAGCCGCAAACTTTGGGGATTTTTATGTTTTTTCCTTCTTTTCCTTTTTCCTGCCTATTACATCATCACAAATGCTCCAGGCCCATGAAGGATATGTCACGCTATTGGAAATTTAGCTACATCAGCAAATAAAAACATTGGATTCACATGCAAAATGGACATATATTTTTAACCAAAATATTTTGTGCCAGCTGTGGCTACTTTGCTGGTGGCCTGCTGGTAACACACTTGCCTGTGAGACCTTTGAATGACTGAGAGACTCAGGATCAAATACCACCAGGCAAATCTCTAACTCGTTATGTAAGCTTATTTGCTAAGTAATAATTACTTTAAAATGATTGCTTTTGCAACAGCCGCCAGCTGTAACAATAAACATGGATCTCATGTTGGTACCTGAACTCTCAGTAACGTCATTCTGCCTTAAAAGTGCATCCCAAATTTGTTGCCTTTTTAAGTTCCTTTACCATTAGGATGCTGCCTTCAGAGGGAGCTCACTTCTTAGGACACATTCATTCAACCTTTATTTAAGATTCTCGGTGACAGTTGAGGATAGAAACCCTCTTTCTCAATGCTCCGGGATTACAAGAGGTATAAGAAGTAAAAGAAATAAAAGAGCATAAAAGAGAAAATAACAAGCATCAATTAAAAACAGTTACAATCAAAAGTGATCAAATCTGTGATCAGGGATCTAAAATGGCCCATATATTTGGACACAGCCATTGTTTAAACTATTCAATTAAATTATTTTTGGACATTTCTTTTGTACTACGGTTATTTTCTGATATGCAAAGATTGATGGGGAATATGTCTGTGTTATGCTATTGTCCAATGTCAAGTGTCTATTTGTCACAACTGTTTGCTTGTTTTGGCAGTCAAATTGTACGGTCAGCTAGCTAGCGGAGGAAGAGAGCCAAGAGGAGTCCTAACTACAATTAAGCTTATCAAAATTGCTCCTAAACACAAAAAGTGGATCTCAGAAGACAAAAGAGAAAACGGACCAGGAGAAAAAAGTAGACAAGTTCCCAGAGTTGGACGGCTTTTAAAAAAAGCTATCGCCACAACTCAATGAATGAATGTTGAAAAGTCTCTGACTACAGGTATGTGAACAGCCTTCCTTGCTGTAATTCAGGCCATGTTTTAAAACTGAGATCATAAACACACACCTCAGTCTTGCGAAAATGCTTATTGTGCATCCACCAGTAACCTTCGGTGAGGGGTATAGGCTACTGCGGTTATTACATTGCCTGTTGCAGTAGTGGCAGCAGTGTGCTGTTTAAATGAATTAATAATTTTTAAAATTAAACAAGAACTACCCAACAAGCATCATTAAACAGGAGAGACTGAATGGACTGGCTATAGGCTACTTTCAGTCAAGAGTGTTGAGCTTGGGAGCTGAAATTGAAGGAGATCGCTGATAATTTTGTAAATGAAGGCTCATCAGATGCCTGTCAAATGAGTGAGTACATAATGTACTTTTCAAGAGGATTTGTGTTTGGTTTCTGATGGTGCCAGCCTGTTGTAGTTTGAATTGGGCCACCATGCCATTTGTCTCAGCAGTTGTTTTGTTTTTTTATTTATATATCAAAGTGGTAGTACTGAACAATAAACCTTGATCATACTGTAAAATTTCAGATAAGGTTAACCGTAATCCACATGCGTTTCTTAAAGTGTTAGTTCACATTTTTAGACCCAGGTCTGCAAATTATGTCATAAATTGGGGACTCCCACTCTTCCAACTCGTCTACGCACAGCTCACTCTGCCATTAGGTTGTTTAGCCAAATAACATTTATATGTAAATATTTTCATCAATAAATAACACAGATTTCAGACCAATATCTACTTTTATAGAACACTGTGTATTTTCCACTCCATTTTGTTAACAGAACCTCTGAGTCTGATTTTAACCTCTTGACCACAAGCATATTATTGAGCATGTGCATAAAATTAAATGGAAAAAATCACTAAGCAATGCAGGCCTAAACTCTACAGAGCTCAACGAATTAGTTAAATGTATATGTTAGGATCTTAAACCTGCTAGGTGTGCAGTTTTAAGAGTCAATGAGGAATGGCAGGTTAAAATGAATGCAGTTTATTGTTCAGTGTTTTCAGTAGTAATGGCAATATACAATGGTGCAAAATGTGAGTGGTGAAATGGCGTAAATGACGTGCAGGAGACCGTGTTGATGATTCTCCCCGAACCATTGCACTTCTCTTCTACACAATCATGACAAACAATGTACAACAATGAATCCTGCTTGCGCTATCTCTGTAAGCATATCACACAGACCTTGGCTTTCCATCAATACAAAACATGATCACACTGTATTATGGAGAACCTAAGTTTTACATAATGCTGATCCAACTGGATGTTTTGCAACTGAGCACTGTCTCTATAACACACATGCTGACTCCCTGTCAGCACAGTAAATATAGTCTGTTTTCTATTGGAGGTCTGATAAGGGGCACACTTCTGTAAACCGCCTTACACTTTCTAACATGAAAGACATTCCAAATAAAGAATCCCTCATTCTTAAGATTGGCTTTGATCAGTTCACACAGTCTGCACACCAGGACTCAAAAACTGGCATGAGGCCAGCTCACCAAACTGCATACGGCAATACTGTTATTTAGCGGGCTGCATTTACACACAACAGGCTGACAAGCTGCCATAACACATTTCCAGTCCACTCGGCAGGCATTGCACCATTTTGTTAATATTCCCATCACTGACATGTTTCATAATGTACATCAACTGGAAGCTGATTAGTTATTTAACATTTATGAAGGTGAGATGTATTCAGAATGGGCTGATTATCTTTACAAATGAAAAAGTTAAATTATTCAACTTACTTCATTGCTGTCTCCCTGACCAGATGTACTCTTTTGCTAAGACACAAAACCTACTTTATTTATACAGCACTTTGATCAGGCCGATCTGTCGGGAAGGTTCAATCACACAGGTCCTTAAGTTCTATTATTTACAACTAATCACCAACCAACGATTTTTATACATTCAACTTGAAGAAGACTCTAATCAGATATAACAGTACAAAGGAATGAGTAGGAACATCTTTCAGTTCCTATTCATCACCTTTCTTTGAACCCTGGGCAGAAATACAGAAATATAGTATAGTGTTCCTGCATAACCAAAAGTTTGAGATTCACATTTCCATAAAAATCTGGTTTTTATAAAATCAACCCTTAATGCCAACATTAGAACATCCTACACTGCAAACACAGAAGCTGTGCATAAACTGTGCATACTTTCCTAATGATTATCCAGATGTTCTTCCTATATGAATCAAATGGAGTGGGCAGACTTATTTGTTTCTTTTATATTTGTATCAGAACATTTAAGCCCAATTTAGACATGGAACACACAAGATTGGCAAGTTAAACTATCCTGGTTATGTAATGGTTTTCCCAGGCATTCACGCATAGGTTCTGCATTGAGTCTTCACTCATGACATGACCATTCCAGATAGATTAGGCAAGTCAGAATTTCTACCCTCCGAAGCAATGCAGGACAAATATTAGTTAGTTCACGTTTAAAACAGCCTGATATTTTGTTGAATAAAAGTTTTGGCAGAGATGTAAATCCTACCAACATTACACCGTTCAATAGTGATAGTTTAGGCAAGTCAGAATTTTTCAGTTTTCAGTTTTGATTGACAACGGTAAAATAATATGCCCAATCGCCTGCGGAAGAATATTTCACTTTCAGCCGATTAAATCGAAAAAAATCAATAAATATAAAAGTAACCATATGTAGCTGTATAAGTGGAATAAACTCCTCCAGGCTGTCCCGTTTTGGAAAATAATGTAGTCTACTTCAGGGCTGGTTAAGCGACCCTACATTATTTTCCAATTACGGGACAGCCCGTCGTGGTTTATTCCTTACATATCATATTACAACACAAAGGATGAATATAAAAAAGGGGCCAGGTGAACGAGAGGGAAAGACACATCTAATCACTGCGGGCTCTGGATGGGAATGAACCTCGTGTGTGCATAATGTGTCACTAGAATATGCATTTTTGATCATGGTTATCTGTGGAGCTGGTTGTCCAGCAGTCTTGATCCTCACCTGCTGTGTAATCCAAACTGTGGAATGGCTGTGACAACAAGTAATCCACAAGATATTCTTCCCCATCCCACTCTCTGCGTCTGCGTCCATGCCTCTCTGTGACCCCTCACTCACGCTGCCGTTAATTGCCTTGTTAGCAATAGCAGCACCACTCCCCTCAAAATCCATTCTCGCCGTTAGCTCAGTCCCTCAGGGCTGCTACAACAAAATAACTGTTGCGTTGGCTAACGTAAGTAGCTAGCTACTGCTCGATAAAAAAGGGAAACGTAAATCTGAAAAAAGGCAATTTGGACAACCTCCTCTGCCTCTATGGACCAGCCTCCTCTGGTTGAAAAGGCTTAAATAAAATGTAATTATAGTAAATTATGTAAAAGTAGTTCGCAATTTGCACGTTATAATACAATACAGTGGTAGAGAATTGAAGATGAAATTTGGAAATTATCATTGGACCAATATTGGACCAGTCAATATTGTATTCTGGTTGTTGATTGGTTAGGGAGTACGTCCTCCCTTGGAGCATCATTTTACGTGTTTTGGCCAATAACAGATCAGCATGAAAAAAAAATTAAGTACATTAAATTGATATAAGAGATCCTGCCCTAAGGAGGACAGCAGGAGCCCGTCCTCCTCTGCCCCCCCACCACCACTTCACACAGACTGCCCTTTCCCCTCTTGCCTGCCCTGCAGGTGTCGCTGTTGAAGCATTTTAATCAGAATTTCAATAATGGATTTTTTTCCAAAGAGAGAAAAAATATTTTATAAATGATACTGACATTTGGTAATGGTTTATTTCAACCAATTACCCTTTTTTATATTTCGAGCTCCCTCTTGCCTCTCGAAAATAGAGGAGGAGCAACCTCCTCTGCCTCTATGGACCAGCCTCCTCTGATTATATATATATATCTGTCAGCCAAGTCAAATAGCTAGCTATATCTGCCATTGATAAGTGGCACAAGCCAGCTTGTCACATTGGGTTACATGAAACACCTGAATATTGGAAGTGCCTGACACGGGTGTTTACCAGGGAGAAGCATTGCATAACACACAAGCAATTCATGAAGCAATAATCACAATTTTGTAGCGCTGTTCTTACAATAGGCAAAGCCATATGTCAAGCAAGGAGAGCAACACAGTTTATTACATTCGTAACATAAATGTTAAAATTTCCCTCAGAAAATCAAACACAGCAGCAATATTCAATGTCTTCTTTCTGCCATTTAAATTCTGTGCCCCTCACACCTGGAATGAACTGCAAAAAAGACTCAAATTGAATTCCATAGTATCATTGCACCTCTGCACTTTGAACTGATGCACGTGTTGTATGTCGCTCTGGATAAGAGCGTCTGCTAAATGCCTGTAATGTAATGTAATCATTGGGTCATTTTAGATCCCTGATCACAGATTTGATCACTTTTGATTGTAACTGTTTTTAAATGATGCTTGTTATTATCTCTTTTATGCTCTTTTATTTCTTTTACCTCAACTGTTACATTACATTACATTACAGGCATTTGGCAGACACTCTTATCCAGAGCAACGTACAACAAAGTGTATAACCATAACCAGGAACAAGTATGACGAAAACCCTAGAGAGAAGTACTGGTCCAAGTGCAGGGAACAACCGCATAGTTCAACTTGGACCCTGAAGGTTAAACTGATTAACACTAAACAACAAGAACGGCAACAACGCAGTCTATGGAAAAAAAATACAAGCAGTAGTTAAGACAGGTGCATTAACTAAGTCACCTACGAAACAGCTGCCTAGTTACAACCCTAAGCTTACAGTCATTTACAGGGGGGTAGGGAGGGATGGGGAGAGGTGCAGCCTGAAGAGGTGAGTCTTCAGTCGTCGTTTGAAATGGGTCAGTGTCTCAGCTGTTCTGACCTCCACAGGGAGGTCATTCCACCATCGTGGGGCCAGAACAGACAGGAGACGTGTTCTGGAAGTGCAGGTGCGAAGAGGGGGAGGTGCTAGGCGTCCTGAGGTAGCAGAACGGAGGGATCTGGCTGGCATGTAGGGTTTGAATATCTGGTGGAGGTATGCTGGGGCTGATCCCTTGACTGCCTGGTATGCTAGGACCAATGTTTTAAATTTGATGCGAGCTATAACAGGCAGCCAGTGGAGGGTAGTGAGCAGGGGAGTGACGTGGGAGTGTCTGGGGAGGTTGAAGACCAGACGAGCCGCAGCATTCTGAATGAGTTGCAACTGTCACCGAGAATCTTAAATAAAGGTTGAATGAATAAATGAATGTATCACATTTGTGCATGAATTGAGGGCAGAATCAGTATTTTTTTAAATTGTGCTAGAAACTAAAGGTCTTATTTCAGAATTGGTAAACTATTGTGTGCGCTATCCTGGAATGTTGTGCTGGTGTTCACACTAGAGCCGTGGCAAAAGATTACTAGGTCCTGACCCAATAAATTGGAGGAATAACTTAAGTAGGATATTAGCGACTTTGCACTTTTACTGAATATAAACAATATTAGCAACTTTCACTTTCTACTCCAGTACATCGATAAAGATATTACATACTTTTTACTCAAATATATTTCTATTGACAACTGTCGTTACTTGTTACATTTCGTAACAAGTAGGTCGTCAGCAAAATTTTCTCTGGATTGGCTGGTATAATGTGGTGTAGGGACATACAGAGGGGACTGCTACAGTGGCTCGAGCTGCTGCCCCTTTGTCCTCCTTGGCTGAAATGACCCTCTGGACCAAATAAATAAATATTATTATTATTATTATTATTGTGTTGTTGCTGCTGTTATTGTTATAATCATGATATATATTTGTCATCCAGGTACATGGCATGCACAAGTCTGTGTATGTATGTGTGTGTGCGGTGTGTGTGCATGTGTGAGAGAGTGAGTTTTCATACAATGTCATGATGTAGTGTGCTGACGTTGGGGGGGGGGGGGGTGGGTTTCTTGGCTTGAGCCCCTGCCCCTCAAAATGTCGGTGCGCTCCCACGTGGTGAAAACATGTATGTACACTGACTTGACTTGCCGTGGCATGTAGGCGGCACAGTGCCAATGTGAGTGCATTGCCTAGCGAATCTCATTCTGTGTTTAGTACCTAATTGTCACTGACTGTAGCTACATCCTAAAGTCAGTGTAGGGGACATGCCGGTACTTCTCATAGTGGGGCACCAAACTGTAAAAGATATACATCAATATCCTCATAGGTGGCGCCAGCATGTAATAATCAGTCTCATAATAATTATACAAACTATAAATTAGCAATTCAAATTAATAATTAAATTATTATTAAAATTACACCTTATAGTCAATCTTAACCAAATCACAATATCATTCAGCTAATACTAAATTAATATAAATGATTTAGCTAAGGGGTGATTCATTAAGTTCTTTGGATTAGCAGCGGCTGACTCAATTCAACACAAGGGTAATATAAATACAGACAACTGTGTAAATATAGTAGAGTTTATTAAACACAAAGTACCGAAAAGGCAAAGCACAATTCTCTACGATGATGTATAACAAACTATGAGTGCATGTGTGTGTAGGTGTTGTGTGTGCATATGTGGGCGTGTGAGTATGTGAGTGAGGAATGTTGGATGTTCTCCTGGGGGGGGAGAAAACTAACGCAGCACGGTGGATGGCTTATTAGAGCCAACCGAACAAACAGAATTTTTATGTTAATCATTAAACACGATAACTGTTACATACATCCAAGCACAAAAGTGGCTACATTCGGACCGTCGCTAATTATACTAAGCCCAGAGTTACAGCCTTACTTGAGTGTCCTTTGCTTTGGGTTGGTTGTTAGAAAAATGTTTCCTGGGTTCCAGTGTGAAGTCTGTGGAGGTTGTGGTGGAAATGGGAAGCTGGTTGCACTTTCTGTTCCAAAACATGCAACCGGATCCTCCGCTAGCTGCTTTCTTCTTGGGACTCGCTCTGCAGGATGCATCGGTCGTGCGTCGCTCTCCTGGTTCCTCGACCACCTCTAAAAATAGCGCTTCGTAGTGCCTCGTTCTGCCAGCAGCCACCGAGTATATTCGGGCCTGGGTCCGTTGCAGGCCTTGTGAACTGTTCCTGACGTGTGGACTCACGCAGGAGGGAGACGGGAGATGGGTGGCGAGTCCAGGGAGAGGACAATGGAAGCGAGAGCGGAATGGGAAAAGGAGAAGAGAGGAGAGAAAAAGAGAGGAAAACGCCGGCAACCTCCATTTTTATTGAAGGCTGCGCGTTTCGAATTTACAGTGAGCCAATACTGTTACAGGAAAGCTGTAGTAGGGGGCGTGGTTACGTGAGTCACTATGAGGTAGGCTTTGTAGTTCACTGTCTTTTGTAGGCCATGGTACCTACATCAGTAACCAGAGATTTTGAAATGGCAGAAGCGGAGTTGGCTGCTGAGAGCTACAACGAACGCACCATTTCCAGTTCCAGTGCACTGATGACCATCCATGGCCTTATTTCAAAGAAATGTTTACCTTTGTTGCCATATAAAACAACTCAAACAAGATGAAGTGTCTACTTTGCTTGCCACAACCCAGGGAAATAAGTGGCATAACATTTGAGGAAGCACATTGTGGTAAGCTAAATAGTGTTGGCTACAGCAACTACTTATACAACCCAAGGTGAACTAAACTAGCTAGCTAGCTAGTTAACGTTAGCTTGCTGTTATTAGCTAAGCAGGAAAGTGTTTGGTGCTGCTATCTGTAATCATGAAAATACAGCCAGGTCCATAAGTATTTGGACAGTGACACAACTTTCATCATTTTGGCTCTGTACACCACCACAATGGATTTGAAATGAAACAATCAAGATGTGATTTAATTGTAGACTTTCAGCTTTAATTTAAGGGTTTTATCAAAAATATTGTATGCACAATGTAGGAATTATAACCATTTTTATACATAGCCCCCCCCCCCCCCCCCCCCCCCCCCAATTTTAGGGGCTCTAAAGTAATTGTACAAACTACTAAACATAAATTGTCATTTTTAATACTTGGTTGCAAATCCTGAAGTCTTGAACCCATAAATTCCCTTGGGATTTGCTACAAAACATTAAGCTAATTAGAATTAAAGTTAGTCTAGCAATTGCCTTTAACGTACAGCACATTAATTGATGACCATACGGGTTTTAAACAGCACAAACATTAACTAGCTAAAGGTTGTGACGACACCAGGCAATCTCAACTAACATTATCTAGCTAACTAAGTGCAATCAGGATTCAGCTGTGCAGAACCCGCAGAAGTTCTCCTAGAGCGGGCTAAGTATCTGTTTTTTGCCATTAGTGTAGCTAGATTAGACTTCTACCTGTTTTGTAGTTTGCCCAGCATTAGTTTTGGTGTTTGTTTGTGAAGTGTAGTTTGAAGTGTAGTATCTTATTAGCCTCATTTGCTCTTAACTGACTGCATCAAGCAGGCATTGTGTGGAGCTAGTTAGCTGCTGGTTTGTGGGGCAATTGCTTAGTCACCAGCTGCTTTTCATTTGCTAATTAGGGCTTGTAGTCTGGCTTGGAGCGACGCTATATTAGAACTGTTTGGAGTTAGTTGGTCAGAAAGTGCAATCAGGATTCAGCTGTGCAGAACCCGCAGAAGTTCTCCTAGAGCGGGCTAAGTATCTGTTTTTTGCCATTAGTGTAGCTAGATTAGACTTCTACCTGTTTTGTAGTTTGCCCAGCATTAGTTTTGGTGTTTGTTTGTGAAGTGTAGTTTGAAGTGTAGTATCTTATTAGCCTCATTTGCTCTTAACTGACTGCATCAAGCAGGCATTGTGTGGAGCTAGTTAGCTGCTGGTTTGTGGGGCAATTGCTTAGTCACCAGCTGCTTTTCATTTGCTAATTAGGGCTTGTAGTCTGGCTTGGAGCGACGCTATATTAGAACTGTTTGGAGTTAGTTGGTCAGAAAGTGCAATCAGGATTCAGCTGTGCAGAACCCGCAGAAGTTCTCCTAGAGCGGGCTAAGTATCTGTTTTTTGCCATTAGTGTAGCTAGATTAGACTTCTACCTGTTTTGTAGTTTGCCCAGCATTAGTTTTGGTGTTTGTTTGTGAAGTGTAGTTTGAAGTGTAGTATCTTATTAGCCTCATTTGCTCTTAACTGACTGCATCAAGCAGGCATTGTGTGGAGCTAGTTAGCTGCTGGTTTGTGGGGCAATTGCTTAGTCACCAGCTGCTTTTCATTTGCTAATTAGGGCTTGTAGTCTGGCTTGGAGCGACGCTATATTAGAACTGTTTGGAGTTAGTTGGTCAGAAAGTGCAATCAGGATTCAGCTGTGCAGAACCCGCAGAAGTTCTCCTAGAGCGGGCTAAGTATCTGTTTTTTGCCATTAGTGTAGCTAGATTAGACTTCTACCTGTTTTGTAGTTTGCCCAGCATTAGTTTTGGTGTTTGTTTGTGAAGTGTAGTTTGAAGTGTAGTATCTTATTAGCCTTATTTGCTCTTAACTGACTGCATCAAGCAGGCATTGTGTGGAGCTAGTTAGCTGCTGGTTTGTGGGGCAATTGCTTAGTCACCAGCTGCTTTTCATTTGCTAATTAGGGCTTGTAGTCTGGCTTGGAGTGACGCTATATTAGAACTGTTTGGAGTTAGTTGGTCAGAAAGTGCAATCAGGATTCAGCTGTGCAGAACCCGCAGAAGTTCTCCTAGAGCGGGCTAAGTATCTGTTTTTTGCCATTAGTGTAGCTAGATTAGACTTCTACCTGTTTTGTAGTTTGCCCAGCATTAGTTTTGGTGTTTGTTTGTGAAGTGTAGTTTGAAGTGTAGTATCTTATTAGCCTCATTTGCTCTTAACTGACTGCATCAAGCAGGCATTGTGTGGAGCTAGTTAGCTGCTGGTTTGTGGGGCAATTGCTTAGTCACCAGCTGCTTTTCATTTGCTAATTAGGGCTTGTAGTCTGGCTTGGAGCGACGCTATATTAGAACTGTTTGGAGTTAGTTGGTCAGAAAGTGCAATCAGGATTCAGCTGTGCAGAACCCGCAGAAGTTCTCCTAGAGCGGGCTAAGTATCTGTTTTTTGCCATTAGTGTAGCTAGATTAGACTTCTACCTGTTTTGTAGTTTGCCCAGCATTAGTTTTGGTGTTTGTTTGTGAAGTGTAGTTTGAAGTGTAGTATCTTATTAGCCTTATTTGCTCTTAACTGACTGCATCAAGCAGGCATTGTGTGGAGCTAGTTAGCTGCTGGTTTGTGGGGCAATTGCTTAGTCACCAGCTGCTTTTCATTTGCTAATTAGGGCTTGTAGTCTGGCTTGGAGCGACGCTATATTGGAACGGTTTGGAGTTAGTTGGTCAGAAAGTGCAATCAGGATTCAGCTGTGCAGAACCCGCAGAAGTTCTCCTAGAGCGGGCTAAGTATCTGTTTTTTGCCATTAGTGTAGCTAGATTAGACTTCTACCTGTTTTGTAGTTTGCCCAGCATTAGTTTTGGTGTTTGTTTGTGAAGTGTAGTTTGAAGTGTAGTATCTTATTAGCCTCATTTGCTCTTAACTGACTGCATCAAGCAGGCATTGTGTGGAGCTAGTTAGCTGCTGGTTTGTGGGGCAATTGCTTAGTCACCAGCTGCTTTTCATTTGCTAATTAGGGCTTGTAGTCTGGCTTGGAGCGACGCTATATTAGAACTGTTTGGAGTTAGTTGGTCAGAAAGTGCAATCAGGATTCAGCTGTGCAGAACCCGCAGAAGTTCTCCTAGAGCGGGCTAAGTATCTGTTTTTTGCCATTAGTGTAGCTAGATTAGACTTCTACCTGTTTTGTAGTTTGCCCAGCATTAGTTTTGGTGTTTGTTTGTGAAGTGTAGTTTGAAGTGTAGTATCTTATTAGCCTCATTTGCTCTTAACTGACTGCATCAAGCAGGCATTGTGTGGAGCTAGTTAGCTGCTGGTTTGTGGGGCAATTGCTTAGTCACCAGCTGCTTTTCATTTGCTAATTAGGGCTTGTAGTCTGGCTTGGAGCGACGCTAGCGTCGCTCCCTCCCAGTTTGTGTCATTGCATCCCTATCCTTCTACCACCACCCTTCCTCTCTCTACTCCCTGTCCTCACTGCTATGCTATGTGCCCATCCCATCCCAACCGGTTCTCTCCCCTTCAGAACTCGCTTCTGCAGGCGAGGCCCCCCGCGGCGACGGAACCCCTCCAACCTTCGCTATCCCTCATTGACCCCCTGTGACAACTTCACGGTCGCAGGAGGGCTATGGAACTGCCAGTCTGCTACGCGGAAGGCTGACTTCATTTCAGCCTACGCGTCCCTCCTCTCTTTACATTTCCTTGCCCTCACTGAGACCTGGATCACACCAGGCAACACTGCAACCCCTGCAGCCCTCTCCTCCTCCTTCTCCTTCTCTCACACCCCCCGCCCATCTGGCCGTGGTGGGGGCACAGGTTTGCTGATCTCTCCCTCCTGGAAATTCTCTGTTCTCCCCCTCTCTCACCTCTCCATCTCTACCTTTGAATACCACTCTGTCTCAATCACCTATCCTGTTAACTTGTATATTGTAGTTATCTATCGCCCTCCAGGGCCCCTGGGAAGCTTCCTTGATGAGCTCGACACCCTGCTGAGCTCCTTCCCAGAGGATGGCACCCCACTGATCCTCCTGGGAGACTTCAACATCCACCTTGATGCCTCCCACTCCGCAGCCTTCCTGCCTCTACTTCACTCATTCGATCTCTCCCTAATGCACTCCCCACCAACACACAAAGCTGGCAATCTCCTAGACCTGGTTATCCTGAGGAATTGCTCCTCTTCCAATCCCACAGTGACCCCTCTGCACCAGTCTGACCACCACTTCATTTCCTTCTCCCTCCCTCTTACTCCCCTCCCTCCCTCCCCTCCATCCACTCCTACTGTCATGGTCCGCCGTAACCTCCGCTCCCTCTCTCCCTCCTCTCTCGCTTCCAGTGTCACTGCTTCACTCCCCACTCTTGAATCCTTCTCCAACCTTCCCACTGACTCCGCATCCTCCACTCTGTCTTCCTCGCTCTCCTCAGCACTTGACTCTCTCTGTCTTCTAGTCTCCAGGCAGGCACGCTCGTCCCCTCCCAGTCCGTGGATGTCTGACCCTCTCCGAACCAACCGGGCCAGCCTACGTGCAGCGGAGAGGAAGTGGAGGAAATCCATGGCTCAATCCGACCTGTCTACCTACCAGTCTCTACTAGCTACATTTTCTACCGCTGTAACCTCTGCCAAAATTAATTATTATCAAACAAAAATTCATAAATCTGCCTCTAACCCTCATCAGCTGTTCTCCATTTTCTCCTCTCTCCTCAGCACTCCTTCCCCACCTCAGTCCTCCCTCGCTGCAGATGACTTTGCAGTTTTCTTCGATGAGAAAATTGCAGACATCCGCAGCTCCTTCACGTCCACCACCACCCTTCCCCACTCCCCCAGCTCTGTTCCCTCCCCTTGTTTCTCCACTTTCTCTCCCCTCACTGACTCTGATGTTTCCCAGCTCCTACTCTCCCACCGCCCTACCACCTGTGCTCTTGACCCCATCCCTTCCTCTCTCCTCCAGACCATCACACCTGACATCCTCCCATATGTCACCTCCCTCGTGAACTCCTCCTTGTCTTCTGGATGTTTCCCCTCTTCTTTCAAGCTGGCCCACGTCACCCCACTGCTGAAAAAGCCCACTCTGGATCCCTCTGTCATCCAGAACTACCGTCCTGTCTCCCTTCTCCCTTTCCTATCCAAAACAATTGAACGAGCTGCTTCTAATCAACTCTCCTCTTTTCTCTCCCTGAACAACCTCCTAGACCCCTACCAGTCTGGCTTCAGACCTGGCCACTCGACAGAGACCGCACTCCTCTCGGTCAATGAGTCGCTTCACGCCGCACAAGCAGCCTCCCATTCATCTGTCCTGATCCTCCTAGACCTTTCTGCTGCCTTTGACACCGTCAACCATCCCATCCTCTTGTCCTCCCTGGCAGCTATGGGGATCTGTGGCACAGCACTTGACTGGATTGAGTCCTACCTCTCCGGTCGCTCCTTCCAAGTCGCCTGGGCTGGTGCAGTATCAGCACCTCGCCCCCTTGCCACAGGAGTTCCCCAGGGCTCTGTCCTTGGTCCCCTCCTATTCTCCCTGTACACCCAATCTCTTGGTCCTGTAATCTCTGCCCATGGGTTGTCTTATCATTGTTATGCCGATGACACCCAACTCTTTCTCTCCTTCCCGCCCTCTGACACTCAGGTCTCTGCTCGCATCTCTGCTTGCCTGAGGGACATCCAGAGCTGGATGGATAACCACCATCTTAAGCTGAACCCAGGCAAGACGGAGATGATCTTCATCCCTGCTCCATCCTCTAACCTTCTCGACTTTTCTATTTCCCTGGGGGACACTGTGGTGTCATCACCCACCGCAAAAAACCTTGGAGTGGTGATGGACAACAGACTGTCCCTCTCCCAGAACATCACGGCGGTGAGTCGAACGTGCAGGTTCTTCCTGTACAACATCCGGAGAATCCGCCCCTTCCTCACCACCTACGCAACCCAGCTCCTGGTTCAAGCGATGGTCCTGTCCCGCTTGGACTACTGCAACTCGCTACTGGCTGGTCTGCCAGCATCCGCCATCAGACCCCTGCAGCTCATCCAGAATGCTGCAGCGCGTCTGGTCTACAACCTCCCCAGACATTCCCATGTCACCCCCCTGCTCACTGACCTCCACTGGCTGCCTGTTATGGCTCGCATCAAATTTAAGTCCTTGGTGCTTGCATACCAGGCAGCTAAGGGGTCAGCACCAGGGTACATTCAGAGGATCATCAGACCCTACACACCAGCCAGACCTCTCCGTTCTGCCACCTCTGGACGCTTGGCACCTCCCCCTCTTCGCGTCTGCACTTCCCGCTCCCGTCTGCTGTCTGTCCTGGCCCCTCGCTGGTGGAATGACCTCCCCGTGACGGTCAGAACAGCAGAGAATCTCACCACTTTCAAACGCAGACTGAAGACTCATCTCTTCAGGCTGCACCTCTCCCCACCCCTCCCTAGCCTATAGTTCAGCTCACTGTACCTAGCTAGGATAATTTGATTATGTTAGTGTATCTGGCAGGATTGTTTTTGTATGATTAGGTGTGATTCCAGTGCTAGTTTGTACTTGGTAGGATTCTTGCTTGCTGAACAAGCTTACTCTACAGGGTTGGAGTCCTGATCGATGTGGTCACTTCTGGCACTACGATCCTTACTTCACTCTAGTGTTTCTTTTGCGCCTCTACATCATGAAACCTATGCACTTGTTGTACGTCGCTCTGGATAAGAGCGTCTGCTAAATGCCTGTAATGTAATGTAATGTAAGTTAAGTTAACATTACGTTTGCGTGGACACAATAAGGGAATGAAACATAATGTTGCCACAACTCGCTTTGCCTTGTTGGAGGGCACATGAGGAGTGAATGTGCAGTCAGTGGCTTGGGTCAGATGAACATATGACAGTCATTCTAATTCATTTAGCTACTATGAGTTTGTCTTGTTAAATTATTTATTAATGAGTTTAGATCTTTTCCTTTTACTAGGAAAAACTAGGAAACTAAGTTTACTTTTATTAGGTATAATTGTTACTCGCATGCCGCTGTAGAGAGCAGAGCCGGAGGCATTACCTATTACAGTAAGTGAAGGCACTTACTTTATCTCATTACATTACATTCATTTGGCAGACGCTTTTATCCAAAGCGACGTACAAAAGAAAGTGCATTTCATGGTCGTATACAACTGCTGAACACGGGTTCAGTAAGGTACAATACTTATTTTGTACAGCTATTTCTAGCCGAGAACAATGAACACTATTCTGGCCTAACATCTGCAAAGCCAACTAGGCAGAAGAATAAGCTACAGTATTAGGACAAATACAAATTACCAAGAAGTGCAGGGATGGGGCAACATGTAACAAGTGACAGGAAAAAGGTTTTTTTAAAAAAAAATTTTTTTTAAATTATTATAAAAGAGTGAAATATACAGCGTGGTGGTGGTTAGTCTAGGTATAGTCTGAAGAGATGAGTCTTCAGGCCACGGCGGAAGATGGGTAGTGAGGGGGAGGTTCGGAGAGGGACGGGGAGTTCGTTCCACCACTGGGGAGCTAGGGTGGAGAAGCTCTGTAATCCCTTTGGGCGGGTGGGAGGGGTTATAAGGCGCCCTGCTGCCGCAGAGCGGAGTGGTCGAGCAGGCACATAGAATTGAGTCATGTCCTGCAAGTAGATGGGGGCTGTCCTGTTGGCAGCAGTGTAGGCAAGGGTCAGGGCTTTGAACCGGATCCTGGCAGCGACCGGTAGCCAGTGAAGTGATCGCAGCAGAGGAGTGACGTGGGAGAATTTGGGGAGGTTGTAGATGAGTCGGGCAGCGGCATTCTGAATCATCTGTAGTGGCTGTATGGCACAAGCTGGCAGGCTTGCAAGGAGAGAGTTGCAGTAATCAAGGCGAGAGGTCACCGTAGCCTGGACGAGCAGCTGGGTGGAGTGCGTTGTCAGGTATGGTCGAATCCTCCTGATGTTGTACAGGAGGAATCTGCAGGACCGTGATGTTGCCTTGATGTGCTCCTTGAGGTCCAATTGGTCATCCAGGACCACCCCCAAGCTCTTGGCAGAGTGAGAGGCAGTCACTGTGGTGCCATCAACCGTGATTGAGAGTTCACGAAGCAAGGAGGTCTTGCACGGGAAGAAGAGCAGCTCAGTTTTGATGAGGTTGAGCTTCAGATGGTGGTTAGCCATCCAGGTGGAGATGTCAGCCAGGCAGGAAGAGATCTTATCATTGACCTGTGTGGCCGAGGGGGGGAAAGAAAAGAAGAGTTGTGTGTCATCTGCATAACAATGATAGGAAAAGCCATGTGAATTAATGACTGAACCAAGAGATCTGGTGTATAAGGAGAACAGCAGAGGACCCAGTACAGATCCCTGCGGCACTCCCGTAACAAGTGGATGAGAAGCAGAGGCAGACCCCTTCCAGGTGACCTGGTAGGTCCTATCTGCAAGATAGGAAGCGAACCAAGACAGGGCAGTCCCGGCAATTCCCATCCCAGCCAAGGTGGAGAGGAGTATTTTATGGTTGACCGTGTCAAAAGCTGCAGACAGGTCAAGAAGGATCAGGACAGAGGAGAGGCGTGAGGCTCTTGCAGTGGCAAGTGCCTCCGTCACAGCTAGGGGCGCAGTCTCTGTTGAGTGCCTGGATCGGAAGCCAGACTGGTGAGGGTCTAGCAGGTTGTTCTGATGGAGAAAAGAGGTTAATTGTTTAAGAACTGCTCGTTCAAGGGTTTTGGACAGAAAGGGTAGAAGCGATACGGGTCGATAATTCGTTACATCGGAGGGGTCTAAGGTGGGTTTTTTGAGAAGTGGGGTAACACGAGCCATCTTAAAATCAGAGGGAACATGACCAGAGGAGAGAGAGGAATTAACAATGGAGGACAGATAGGGAAGGAGCTCACTGGAAATGGATTGGAGAACTTTAGATGGGATGGGGTCAAGTGGACAAGTGGTTGCACGATCTCGGAGTAAACAAAGAAGGCACTCGAGAATTAAAGCATGCCTGTCCCTTTTTTTCAGCTGTCAATGTGGCACCTTATGTCTTTACCCTATACAGAGATGTTAGATGTTTGTTTTATTGCAAAATGTTTTTTCAAATTGTACTTTTGAAAACTTAAGTACATTAAAACCCAAATACTTGGAGACTTTGACTCAAGTATTTTTTAAATAGGTGACTTGCACTTCTACTAGAGTAATTATTTAATGGTTGTATCTTTACTTTAACTCAAATATGATATTATAGTACTTTTACCACCACTGACAATGACACAGATTGCCTGAACATTTACAGATGAATAAGTTTGTGTGAAAGGGGCTTTCGCACAAATAATTTGAGGGTATATATCCATATTTGAAGGTGTACATCCATATTGGGTGATCTATGTAGGTATTATAGCTATTTCCATACATAGTTCCTCCATTATAAGGGACCAAAGTTATTGGACAACTTAATATGATCTTTAATAATGCTGTCATATTTAGTACTTGGTTGCAGTTCCTGTACATTCAATGACTGCCAGACGTCTATGACCAAAAGACATCACCAGACGCAGGGTATCTTCCCTGGTGATGCTTTTCCAGGCTTATACTGCAACGATCTTCAATTTCAGTTTTTTTCAGGGCCTTCATACTTGGCTTCAGCATGTGAAATGCATGTTCAATTGTATTCAAGTCTGGTGATTGACTTTGCTAGTCAAAATCCCACTTTTGGGCCTAAAAAAACTCCTTGGTTGCAATAACATTGTGTTTGGGGTCATTTTCATGTTACAAGGTGAAGTGGCGTCCAATTAGTTTTGAGGTCAACATAACATAATGATGGAAACAGGCCATTCAGCCCAACAATGCTTGCCATTTTCTGGACTAAATTGTACCTGGTGCTGTTATTACCTACAAACTAGATAGTAACTAGCACCGTATCAAGCCTGGTCATGAAAATCCCCAGAGTTTCTTACGCTGCTATGTGACCTGGCATTCCACACACTGAACACTCTGCATAAAAAATTCTAATGTCTGTATGGAATTTACATTTAGCTCATTTCCATTTATGTCCCCTCATTCTACTAACAGACCTCAACCTGAAGAATCTGTTGTACATCACTTTATTGATCTCGTTTATGAATTTTAAAGCCTCAGTCACGTCACTTCTAAGTCTCCTTTTACTAAGCTTGAAGAGATTAAGCATCTTAAGTCTTCCCTTATACTGTTATCTCTCATACCTGGAATCAATTTGGTTGCTCGTCTTTGAACCTTTTCCAGAGCCTCTATATCTTTCTTGTAGCTCCGACCCCAGAACAGCACACAATTCTCCAAGTGTGGTCTAACAAATGTATTGTACACAATAGTATAACTTCTTAAGGATCATATCAAAACTAAAAGGTTACGCCTTGGTGGGGGCATGCCCCATACCTATACAGCACCGAGAGTTTGGCACTTTTCAGGGTTCCCCACAGAAATAACCACAACAGCCACAGACACTCAGCCCTTAAAAACATTAATTCTGTACATTCTTCCTCTTCTCTCTTCTTCTTCTTCTCATTCTTATTTTTCCTGCCGTCTATCCCACTAACAACATGTCTCCCCATTGGACATTTTTCCGACACCAGCCAAATCTTCACCTACACGACCCAATCAAAAACTTGCTTACACACGCAAAATACCTATACCTTTTTACTCTGAAACATTTCCTGTTTAAACAGCTAGTCTGCCTGTGGCCTAGTGGGCAAGGTTACAGTCTTGGGAGCATGGGGTCCTAGGTTCAAGCCCAGCTAGGAACACGTTTCTTTAACCTGCTTTTACCCTCACTAATAATTGTCTACTACTTCTCAATTATTGCTTTTGCACCATATCTACCCGCCGTTCACCGAACGTATACACTGCATTATGACGTACCGTCTGCACGTTCAGTTATTAACCGGCTACAATATTGAAAAGCCGTATGGATTCAACGGGAGCTCTTCTGTGCTTACTGGCCTGTGTTCTTCTTTAAAACCACGGACAGGTTTGCTAATGATATTTCACGCATTGCATAGCTACGTCATGGTGCTGCACTAACAAAGTCACAGACTGGTAAACCTCCGGTTGAAGGATTGAATCCCGCCTCGCCCTCAGGCAGATAATTTCCTCTTTTACACTAACGTTTTCTTACGCTTATATTTGCTTTACCAAAACTCACTCACGGCCACCCATATGCATTTCATGACGGCAAATGTATTCCTTTTATTAAAACGTTACCCCAGTTCACCACTGTGCCATTTCTACTAACTATATTTCTTCATTTGGCTACCGTACAAAACCTTTTTATCAGCAAACGCCACGTTTCTACATTCATGTTACCTCACCCTGTTCTCTATCTAGCCACATACAAACAATTACTACGTATGTACGTTCTGCAACTCCCCATTAAAACATTACATTTAAAATCATGACTCACTCATAATTATAACTACTAGTACTGAACATGAGAAAAGCACATCAGTGCATTAGATTTCACACGTTACTTAACCCTCCACTTTAACGACTAATGCTTTATACCGACTGTTATATATACCGTTCGATAAGGAAACTAAGCTCGCTCATGGTCACTTCATTTACTTCGCACTATAGTCTGTGATCATGTCAACCTTCACCCTACATGCCCATTCTGCTAAAAACATATTGTTTCAACTACGCAATGTCATAATTTCTCCTAATTTTTCTCACACTGTTGTTATTTTCTCATATGCAAAGCTTGCTGGGACATATGCGTCTGCTCCTATTCTCCACTATCAAGTTTTCCGGTTCTAGCTTAGCAAAACAGCGAAGAGGATTCCTACCTGCAGCCTAGCCTTATAAAATGCCTTATAAACCTTACAAACACTAAAAGTGCATCTCCACGAAATAACAGACAACGGAGCAGGACAGAAGGGTACACAAGTTGCGACCTAGGGAGCTGTAATTCTATAGGCTTGCTGATTCTTTTGTCAATCAAGGCTCGTTGGATGGCCGTCAAATCCGTGAGTACATACACTGGCCATATTTCACCTGAATTTCTGATGTGTTTACACTTACGCCTCCGCACCCTTTGTCACAGCCACTGTTTTATATAGCAAACCGAAACTGCTAAACGGTACACGCTCAGACTACAAATTCACACAAGGATAGCCATAATCCACAACCGTTTCTTACAGGGTCACTTCGCATTTCTCACTCTCATAATAAAACGCTTTGCAAAAAGAAATGATATCTCATAAAAAACACGTTTTCAACGTACAAAAATGCCAAGTTACTCACACATACAAGACATACATCGTCTATAACTCATTCATTCAGACTGCCAAAATCCAGGCCTGCCATTAAAAGTATTGATATCAAAATGACGCCATGGTACTACAAACAATATAGGCTATCTTGCCTCACCGAATATTAAATAAGATGTATTCCAAAGCAATGCTACCCAATATTTCCCCAATTCTTTCAAGTCACTTGGCCCTGTGTTTTGTAATCTTACCATTTTACAATGTCATGCAAACTTTCTGTCAGATCAAAGTGTCAAATATTTCGTATTGCCTCATGGAACACATTGAAATTCATGTAGAAAACTGCTGGTCAGTAACTACAGGAAGCATATTTCTCCAGAAAACATATGTTTATACTTGCTTCTGAACTGAATTTGAGTAAATGTACAAGTGATTGTATATTTGCTACGTACAATAAATACTGCATGTAAAATACATATTGTACATACGTACATAGAGAACTTCTTTATCCCCATGGGGACATTTCCCTCGCAGCATGTTAGATTCACATTTACGAACACACATTTATACCAAGAAACATACAATCTTTCACGCAACAGAAAGCCTGGGCAGCGAAATACATACATACCAATACAAATTGGACATAGAGACGCCTATTCAATCAATCTTGACTGTGAGAAAGCCATCCACACATATGTTTGGCCTGTCCATGTACTGCATGCTTATACACACAGGGCCAAGTGACTTGAAAGAATTGAGGAAATATTGGGTAGCATTGCTTTGGAATACATCTTATTTAATTTCGGTGAGGCCTGGATTTTGGCAGTCTGAATGAATGTGTTATAAACGGTGTATGTCTTGTATGTGTGAGTAACTTGGAATTTTTGTATGTTGAAAACATGTTTTTTATGAGATATGACTTACATAGCATGTTCAATAGTTTGATGCTGTCGACAAGGGGGGGGGGGGGGGATGGTGCTGTTGAATGTTGTCGAAGGGGTGGGGGGGGAGTTGGGGGGCGTGCTGGCGGGTGTGGGTACGAGGAATTGCATGTTATGCATTAAAATGTAATAAAGTTTATTAGCGGATAGCCCCTTGAGATGAACCATCTCGTTTTCGAGGGGGTCCAACACAAAACATACAATTCAGTACAACGGACACAATCACATACAACATACGTGGAGGCTCTCATTTACCGACCCACCCACACACGTCATTCCCATAAACCCAGAGCAACAAAAAAGAAAGGTTGCTGAGTATGTATAAGAGAGTATGAAGATATGTATAGTATTAGGTATTGTTTTAGGTAAGAGGGGGATCAAGTTGTAGGGATCTTTCAACTGCAGATCTGTTAACACTAGATGTGTAAATTACAGTGTCATCAGCATATAACTGTACTTGACAATTAGAACATATTTTAGGAAGGTCATTAATGAAAACGGAGAAAAGGAGTGGTCCTGGAGATGAACCTTGTGGTACTCCCTTCTCAACAGTCAAATAATCGGAAAGGCTTCCATTAAGATTGACACGCTGGCGTCTATTATGAAGGTATGAGTTAAACCAAAGCGCTTCTCACCACATTAATACCACTAATTAAATCAACCTGCAGTACACTGCATCAGAGAAACTAGCTGTTTCAACTGGTCGCTGCACAAAACACTGCACAAAAACTTTATAGACAGTCATTTTGGTGTCACCCCCGCTGATGGAGTCACCCAGTGCGCTACTGGTATTTTATGTGCTATTTTTCCATTGGCTGAACAAAAAAAAAAAAGTAACTTCTTTACTTTTGATTGGGTGGGCAAGATGCATGTTTGGGTGGGCTGACGTGCCCCTGCCCATAGCCACCGCTGGCCGTGGTATATACAAATCAGTTGATTTTGACGTACCTAATGTTTGGGCTGTCTCTGATCAATTTATTCTGATTTTTCAGTTTATTCATGATGGCTTTATTTACTGATATTGACCCTTCACTGGTCCATAGCAAAAGACTGCCACATGTATAATCAACTCTTGACCATTTGTTAGCCTCCTTGTGCATGAACTAATGATGCATAATACATATATAAATATAAATACCCCCAAATTAAAAATGATAGTCTGCACTTATCCTATATTCATCTTGTTTCATTTTAAATCTAATGTGGCAGAGTACAAAACAACAAAAAATGTGTCACTGTCCAAATACTTATACTTATGGACTGTAGCTCACAAATTTACAGCTGAGAGGCTAAATTAATTTAAATTATTATAGCTTTGGAGCTGAATTATAGTCAAATGAGATGCTGTTCTGAATTATCTTAACTGATCAACATTTTTGTAAAAGTGAAACAAACTGTCCATAGATCATAAGGCACAATGCCAATGTGAATTTTATTGGAACACTGATGACTCAAAGAAAATGACCCCCCCCCCCCCATATCAAACCCTTCATGTACTTCTCATCACTGGTGGCAATGAAAAGATTAATCAATTTTGATTATCACCTAATCACTGGGATCTGGGCACTCTATAGCCGCGTTTCCACCAAAAGTACCCAGGAACTACTTTTCAAGGAACTAAAAGGTTCTTTCAGCCCATGGTTGTCTGCGTTTCCACCGCGGTCTAAAGTCGGACGTATGAAAAAGCGACGTTGTCGTCGGTCCATCTGTCCTATGATTTCTTCTGTAACCCCATACTACCACCAAAGTAGCCTACATTATTTTCTAATAACCAGGACAGCCCGGAGGGGTCAGATTGTAACTGTTTTATATATCCTCTCAAACACATTCATTATGTTTTTATGCGAACATTCACTTTCATGTCTTGACATCCGAGGCGACAGAATGCATTCACATTTCCAATATAACTGGCAACAACAGCAGAAAACATGCACACGTTGTAAACAATTTGCTGTTTGATTACTTTCTCATCGTCAATTCCATATAGGGTAATCGCAAAATGACAAGAATAGAACGAAAACTCGGACTTGCGTGAAAATTTAAATTAGCAGTGGTACAGCCACCGTTTGCTTTCCTTCGAAGTTACTGCTAGCCGAGCAGCGAAGTGTGCCCTCCAGATGCAAACCGTGCACCATAAATTAGTCCATAGTCTTCCTGGTCTTTTTGTGGAATTGAAGAATGACAGAGTAAAATTACGGCAGTCTGAAAAAGCTAAAGGGACGATTACTAGAATTATTTTACCCTGACAAAAAGTGCGGAAGGTGATTTCCAGTTTGCTTTTTACTGTATCACCAATGTGAATTACGCAGAACTACCGCATACCTCACATAACTGTATCAAACGTTTTGAGTCAATTACAACGGGCTAACAAAGAAAATCCGGAAGAAAATATTCAGCAACCAAATTAATCCGTTTGAATGTTTTGGTACGTAATATGCTGTCCCAGCACAAATGCTTAGCATTTTATAAAACGAATACTAAAGCAAGAAAAGAACAGAAGAGCACACGTTATAATTCCAAGACGTTGGCAGGCTATAACCAAAACTAGGCTACTGCGCCGCATAACATACAAGTTTGATTTGAAGTTATTATGAAAATAAATCGGTTTGCGGCTGTAGATTTTTAAACATGGCGGTGAAATAAAACAAATAACACTGCAAGTAGTCGACCAATCAGAAATGTTCAGCGCTTGCGCCCCACCCCTAAGGTTCCGGTACTTTTGGAAAGTACTACCCCTGAGCAGGGACTTTTTTGGGGGTAAAATAAAGCCCCCGGAACTAAATTTAGACCCTAGTTCCTGCGGTGGAAACGCACTGAGTTCCTTAAAAGGTTCCTAGTTCCGGGGTAAAGTTCCTGCGGTGGAAACGCGGCTTATGTGTGCAGATGTCTATGAGAGGGGGTGGACATGGCTCTCAGTGCATATTGCAAGAGGCGACACTCATTGGCAATTTACCACCTGCTTCACACTCTAACAGAAGAGAGCAGCAGTCTCACAAACCTGACACCTTGGAGGAGGGAGGGAGGAGAAGAGAGGGAGGGGGTGGGGAAAGACAGGCAGAGAAAGAGAGAAAAATAAAGAAGCTGAGGGAGAGACGCAGGGCAGAATTGACGTAGTGGTGAAGAAGAGGAATGTGCTCACCCTGTGTTTGCATTTCAAACCTATTTTCCTTAAATCATACTTAGGTTAGGAAAGCAGTCACTTGTGGTTGAATGCTAATTGATTCCCCAACATATCGACATCAGGTACAGTGTGATGCAAGTACACAGTGACCATGTTCAGCTCCCATTAAATTACACGCAGTGCTGCTCGTAAATTACCCATGTGCCCAGTTTTCTAGCCAAACAGGAAACAAATCACTCCAAACTGATTGCTAAATAGAGATCCTGCTTAGTACATGTAAACATTACCTGGGGGTGTTCAGGTGACAAAGATGGAGCAACGGTTGGTGATGGTGACATTATACAAAGGTGGAGTCTTCTCTGGGGAAACAGCTGGGTTCTGAATCATGTAAATGTTGCTGTGGCCACTACCCCCTCCTGTGCTGGCCACCAGCCCCTAAGCATACCTCCAGCACATTGCCATGGGTCAAAAGTAAAGCATGGCTAACATGACTCCTACCTGGGAAATTGTATTCATGACAAGTTCCAAGGATGCTTGTGATTGTGAAATCAGGTCTAAATCTCAAATGGGACATGCAAGAAAATTTGCATTTACTCAATATTTTGATGAAACAGAATTAACTGCAGCTGTATTTACTGGCTTTCATTTTTTGTCTAATGTCATCTGTTTAGTATGCAATGCAATATAATGTTTTATATAAAATGTCATATATGCACTTTCTGATCCTTTCCCAGCAGCAGACAGTGGCCCTGCAATGTAGCTATACTGCGGTATGGTGTATGCTGTGTCTGTTCGTGGTTTAACTCTACCACAAACATATGAATATAACACAAATAAACAGAATAGAATACAACATGAATGAGCAGAACAGGCCAGTTTCTGTATGACAAAATGCCTTTGCAATTCATTTTCCAATATGATCAGATGTCTTTATTTATGGCCATATCAGATAATGCAATTTGCATGATGCACTGGGTAAAATGTATCAGACATTTATGCATGTATAATCACAAGTACTTTCAAGCAAACCATTCTGAGCTTGTAAGCAAATGTGAATTTTCAGTATAAAATGTATCATACGACAATGAATAAAATAATGTGCTAATTGTATAGTGGCTCACTTTTATATGAGTTGAACAGCAAAAGCAAAAAAACAAGCACTAAATATAGTGAGACACAACAATTTTGTTCAATTTACAAGACATCATTTTTTTAAATTCTGGAATGATGTCATGTATTTGATCAATTAATGGTTTGATAATTTAGTAGAAAACAGTATGAACTGTGACAATGGAAAAGCTTAATAATCACCTGTGGAACTGTGCATATAAATATACATAACACATACATAATTAAACATTATGTCGCACAAAGGTATTAGCACTGTGTGAGGGTAATTTTTTAAAGCTTTCCGTTTTCCATAAACCACATACACCCATTAACACTCGTACATTGCCTGTTGTTAGCATAGGTTGAAACAGTCCAATAAGCAATAATATCATTGATTCTATAATTTTTCCTAAATTCATAAATATGAGGGCTTGTCACTCTGCAGGATGTTTGTAGTGTAGGAATTTTATTCAATTATGTCCCTTTGTCTAAGTGAACTGAGCATGTTAGTTCACGTGTTGCAGTACATAAGGGCTATCAAAGGAGGTGGTGCATTACATGCACTTCCCAGGGGAATAAAGGTTAATATTTCAAGTAATAAGAGGGCCTTTATACAATGGTGAGGTAAGCGACAGCTAATCAACATTGCCATAAATAATCAATGAGTGTCGGACCAGCCGGGCTGCTTTCACCAGTTTAACTGTTTCACACATGGGTATACGGAGCCCGGCTAATGAGACTGCTGCCCTCCTTTGTAGTTTTTCACACAAAAGAAGAAAGGTGAGAGAAAGGGGTCTGGAAGGGAATTCCTTTTGGCAGGTCATCTGGAATTATGGCAAATTAAATGTCACGCACCTCTTGGTTTCTGTTGAGGGACAATATAAACATGGGGGGTGTGGTTGAATGGAATTTTACAGTATAGTATTCTATAGTACAGTATTAACAATTTCAATGGAAATATAGTATTTTGAATTCTCAACACAATCCCCTCTTATTTGCAATATATTTAACTTAATAGACTTGTTTAACATTGTTTAACATGCTATTATATACAGAGTATTGTAAGTATGTTAGTTTAATATGTTATAAATAAGTGGACATTGTGAATTGACTATTGTGTGTTCAGGTATTAAATGTTTATAATGGAGCACAAGTGTCAAATGCATTTTGCCCATGTTTTCAATGTTATTTTCTGTATTCTTTATTTATAAAATTATATATTTAAAAATGAAACATCTGTACATGAAATATTAATATCAAGTATTTGTTCACATTGCAGTTTTTTATATGGAATTATCCAACACTGGTAAAAACAAAACACCAATGTACATCACTATTGTGCACATCAGTTATTCACAAAATAACACATTAATAATATCAATTCAGTTAATAGAATGTTGTTTTCTATATCCAGAAATAATAGAATGAGTATTAATCTTTTTAAATTATCTGCAGTTTTACCTACCATTTAAGTAGTTGTTTACAGAATAAATATTGTAAATAAATCATTGTAATGAAGGAGGAGGTCATATCTTCTGAGGTAATGAGAAGTGAACTGAAATTCACAGGGGGGGGGGGGGGGGGTGCATGAAGTATCTTACAGCATGTGGCCCATAGATGGCTGACTTACTCTGCAGCTCACAGATGTGCAGGCAATCAGAAGATCAGAAGTGTGGTGTGGGGCTGCAGACCTATGCAGGTGTCAGAGTAGAAAAAAGCCTCTGACCCATTAAATCAAAAATATTGGGTGGACACTATAAGGCCCACCTTCACCCTGGTTCGGAGAGTTAATCAAGGGCCAAAACAAGCCTCTAATCTTCATCTTTAGACCATCATATCAATAGATTAAGGGAAATATATATGCAGTGCTGTAGCAATGAAATTATGCAAGCATGATTGCTGATAGTTATTCTAATGATTACATTGTAATGTTAAAAGTATATGTTAAAAGCGCAACAGGACTGGTGTTTCATTTTATGATGTGAATGCAAGTGTGACAAATGCTAAATTCCAAAAATGATGTGCTTTGTAATACAGGAGTGAACAGAATTTCAGTTCAATATACTGAATATTGTATACTCACCATTTAAGGGCATTTTGGATAGGGTAGATGTTAAACATGCAGTTACACACACCATCATTGGATATTCTTCACACATTCATTCATCATACTTTTAAAAGTTTTAAGTTTTAATGTGATCAAATATGAGTATATATCATGACTTAAAGATTTTTCATTTTAATTTGAAATGAAGAGAAATGAAGCAGCTTCCTGAAATATGTTTGCAGTTAATTATAAACACCAAATTATAATTACATTATTATGATTTACAACATGAAACAGCTGAACCCTCTCAAGATATCAGAACACAATTTGACAAATTGAAACATTCCTACTTATAAAAATGTGTGTCAACATTGCAAAGAAATAACAACCAAAAAAATATTATGCATTTCTTAGTTGTAATATTTCTAAACCCATATATGTAGTAAAAAACTTCCAAAGATACAGATATCTTAGTGCAAACCATTTGCATTACTAAGGGTAGCTTATATGTCAGAGCTGACACAACAGATGAAATAGAATAAAAGTTCATAAGTAAATATAAATGTTGCTAAATATAATGTGTGTACAGATTTTGTTCAGCAAATATTGGGAGAAAGAACAAAAGAAAAAGCCAAGCAAGTACATATGTCTGTGTTTAAGTGATGTTATCTACAAGGCAGGAAGCTTCAAATACTGAGAAAGAATATGCATACTTGAACACCTGTTTAGTATTCCCCACAGCTGGCCTCATTTAACCAAAATGCAGATCAATGTTTTCAGAATGTTGATCCATGTTTGGGGTTAGTAAAGAATCCTAATGTGCATACTAAATACAATAACAGGTGATGAACATTACTCAAAAGCTTCACCTTAAAAAGTGACACTCAATATGTTTCTCTTAGATTGTAAATGATTTATTTGAAATAATGTTCATGCAATGAAGCAGAAATTTGATATTGTTTGATTAATTTTTACATCCACATATTAGAAACATAGTAACTATATAGACCTACAAACTCGCAACAAGATCTATTATTATCTACTTCCACTTAATCTGTTAAAATTATATTAATCATATTATTAATATATGAATGGATGTTATAATGCAGTATAATATTGTATTGTAACATATCATCCATTGTCAGGGATTTAGCAGTCTCTATGAACATGTATGACTATCATAAAATGTGATTTTCCAAACAGAACAATGGTAAGAAGCTATTTAATGGTTTAACTATGATATGTACAATAAAGACTACCTGTACATCATAGTCAAGCAGATCTCCCCAGGGAAGTCAAATTAATTTTTTTCAGATATATAGAAGATGAGAACTCCGACTACTTAAAAGTTGAAATGTTTGCTGATGATTTTGTAAATATACAATTTGCAATAAGAATGTGACTCATTACCGCTGAATGTGCAAATACTGTTAAGCATAAACACAGCCAGCATTTATTATTTCCCAATTTTATTATTATTATTACTTTTTTTGCAATCGATTAATAATATTTTTTTGATTCCTTTTTCTGAGGGGTGCACTCACAGGAACTGAAGGGGGCTCCCTTGGACTTTCTAAGAAATACATAAGATAAATTAAGACAAATAAATAAACGGCGAAACATGTATTGAATTACCCCTTGGAGCATATGACAGACCATTTGTAGCACACATTTAATACAAAATGAAACAATGCCATAACTGTCATCCAAATTGGATAGGAGTGTGGAAGTGTTGGGTAAAATATGATTTTAAAAAAAGTTTTATTGACAAGCTGCTACTTACTGTTTTCATTGGAAAATTTGAGGAGATGATGGCTGCTGGTCACTGCCCCCCAAAGGTACTGGATGGGGAGAGACAGCAAAAACTGCTTCAATTTACTTACAGCATTGATAACACCTCTAAATAATTAAGTGTGGACTTCCTGTCTACAATTACTTAATGCCTTTTTGTCTAGAGAGGATTATTGGGTGAATTGTGGGTTCCATGCACAAAACATTCTCAGAGAAAACCCCAGATCAGATCTGGTTTCAGATAATTTCACATAATTTAAAAAGGGGGGTGATGGCACTGGGTCCCACCTTCATGTTCCTGACACACTGTTGCTGGCTGTTCAGACAAAGGTATCCACCTCTTTCCCTGCCTGTCTGTAAACAAAGTGGCTTAAGCTGTGCAAAATCATAGCAGCAGACACCAGGCTAACCCCAATGATCCTTCACCTTCAAATGCCTCAAAATGCATCTCTGATTATGTGCCCATTTCTCATTAAATAGTGTTATGGAATGTACATGCAGTAGTTATTGTATGAGATAACACAAACTGGAATACAACACTCAGAAAAATGTATTCTCAGATATTGAACCCTCCAGCACAGGAATGTCTTGAAAACTGAGATTGCCATTGACCTTAAATTTTAAGCAGGGATGTCTCTTACTTTTCAATATACCGTACTTGATAGTTTCAAAGTAATAAATAAATAAACAAATTCAGGCAATTGAAAAAAACTCAAAAAAGAAAAAATGAGTAAAAGCAGAGATAACATCACTTGTTCTAGAGGAGTGGCACACACTTAATTCTATTTGAAGTGGAAAATTCATTCTGCCAGGGGTGCTTAATCTAAAACTGTCGGGGGATCCTCAGATTTCATACATTAAGAATGTTTGAAATTTCAGTTATGGATCCAAATGAAAATCATTATTTTATTTATTTTCCAGATGCTTTAAACCACAGAAAAGTACAGTCAAATAGGTTAATAAGATAATAGTAGAAACGTAAAAATAGTGACCAGAGGACAGTTCTAGAGGAGGTTCTGCATCTCAAGCTTATTGTCAGAAGTAACAGTAATAGTCCAAAAGAATCAGAGATTAAATGTAGAATGGCAGGGCTAGATGTAGAAATCAGATGCCCACTTCCAACTGTTACAGACTTCTTCCCAAGTTGCCCAGAACTTAACTAACTTAACTAAAAAAAAAACTGCATATTTTAACCAGTGGAAAAGAGGGGGCAGGGGCATGGACACCCTCTCTGACACACACACACACACACACACACAGACACACAGATTCACACCACAGATGGTAAGCCCCTAGTTCCTGCTTTGTCTCCAGGCTACGCTGGCCGAGCACTTTGAAGCTTCCTTTGGCTGAGAATGGTCAAATATACCTCTTTTCCACCAACGCGAACCTAGTTCTGGTTCTGGGCTGGTACTAGTGCCGGTTCGCAGTTACTTCAACTTGCGAACCTTCTAAGAACCGGTTTGCTTTTCCACGGGCTTGAGAGCCACGTCATGTACATAGGAACTATACGCTCATATCGCCTAGTTTCATTCACTGTGACCAAATGGAATCGATAACGATTCAGAAAAAATATAACTTTTAAAGATTTAATTCAGTCTTCTACTGGGACTTTTGTTGTTTATTGAGGGTGTGACAGAAAATTTCGGTGCTGCTGATAATCAAATGATTTTCACATTTACCGTTCAATTGAGCAAGTAACCTACCATTCAAAGTACATTTTTATGGGTTAGCGCTGTCAGATTGCGCTAGTTACTTCACATTAACCTTGTACGCCGATCAGTAAAGGCTAACAGCACAGTACCACTTAATTATTGTCACTTCTATCACCACTGTAGTGTAATGAACTAAAAAAAGGCGACAAACTACCTTTTCTGTGAGAAATGTATTGTTGAGCTCACGCGCATACACTGCTGGCGACATTCTAAAGCTCCGTTTTGCCCTAACGGCTATTTTGCGTCGTGCGACTTGAATTACAACAGGGAATATGTACGGATTCCTAGACGTGCTGATAGCGACCACCCTTTCTCATATTAACCTCAATACGCAAGACAGGACACTTAAACAGTATATGTCAAGTTCCATTAAGTTATATGCGGTAGTCGATACACGTCCCCTTAGCAACCAAAAGCTAGCGCTGGACCACCTCTGACTTGTTTGCCGGCACAGAAAAAATTAGCAAAAGTACTGAAAAAATAACCACTGGAGAATAACAAGGACATTTTTTACTACATAACTAGGTACAGGTTGTTACCGATATTTCGCCTATTTCATATATAGGTTTTCCTGTCTGTCGAACGAAGGTGGTCTCACTCTACCTGGCGGCCACAGAGTTTTAGTTGGTCTTGGTTGGTCACGATAATCCCGCCCCCAGCCCCTGACGTAAGCGGTTCTTGGTTCTAGACCAGCCAAGTGTTCGTGCTGCTTTGGAACGAGAGCTTTCGGAACGTTTTTCTGGCCGAGAGCCGGTTCTTTTGCGGTCAAAAA
Organism: Anguilla anguilla; assembly: GCF_013347855.1. Classification (NCBI taxonomy): domain Eukaryota; kingdom Metazoa; phylum Chordata; class Actinopteri; order Anguilliformes; family Anguillidae; genus Anguilla; species Anguilla anguilla. The sequence goes on along the minus strand of NC_049201.1, from coordinate 36,444,230 downwards.
GTGAAGAACTGGTTCGCGATCAGGCATCGGCTCTGAACCGACCCTCGAAATGCCTTGGTGGAAAAGGGGCAATAGTGAATTGCATGTCTGACATTCCCTCTCTGTGAAGGGTTTATTATCACCCCTGTAGGTGATAAACCCTTCACACAAACATGTATCTAAGAGGAAGCTTTCATTTACATAAATGTAAGAAAGACCAGGTAAAAGGTGTTATCAGACATGACACAGACAAGACATTGACATTTACAAAGTGCTTCAATTCTTCCAATCAATGTCCACCTTTGATTTCTGTCCTGGAACCATAGTCCATCTTTTGGAACAGAGTGCAGCTATGTAGTGGAGACATCTCTCTGCGTCCTGTAGTGTCCAACAACAGATGTGTCCAGTCATTGTGTTAACTGAAAGTCCATTTTGTCCTGTTTTACTTGTGATGAGGAAGTTCTGTAGACATTTGTGTTGTGTTAAGAGTGATGTTATAGCCCTGTTGCGTCTGGTAGTCTCGACAGGCAGTCCTTCAGAGCCAGGCTCCCATCTAGGGGAGCGCCAAGCGTGATAAGCGTGTGCAGCATAGAATCTTTTCCACAGTCCCTTTCTTAAGTTCCACTACACTCTCAGAAATAAAGTTACACAAGGGTACAAATTCTGTACAAGTACAAAACTGTACCTCTGAAGGTACTAGTGACAAGCGATTGTACCTTTTTGGTACTGAATGGTACCTTTTTTTTCTGGTAAAAGTACAGTTCTGTACCTTCAAGGGGTATTGCCACAGTGACAAGCGATTATACCTTTCTAGGTACTGAATGGTACCTTTTTTTCTGAGAGTGTACCGTGTGGGATTCTTTGCCGTCTGGCCTGTGATCCGGTCGGATTTCAACTGCTCCGTGCAGTCTGGATCTGCTGCTCAGGGGGGGTTGATGTGCTGCATCATTATCCGATCACTGAGCGTCCCACTCACAGAAATGGCCTTCAGATCCTGTCATCTCTCGTCAGAGGAGTATTCCAGGCATAGTCTCTAACAATCACCCATAAGCACACCCTCACAACAAGCACATAGGTCCATACAGAGAACTTCCTAATGAACGTACTGTTCGACACCTTTTTTTGAGCAGGGACAAAAGACAGAGTTACACCTTTAGACTGACACATTGACACTACATTCAGCTGAAAACAAAACAACTTGATAGAATTAGTTCCTGTGGGTAATCCAAAGGTGGTGATTGGAAGTCCTGCTGGTTTTACCTCCATGACAAACAGCTGATGGCTGTTCTTTGGCAGCGGAGGGAAGGTGGCCCTTAACCCCTAGAGAGGGGGCACCTTCTGTCAATCACTCCCACTTGACTATGATGAACATGGCAAGTGGGAGCTATTACACTTCCCACATCCACCTCCAGGGCTTTTCCATCCCTAGTCCTGTACCGTGAGAGGCCCTTGAGCACATGCTTCTTTTGCCCGGAATCTTGTGTGCCACACAGTCCACCATTTTGCCCAAATCTCAGGCTGTACAGGAACCTGTTAAAGGTGAATTCCTGGTAAGGTGGTATTCTGGATTTTATCCTCAATGGAGGCAAATCATTTAGTCAGGTCACAAAGTAATTCAGCAAAGCAACTTTTATTTAGCCAAATAGGAGAAACCATTCAAGCACTCATTCCAGACTTCGAGAAGGGAGTCTCAAATGTCTGTTCACAAGTCCTGCCTCTTATATTTTCTGTAAGCTGTCTTTCTATGAGGTAATTCGCATGGCACAACACTTTCTTTCTCCCGCTCCCATACCAACTTTCTGTTTTCCTGAGAACCTTTTTGCTTCATCCCAGAAACCGTGATGAAACGTCTAGGTTCCTGGCGCCTCAAGGCGGGGGAGGGTGTTCTTATTCTCCCTTGACACATACACCTTATCTTCATTTGACATCATACACAATACATGCAGTATTCAATAGAAATACATAGACTATTGATTAGGATATGACATTTTGTAAGTAATGGTCATTCTTATACCACCTGATTATATGCTTACAGCAAAGGTACTTTTAACTATGAATTCCACTCCATTTGCAAAGTATCCTTCAAGTCATGTTTACATATTTGTGACCTTCTCAGACCCCTGTAACAAGTCTCTTGTCCCCCCTTGGTACCAAAAATTATTGCTTTTTTAAATTGGTGGTACACACAGATCGTTATCTATCTTAGCTCATCCACATTCCTAGCTCCTTGAAGGTTCGTTCCTTCCCAGTACCTCTCCATTTTGCACATTTAATAACATACATAGTTTTGTTATAAACACATAAAAATAGTTAAACACAGTAAGCAAGCTTGTTTTCTATCACAGTGGAGTCAGGGCTGGGAGACTGTGGGAAGTGGATTTTGGGTGCATAGTCCAAGGGGGAGGGGACCAGGGGTTCCCTCTCTTGCAACAGGAACAGGTGTGAAGCTGCAAGACATCTAAGATGGGCCAGACGTAGGCAGAATGAACCACTGCAGTCCCTCAGGAAGGTTTTTCCTTTTTACTGGCCGCTGGAGTGGTGAGGGAAGCCCATGGTTTTGCCCCATGTACTCTTCATGCTGTGGGGCAACAGCAGGAGGGCTTTTACCACTTGGGGGAGTGTTTATGGCATCTGGTCATTAGTCCACTGTCTGAGTATGATGGCCCTGGAGATTTGTCTCCATCTTTTGGAGTGTGCCGGTCCCCTCTCCTGGCTGTGGGGAGTCGTCTGTGATTGTCAACTCTACCTCCTGCAGTGCGCAGGCCCCCGCTCCTGAACAGGGGGAATAGTCTGCAATGGCTGTTCCCACCACCTGCAGTGCACTCGTTTCCTCTGGTAGGTTGTTGCCCTCTGTGGGGGACGATGCAGGCAACTCTCAAGAGTGGTCCTTGGTGGGGGGTGGTGCCGTGTCTGCTGTGTGCTCTGACCCCACCCCCTGTGACTGCACATCCAGGAGAAGACATATACTTTATCGAACCCTGTGGGGTAATTTGTCCTCTGCATTTGACCCATCCTTAGTTACCTAGGAGCAGTGGGCAGCCACAGTGCAGCGCCCGGGGGCCAACTCTAGTTCTGAGGCAAGTGCCTTGGTCAAGGGCACCTGCAGGAACGCACCTAACATGCATGCCTTTGAGAACTCCAGGGACCTGTGTGAGAATGGTTTTGGCTGTTTCACAGGCTTCCACCATGGCATCAGTGATCTCCTGGAAATACATCTCCATCAGTATATCCATGGCAGAATTCCATGGGAGGAAAAGGGGACTGTCCTGGTCTCTCCAGTTTCGCGCTTGCATGCAGTGGAGTCCATTGCTCCGCGGGTGATTGTTGAGGTAGTGCTCCAAAGAGATTGCAGCAGAATACCTCAACATTGGAGTACTCATCCTATGATATCCCAGAATAAGGAGGTACAATGTTTTAAATTGTGTCCTGCTGAGGTCATCTATTGGCTCCCATAGTCAGGGGCGCCATATGGGGGGGGGAAGGTAGGACGATTCTAAGGGCCTGTGACTGACAGGGGCCCTAAAAAATTATTACGTGGCCTGTGGTGGTGGGGTGGTGGGGCCCAACGTGATATCTTTTCATGGGGCCCAAAATCCCTGGCGGCACCCCTGCCCATAGTCCATCAAGCCTGGATAGTGTTCACGGAATTCCTTTTGCCTTTTCTCAAAAACCAGGCACTCAAATTTCCCCTTTAGATCTGTGATCGGTAACAGATTCACACCTCAGATGGTAACCCCCCCAGTTTCTGCTCTGTATTATCTCCAGGCTACGCTGACCGTGCACTTTGAAGCTTCCTCTGGTTGAGAACGGTCAAAAAGTGAGTTACATGTCTGACAACACATAGCAAAAAGAAAAAAAAATATATAGCTGCAAGCAGCGATGAGGGGGCCAAGCAGTCCAGCAGGGCAGAGTCGCCATGACAACTTGATCGGATCATGTTAAAAGCATGGCTGTAAGCACTGATAGTAAGTTTTATGTCAATTGACCAAAGATTGGGTGTAACTGAGATATGAGCTCATGTCCTGTTTGGGTTGTTTGCCTTTGATTTGGCTGTAACGGATGAACCTTTTTGAAAATCAAAAATGCATCAGAGAACTTTTTTGAGGGTTGGTCTGAAGATGATCTGTGCCAAGTTTGGTGAAGATTGGGCTAACTTTGTGGCCTGTGAAAATGTTTTAAACTTTTCGATAAAATCCAATATGGCAGCCGCATCAATTAGGTTGACATGAAAAGTTGCCATGTGTCGGCCTTGGGACCTCTCACGGTATCACCAGACACAATAATTATTTTTTTTAAGAAAACATATCACCAGTTCTTAGCCAAACAGAATTTTTGCTTATTGCAGCGCCCCCCAGTGGTGAAATGACGGAAAACGTTTTGTGCTTTGTAGGATATGTAGTGTTTAGATTTTGGTCTTAGAGAGGGAAACAGTGAATAAGAATGTGGCCTGGCCTCCCCATCACAAGCATCAAAGCAAATGTGACTGGGGCAATTTTAAATTCAACTGATACCCTAATCTAGGCTGACAATATATGGGTCTCACCTCCTCAGAAGAGACAAACCAGATGACACAGGACACCATATTGTGGGTTGGAGACCCTGCATGCCTAACATTTCCGATTGCTTTTAGTTTGAATGCAATCTTTAGGTAGGCCAGTCCTTGCCATAAATTAGTCTGACCCCCCTTTCCCTTCTCTCCTAAACCTTAACCTGGCATCATCCAATCAGGGCAAACATCCTCAAGCCATGCTGGGTAAGGTATTTAAGATTGCCACAGGAAAAAGTATTGTGTGGCGTTTGGTTTTGGAGCCTGGAAGAAGAAGAGTTTTCCTCTTTTTATTTTGGTGGTGGTTCCTTGGTTGCGTGTTTTCAGCTGGTTTCCTTGTGGCGCTTATACTGGAAGTGGGTGATACTTTGGCAAGATCTGGCCGATCCGTTTCTCTCTCTCTCTCCCTCTTATCCGTCTCTCTCTCTCTCTATTTTCTGGTATTTCTAGATTAGTTGTTTAATGTTTTGTATTATGTCTTCTGTTGGGTAATTTAGAAGTAGAGTGCCTGCATTCAATAAAGAATGCATGTTTTCAATTCATTAATATAATTGACTGCTTCTTATTGAATTCAGTTAATTTAATCTTAAAACCTGGTATAGAGCTTGTTTTGAATTGTTGGTTGATTCCACCAGTGCACTGTAGACTGACCTATCAATGAATTTGGCGATTTAATTGATAATTAAATAATGAACATTTTAACAAGGACATTGACTGTTGGAACCGCTGGATTCAGAAAAGAAACATATTCTTAATGAATCCTTGCTTGTCCGACAGCTTCCTCAAAATGGGGTCCCGAGTCCATGTACCAATTTTGGTTTTGATACATCAAAGTGTTGCTGAGTTATGACCTCATTTCCTGTTTGGTGGCTTTGCCGCCATTTTTAATTGACTGTAATGGAGGAACGCTTTTGTCTCTACCTTGGGATCTCCCAAGATACAACCACACACAAGAATTACTTTTTTAAGGCAAACACATCAACAGTTATTGGGCAAAACATGTTTTTACTTATTGTGGCGCCCCCTAGTGGTCACTTGTTTTGCACATCCTCAGGAAGGGGTACCGAGTCTATGTACAAAGTTTGGTGTCGATACATGAAAGCGTTGCAGAAATATGAGCTCACTTCCTGTTTGGCGACTTTGCCGCCAATTTCAATTGGCTGTGATGGACGAACGCTTTTGAAAATAAAAAATCCATGTGATAACTTTTGTGAGGCTTGGTCTGAACATCACCTGTGCCAAATTTGGTGAAGATTGGACAAAATTTGTGGCCTGTGAAAATCTTTTAAACTTTTTCAGAAAATCTAATATGGCGGAAAATACAATATAGCAGAAATTGTGAAATCTGAAGCAAAAGATGATGATGATGAAAAACAAGAAAAGGTAGAAACACAATGGGTGCCCTACGCAGCTTCGCTGCTTGGCCCCCCCAAAAAAACCAGAATAACCACACAGCATCCCCCTGTAAAGTAAAGAACCAATGCTTTATGTTGAAAAATGTCAAATTTCTTTGATAGACTAAATTCTTGCATGGCCAACCAAGCTCTTTCAAAGGATTTAAACTTCTCAGTGTTTGTCATAAATATTGCTAAACAAATAAATGTGATTAACTCACTCTATTAATAGAACCCAGTGAACTTTGAGGAAAAAAAGTGAAGTGTTGTCTGGGTGCTCAGGAGAGAACCAGGCTACATTTGGTTGAAATCTGAAAGTTGTCTACACAAATAGGAGATATATCTTTATGATGTATCCATGTAGGATTTTAAAATGATAATCAACATGGATGAATTCAAATTTCAGCCTTGCATTCATCTCATCATCTCATGCATACAAAACTTTACTTTGTGAAACTTTACTAGAATGTAAATGTCCTCCATTTTGACAATGAAAGCGTAAAAAATTGTTCAAATGACTGCATATGGTTCAAAGAACTATCTATATTTCTGAGTCATTTTATTTTAATGGATTGTTGCACTGAAATTATTTTGTGAACAGTATGCTACTACGACAAACAACAAGTATTGGTGAAACAATTTTTACCAGTTAAATTTGACATCTGCAAGAATGAGACTGCATTTGAAATGAACATTTTGCTCATCCTCTAACAGATTCAACTGATGATTAAACATTAAGCATTTGAGAATTATTTTTGAATGATATTTCATGTTAAATTCTAATTTATCTGCATTAACAACTGCATCCCCTCAGGGATAGAACAGTAGCTCAAAATTAGTACTAGTAATTGTTTTGATATATTAGCCATTATTCATTAAAAACAGAGCCAGAGCCAACTTTCTGACACTTTTGAAGTTCTACACATTGAACTGCAGGCGCAATATATACATAATGTGGGGCATAAGGAGAGGACATATACAGTACACTCTATTCACTCACTCACGCCCTCATCCTTTTTTTCCTCACTTTGCAATCACCCAGCTTAGTTTGATTCATACTCTAAAACAAGGGCGGGGAACATTTTTCCTGTCTGGGGCCAGATTAATATTGGGATGGCAGGTATGCCATCCCGCCAAGTTACGACTTGGTGGTGCGGCATGCCCCATACCTATACAGCACAGAGAGTTTGGCACTTTTCAGGGTTTCCCCACAGACTCTCAGCCCTTTAAAACATGAATTTATGTACCTTCTGACCCCATTTCAACAGACAGAATTCACAAACAGCTTCACACATCCGCACAATGAAGCCCCAAACTTAGGGGTTTTTGCGTTTTTGCCTTATTTTTCTTTTTCCTGCCCGATTTCATCATCACAAATGCTCCAGGCCCTCAAACAATACGTCTCCCCATTGGACATTTAAGCTACACCAGCCAATCAAAATATCACATTGTAAACACCTCACAGCTAGACCAATGAGGGTTTGTAGCTGGAGGGGAAGGTATCGCGTGTTCTCCCTTGGCTGGTGTGAGTCAAAACGGAGATGTTAGTTAGTTTTCATCTGTTCGCAAGAACAGGGCACAATTAGAATTAAGAATGCACTGGTTCCGTTGCCATGGGTTAGATATGAAGGCGTTGCTTCATATCCCGCTTAAAACGGGCCTGAAACGGATCAGTAGCATTCTGGTTACTCTCCGTTTGTAAACGGGGCTATGCTGTCATCAGAGATATATCCGATCTGTCGCCGGACTGTAAATATTCCAATGAGAGCATCAGAATATTCACATATGCGCGGAACAACATAACAGATATATCCCTGACCACAGCCAGGAAGCGTAACGGTTATTATGTTTTACTCTCGTGTTAAATCTGACTCCATTTTATATGAAAAATTTAAAATTAGGGTTTAACTATACGTGGAACTTGGGAGTGGTTACACTCGACTCTATCTTGTGCCATCATTCCTCAATATATGCTCCCGGGTTTAGCATTATTGTTAAATCTCAGTTCGGCGAGGAATCCAGAGGGTAGGAGGCTGACCACCATAATACATGCCTTCCATGCCTGGCTTACATGGATAGTGCATCGACAGTTATGAGCCCAGGACGGTGCGTATCTATCGGGCTCCTTCAGGCGAATTTGACAAGAACCGGCGTACTACGCCCATGGGTTCTCTTAAGCCAAAACACCAGAACCAATACCACCAATCCCTTAACAGGCAGATCGTGGTCACCTATCTAACTTGAAGACCCCACTAAAGACGTTTACTGTACTAGACCCCTGATCAGGAGGTCCCCGTCAGAATTGCCCCCCTGAGTATTTAAATGGAATTTCGGCTGAAAAGAAGATAAAATGGATTAGAGTCATGAAGACCACGCAAGTTAAAAATCAGAATTTATTGAACAGGCAGGTAGGTTATTATCTTCAATTTCCAAAATCAATTATACAGGTTAAAAACAGAAATACAGAGTAAAAGAGTTCTTACCAGCCTGTTTAGCTACACACAGAACATCGAGTATGCGCAGTGCGGGAAGTCGATTGCGATCTTCCTTGTGAATCTACACACACCACACAGATTATGTGTAACGTGGGGAAGTCGGTTACGATCTTCCATGGCTATCTCTACACAGAACACATAGCCTAGTATGTGCACTGAGGGAAGTCGATTACGATCTTCCTTGTCTGTCTACACGCAGCGCACATAGTATGTGCACGGTGGGAAGTCGATTACGATCTTCCATGGCTATCTCTACACAGAACACATAGCCTAGTATGTGCACTGAGGGAAGTCGATTACGATCTTCCTCGATTGCTTTGTCTCCCTTCCTTTTAAGCCAAATCCCGCGTTTGGTCTAGGCGGCATTGCCATAAATTAACCTGTCCGAATCATAAATCTCTAATTCCGGCCCCCACCATTTGGAGGAGGTTGTTAAAACAATTGGTGGGGAAATGGGGAAAAGGAGATGATTACCAGAGAGGACATTCCATTGTGTTAGGTTTTTCCTGAGTTATTGAAACTATGTTTTTTCAAATTCTATTTGGTATGAAACATATTTCATTCAATGGCTTGAATGATTGTGAACATGTCCATACCAAACATGCCAAGTGGATGTAATATTATGGTGCAGTTGTCATGAAAATACCCTTCTGTTTAACCATTGTACACGCAATCCATGTTATTATTACATAAGGCATAATACAATAATACAATGAACACATGTGCATGGTTTGTAAGGTTTTCCGGGATTTGTAAATAAGATATACAGATGGTTTATAGTCCAGATCCAGAAAAGAAATACAAAGTGTAATGTCAGAGGGGTCCATATGTGGGCAGTGTGGTACTGTCCCGTGTAGTGCCCCCACCAGGTGCCGGTCGCTTCACCCTTTACGACCCCAAAACACCCACACCCACAACCACAGACAAAGAGACTAGTTCCCTTTATCTTGGTTGTGTCCAGGTGGTAACATTCCAGAGAGCCAAATGGCCTGCCCATTCAGAGGAAGTCCGAGTGACTTATTGTTTTACCACAAGGCTCTCGGGTCCTTTGAAGTACACGCTGCGTCCCAGCATGCTGGCTCGTTCAAATGTCAGCCTTTTCTGGGTCCCAGTTTAATTTCCCTCTTACAACATACACACGCAAAATGGACATACATACAGTGGGCTCCAGAATTATTGGCACCCTTGATAAATATGCACAAAAAATGCTTTAAAAAATTTCTAAACTAAAAAATTATAGTTATCGACATAAGCTTTATTTCCCAACATGTGTAAACTAGTGTGCTTGATTAATGATTCCTTGGAATCAACCAAAGTTCTAAATTTTTTAATTAAAAAAAATATTTCCCCAAAAAACAGGTTCCACAATTACTGGCACCCCTGGTGTAATACTTTGTGAAAACACCCCTGGCAAAGATGACAGCCATGAGTCTTTTTACCCCTTATAAATTTCAACAAAATGTAACTTAAATTCCTCCTCCGACAAAACCCTGGTATTAAATTTCCAATACCCCACCCCAAAGGTCACAACACAAACATCAATACAAACAGAAAGAACAAAATTATCAGTAAACCATGCAGGTGCTGTCCCCACCGACACCACCTCCTGCCCTTTGGGAACAAAAACAAAATCAATTCTACTCCTACTGCCCCTTGAACAACCCCAAGTAAACCCTGCAGCTCTGGGATGCCGCACCCTGTAACAGTTCTGTAAATCAAAGTTTTTAATCAAAGCATTCAAACGACCCAGACTACTCTCCCCAGTTCTCTCAAAGGATACATTAAAATCCCCCCGAAAACCAAAACCCTCCCAGTACAACAAACAATATTCAAGCTAGCAAAAAACTCCCCTCTCCCAACATGGCACAGGGAAGCATAAACATTTATCGCCCGAAACTTAATTCCCCTCCGCAAAATCAATATGCACTACTGAAAAACAGTCCCCAAATTGAAATGATCTACCCCGAAATAAAATCCCCACACCAGTAGAGTGCACCCCCCAACCCCCCATCTTGACTCCCCCTCCCCCCACTCATTTGAAAAAATTTTAACGTCCTTATTGTCTTTTAAATGAACTTCTTGCAAAAAACACAAATCAAAATCCAACAATCTCAAAAAGGAAAAAAACGTCCTCCGTTTAACCCTATTCCCTAAACCCCCGTGCATTAACTGAAATAATATTTAAAGCAACTATGATGACATGTAAAAAAAACACAAACAGTGACCATAATGAAAAAACCATTCATGACTATTTATCTTAGCCCTATACCACTCCCACCAACCCCACACCCAACCTCCCCTCCCTTACGAGCCAAAAAAGGAGCCGTGCCCGTTGACACTGGGGGACCAATGTCCTCAAACAATGCTGAAAAACGGTTTTCCAGTACCACGCCAGAAGGGGGCAGTCCCGACAACCCTTCTGCAGTGGAAAGGGAAGTGGAAAGGGAGATGGGGGTGTCCTCCACTCCTTCTTCTGCTTCCGCTTCGGGACTTTTGCCACACTGAACCCCTCCTCTTCCGAGGAGTTGCTCGCCGACGCAGCGCTGTCTTCCCCTCTCTGCCTCCTGTCTGAAGGACCCGGCTCCGCCTCCTCCTGACTCAGGTCGTTCAGGCTCTAAACCACTTCCTCCATCTCCTCCTCCTCTCCTGCCACCACCATTGCCACCGCACCTGACTCCTCTCCTGCCTCCTCCATGGCTGGCTCTCCCTCCGCCGACTCCTCCTTCTCCTCCTCTCCTGCCGCCACCACCACCAGTAAGTGCTTCATCTGCAACATAAGGATAATAAAGGTGAACTGTAACGATTTTAAAATTTCTTCTTTCCAGGGAAGAGACCTTGAAAGCAGACAAAGGTTCTTCAATTTCTTTTTCTTGGCACTGCATCCGCACCATTTCAAAAACTCCAGCAGAACTCAAAGTTAAATCAAAAGCTCTTTCAGCAGCTTTCCACTGCAAACAAAAAATGGATTCAGGCTTTATTTTCAAAAAATCAAAAAGGACCTTCTTACTCCTGCCAGCTCATCACCTCCGGATCCAAATTCCTCCAGCCAAAATGCAACGTATTTCGCAGCCCAGCTCCTGCTGGCTGAAAAGATGAACCCCATCGAGCCATAATGTGCACCGGGATACCCACTTGCAAACAGCAAGGGCAGAAAACAGTGCAGGCGGAACACAAGCGGATATGCAAGGAAACAGCACCTGAGTCAGGGAACCAAAGAACTTAAATAAACAGAAGGCTAACAAGACACAGGAGGGCACAATTCACAATCACACCAGAGAGGGAAGGGAAAACGAGACACGAGCAAAAACAATGATTGAATAATTGAAAACAATAATACAATTAAACACCAAAGAGGGAGAACAAACTGAAACACAAAACTGAAGTGCTGCCATCTGGTGGCCAAAAAAGGAAAGAAAAACAGAGACAGAGCAGAATCCTGACAATTTATTTCACCTTGGATTTTGTACTTCTATTCCTAAATCAGAGGTTCCAAAACAGTTAATTCACAGAACCAAATGTGTTCACATTCAGACAGCACTGAATCATGGGAATTGCAGTTTCTCTAAGGCGTTAACAGGGGACAGATTTTCTTAAATTACACTGATCTGCTTGGTTCCTATGGAGGACTAAATGTGCCAAAATTAAATAAATACATCATTAAATAAATAAATCATTAAATAAATACTTATTAAATAATTCCCACCTCATGGCTATTTAATTATTTCAGGTTGTATTTCCGAATGGCTTTTTTCATTTCATAATGGCACGTTTCCGAATGACGTATTTCCGAATGCCGTTTTTATTTCCGAACTCCCTTTTTCATTTCATAATGACACTTTTCAAAATGGCAAGACCTCCTGTCAATCAACATGAGCAGGGTGTGATCACTCACGGTCATTAGTTGCTCACACATTCAGGCAAAAGTAGCAGCACTGCAAATATCAGTCTACATATTTATTTCCACATTTATTTATTTAATAATTTATTTAATTTTGGCACATTTAGTCCCCAATAGGTTCCCTTGCATTATAGCTTTCAAAAGAACTGTAAATTACACATTCTGATGGCTTGCATGGCTAGCTTTGCAGCTAGCCATGCAGGACACAGCTGGATAGTTTTCTAAGTAATACAAGACAATTGAGACAGATTAGATAAAAAAGCTAGAGAATGATTCATGGTAATTTGAGACTCCTGCTGAAAAATGTATGTTAGATTGTGGTAGATAGCTCAGTGGTTTTAAAAAATATATTTTCACATAAAACCTAAGTTACTTTGCTTGCATTAACATAATTATTCAGCATTTAGAAATACATATCTATAATAAGCAATAATTTTGTCCTGTGCTGTGCAATTGATTCAAAACCATTCCAGGGACTAGAACAGGCAGAATTTCAGAAGTGGAAGACAACAGGATGGTAATTATGAATGTGCTGGCAATTAGATGGTGTAGTCTGGAGAAGAGGGAACACAGGTAAAGAGATGCTCATTGCAGCAACTTGAATTAAATCCCACCAAGAGCCTTTGGCACCAATTTTCAGCTGATTTGTGTGAGTAAAATGCCTGCTGGGAGTTCTGCACTGCCTGCACTGCTGTGAACATCACATGAGACCCTCCCCTGCCCCCACACCACCCTTGGTAGGCTGCTATTGTTATTCATAGGTCATACCTGTGAGTATGTGATGCATGGCTCTGCTGTTGTCAGTGACACAATGGCCCCACTCTGATTAATTTGGTACTCCCAGATGGTACCGTTGGGCTTGGTGGTGGGCCCCCAACTCAGCTACAGGGCAGCCCTGTGCACTCATCACAGGAGGTGGGACGTTCTCTGGTACTCCCTGGACAGTCACTGCCACTACCTGAAGACAAAAAGAATTACAGAGCAATTTGCTGTAATAGAGGCCTGGATATCTTGCTCTAATAGAAGGTCACTAGTGGTTTAAACTCTTGTCTTCATGAGGGACATACTATTAGGAATGGGCAACAAGACTGAGTTTAGGTTTTTTCTTTTTTTCCCCCTCTATTGGTCATGTGCTCCTTTTCTTGGGACCACAGCTAGGAGAACTCTCTTGGTTCTTTCTGTAGTGGTGGTGGAGCCTGGTGAATGTCTACTCAGATTAGATCAATACTCTCTGTCAAGGTAGGTGGCCTGATTGCTGGGGAGGTAGATGACACTGTGCTTTACTGGTTCTGTGTTATTTTGTTATACCATAACATCAACTGTTTTCACAACACGTGCATGTGTCCAAGTTAATCTCTCTGGCTAAAGGCTGGCTATAACTCTCTGGCTGTAACTGCTTTCAGTTTATCATTATCATCTGCCATTTGTTCAGCTATTTAGCATGGCCACTTGAAAGGCAGATAAAAACATCCTCAGTCAATCAAAACAAGATGTGAATTAGTCTTTGCACAATAACAGATATTTGCTGTAACGTTTGCAGTAATATTTGCCACTGTGTCTCTCTGTTGACAGTAATGTAAACAAAAGCCATGCTGTTCTGAGAATGAATATAAGATGAGGCAAACCTATTGTTTGATTACTCCCAGTGCTGGTTCCTGTCCTTTTGAAATGGTCTTGGGCTGGTTTCACAAAAAATGTGATGTGTGAGCAAATACAAGTGAGATCTGATAATTTCTGATTTTGGAGTGTATCACTGTAAGGAAGGACAGGGTTCCTGGATAATTTCTGCTATCCAGACAGCATCTGCTCCCTCAGATCGCTAGGTTCAACTGCCGGCAAGAACACTGACAGACAAGGATTCCAATGCTACGAGCAGTAAATTAGCTATGCTACACAAGGGCATTGTATTTATTAGTGCTAGCTGGTTACCATGTACAATGTTTAACAATTGACTGCCTTTCCGCTATTCACAGGGGTTAAATTGGGATTTGGGAGGTGGGTGGACCCTGAGATCCGGTGGGAGGTGGGTGAAAAAAGGTACAAACCAATAATGTCTCAGCTCAAAATAGTTGTATGTACTGTGCACATAATTGTAATTAAGGAAAACAATGCTTTAAAAAGAATGAATACTATTGATGCAAGCTTTTACGTAAAATATTTCAAGTTTATTGAGTGTCATTAATGCTGAGAATTTTTTTTTTACCCACGAAAATAATCGGCCATCCTCCTCTTTTGTCCTCCCTTTCTTCCTCCTTTATCCATCTTTCTTAACTTGTCGAATTGAAACAAAATAAAACCAACGGCGACTGGTGAAATGAAAATTGGTGATGCGCAAAACTTTCCTTTGAACTAATCATTGATCTCAAACTGTTTTGATTAATTTTCAGTGATTAACAAGCATGCAAACAATCTAAAGCAATTGGAAAGGGACACACAGCTTCAGGGTTCATACACTTTTTCACCAGTGATTTTCAATGACTTTTCCATGACTTCTCCACAACCTTTAACTGAATTTCCATGACCAAAATAAATGACTTTATCTCAGCGGGACGATTTAAAATTATTTATTGTAACACTAAGTAAAATTAGGTCTGCATCTGAAACATATGGTGCCTCTTTAAAACAAATAAACACCAGACAGACACACTTAGATACATTCTCTCATATTTTAATTCGAATAGTTTAACATTTTTGTCAATGTCTCAAACAGGGCTCGAAATTGCGACCATTTTGGTCGCATATGCTCCCGAAATGTAATCTGTGCGACCTCAAAATATAATTGGGAGCATTTGTGCGAGTGCAAATAATTGTTCTGGTGCGACCTTTTTTTTTTTCTTTTTCCAGTTGAACGTCTCTTTCTCTGTACATTCACTAGTTAGTACAGTCAGTATGTGCCTTGTGAGCTGACGGTAACCCTTCTAACCAATCGTGAGCTTGACAATCTTACTGTGGCAAGTGAGTGGTTTCTTTTCACCGGCGCTCGTTCTCCTCTCCGGCTCCCCTTTTAAGACTCCCGGTCTCGCTTTTAAAAACCCCAGGCTCACTGTTGAAAAACAATCAGAGGCAATCAGCGCAATTAAACAATTGACAATTATCGGTGCTGATTACCTCCACCTGACAGTTGTGGCGAAGGATCCGAGAGCCGCTCCTCTCACACTCTCTCTCTCTGCAGCCGACGCTCAAACCACGCCCACCCCACCACACTTACCTTTAATGCTGATTTTAAATTGGTTAATATTAGCCTTCAATCACTCCACTGTCACGCGACACAGAGAGCTAACGCGTTAACTAATGTTACCTGAAGACAAAAGTTTATGTTCAATTTATTAGTGTTATCGAAAGCTGAAATCTTGAAGTGAACATTTTTTTTTTTGAAACGTTAACGTAATGTTTTGTGTAGCGACCCGGTTGAAACAGCTAATTTCTCCGATGCAGTTTACTGGCGGTTGATTTAATTAGCGGTATTAATGTGACGAGAAGCGCCTTGTCGTTTTAATGCATAACATGCAATTCCTTGAAGAGTCGACACATTTTAGGCGTGACAGTTTAACTGTTGTAAACCGTACTGTTATATTGTCGTTTTTTATCAATAAAAAAACTATTGCATATATTGTTGGTGCTCCTTACATTTTGGTGGGTGCTCCTAACTTTTTGAAGTTGAAGTTTGAAGTTTTGAAGTTAAAAAGTTAATTTCGAGCCCCCTATTATTGAAGCTGCACTTCCCTGGCATATTGTCGGCACAGTAGGGCCTACGTTTACTAGCTGCTACATTAGCAGAAGCGTGCCTGTTGGGCGTGCCTGTAAACAGACTGAGCCAGACCGAATTAACTTCTCACACCACCAAAATACCGCGAAGGTTACGTGCCAATTTACGCTTTATTACTATACATACTATTTTTATGATTGGATTAATTAGTAATTATATTTTATGCAACTTTAGCTATATTTCCATTACTTTTTCAAAACTTTTCAAAAAATATTATTTTCCATAACTTTTCCAGGGCCTGGAAATTGCATTTTAAATTTCAATGACTTTTCCAGGTTTTTCATGACCGTACGAACCCTGCAGCTTCTTTGCATTGTGTTAGGGAGATTAAATGATAAATGCGATTTAGAAAAATCTGTTTTAATCACTAAGCAGTGGCGGAATCTTCCCCTGATTTTCCTTGAGTATCAATACAATTAATCCACAAAATAAGCAACTCAATACTATCATATATAGCCAGCTCTTCCCTAAATAGTTTTAGCGAATAGCCTAAGCCTTATAGCTTACATTTATTTTCATTTGCAGTACGAAATTGTGCACATTTTTAATCAACATTATTTGCTGATACATGCACTTCTTTCTCCGCACTCGTATTCATGGCAAATATCTGCAATGTGTAGATTGTAAACAAAATTGAAGTGCAGGTTTTGTTTTTGCTGGTCATTCTGAAAGCTAACACGGTAGATAACAGACTGGTGTATCTTGTTTGTTACGTGTAGACTACTTGGTGATTAAAACAGATTTTTAACGGATAAATTGAATTTATGATTTAATCCCCCTAACACGGTATGAAGACACTGTGTGTTTGGCTACTTGCCATTTGATTAGTCCAATCGTTGGCCCGCTTGATAATAAAGGAAAATTACTAATGAAAACATCAATGTTTTAGTTTAGATCAATGATTCGTTTAAATGAAAGTTTTGCGCCCCACCAATTTTCAACTCACCAGTCACCACTGCACCAGCAAACTGCTGATTTTGCTCAAGCAATCAAAGTTGCCGTTAATAATAGCCGGCTTTCGTGGGGGCTGTTTATTCATCTCTCTTTAAAATGTTGCATAGATGAAATTACATGTTAACGAAATTACCTGGAGCCTACGAAAAATGGACTGGATTGTCATAGTTATTTGTAAAACTGATGGTAAATATTATTTATTTATTTCCCAAAGGTGGGTGGATTCCACCCACCCGCGTCCACCCCCAATTTAACCCCTGGCTATTCACCATTAGATGGAGCCTACCGCATTAGATGGCTATCTTGGTCGGCTCAATGACAGGATATAGCGTCCATCTTGGTGGGCTCAGTGAAAGGATATGGCGGCCATCTTGGGAGGCCACCTAGCTAGACTACCAGAGGGCAGCCATGTTGAGGCTAGTCTGGACGAACGCATGTACTTTCCGGGGAAAAAGGGAGGGGTCGCCTGGGAGCCAGCGATGGCTTCCCTATTAGTTAATTGTCTGTCTCAGTGTGCCGGTTCTCCGCCCCCCCCCCCCCTCCGACATTCCCTCTGTTCCATGTGTGCTGCACACTGAAACACACCAGTGAAATGGACAAAGCTATCGAGCTAACCCAAATTATCTGCTAAAAACAGAATTATGGACTATTCGAAGAAGATTTTAATTCTGTTATGTCACAGACTTGCCAAATACATGGCGTGACTTCGTTGAAGGACCTTCAGCACATGTTTTTGGATACGCTCTTATTGAACAGAGATGTACTCGCTTGCTTGCCTACAGGCAAAAGTGTAATTTTTCAAGCGTGGCCTACGGTATGCAGTTTGCTATCAAATAAATACCCATAAAAATAGCCAGAAGAAGCAATGGTTTTGATTGTTTGCCCGTTACAATCAATAATGGAGGAGCAAGTGGAATTGTTGAACCAAAAAGGAATTAAATAAATACATTTATCACCGATAACTAAATTGTGTTTGTTTCTTTTATTATCAAACCTCGAACCGCAGACTCTGCATATTTCGGTGATAAATGGTGTGCTCGGTGCTCTGACGTTAACCTTAGCCATTTTCCCCAAATAGTCGCGAACTGATGCGGGTCTGTGGAAATGTTTGCCTCCGGTAATGTTTCTCCGGTGCACGTTTCAGACCTTGCCTGGCCAAAATCGTCACCACATTTGGAGTGCCGCCCCTCTGATTGGTTGGGAAAATCTAAAAACTATCATGGGAAGGTTGCCTCCTTTTATGCCTAGAACATCAAGGCATCGGCTAGGCTCTTTTGAACGAAGTGAAAAAAGAGACTGGCTCGCGAGGCTATGTTGAGGCTGACCCACTAGCATCCTTTCAGTTGCCTTCACTGTGACCCTCAACACTCGTGCAACTACAGGCATTAGCTAGCATGGACTAACATTGCCATTAACTATAGTCAATGGTTAAGACACACAACAGCTAGCATAGTACACACACTAATAGACACACATTCCTGGCATACAGATAACAGTCATTGCAGGGCGGTTCTACCGTTATACTGTACAGTCACATAACAATGATATACCTAACAAATATGCATACATGAAATATATACAGTAATTCCAAGAATTTTATTTTATTTTTATTTAACCTTTATTTACCCAGGGTAGGTTCGCTGAGCATGGATGCTCTTTTGCAGCAACGCCCTGCTTCATACTCATACACATTCACACCTGGGAGCTGCCCAGTACAAACACAATCCTCTATTGTTGGCCACTGAGCAGCTCCACTGGTGGGAGAATTTTTTTTTTTTGCCAATTAAATCTGGATGATTAGGTGCCAAGTTTTTGCAAGAGCCAGATCTGAGATTTTAGCCAGGACACCGGGGAACCCCCTACTCTTTTTATGAACTATTTCATAGCGGTGGTAATGCTGCTTGGCCTGGCTCGTCTTTAGCCTTGTGGCCCAGCGAACCAACATAATTAAACATGCCCGGTGAGCTCGATCCACTACTTAAAAAAGCGAATAAAGAGATTGCTGACCTGACAGAGGATATTCGTCAGCTTTCGGATGAGCTACAGAAGAAGAATTCGCTTTTATCCAGCTACATGGACCTTGCTTCCGAACAGTCCAAGCAGATCTCCTCCCTTGGTTTAGCCGTGCAGGACACAGCTCTGTGGGACCCCCCAACTTGTCCTCGGCCTTCATCCTGCTCGACACCGAACCATCGGTCGTCCTGGGCTGAGGTGGTGGTCCGCGATCCCAGGGGGGTTACAAATGGGATCGCCTTATCCCCTCGCCTGAACCTCTCCACCCGCTATGCGGCCATATCTGAAGATGTTCCGATCTACCCAACTGACGCTCAGGTGCGCCCAGCTGATGCCCCGGTCCAACCAGCTGTGGCTCCTGCGGCTCCGACCCGTCCCGATATGGACCCCTCTCCAGAAATGGCGCCTGCCGTCTCTGCAGCTTTCCCACCGCTGGTGGCTGGCAGTGTTCGGGTGGGTCACCGCTCCACTGTGTCGCCATTTCAACGGCCCCCATCCCGGGAAATAACCTCCGCCTCCTGGCGTAGGATCCTAAAGGAGGCTGTGCTCAGACGCTCTGGAAGTCTCCCGTACCCTATGCCGGTAGGGAATCCTATTCTCAGGTCTGATGTTGCCGCCTCGCCACAACACTTGCCTGCCCGGTCACATATTCCTCGTCCCTTTTTCCCGCCGACCACTCTAATAGTGGGGGATTCCATAATCAGAAACATCAGTTTCTTCAACGTAGCCATGCACTGCTTCCCTGGAGCCACGGTCCCAGTCATCCTGGGAAAGCTCCCAGGGCTACTGCACTCACTCCCGTCCTCTATTAAGCGAGTGATACAGCTCGTCAGGAGTCGGAGCTGACCAAGAAGGATTTTAGCGAACTTTTAAACTTATTAAACAGCTGTGGAAAGTCTGTTTTTATCTCCGGTCCCCTCCCTACGCTGGCCCGTGGACCAGCGCGCTTCAGCCGAATCCTCAGCCTCAAGACTTGGCTCCTCTCCGCTTGCAGAACGAACAATATAGGTTTTATTGACAATTTTAATTTTTTTTGGAACCGCTTTTCCTTTTATAGGTCAGACGGAGTCCACCCAAACAGGCAGAGTAGCCGAATGCTAGCGGCTAACTTGCAGCACGCTGTACAGTCCTCTCCACATGACTGACTGTTTGCCTCTCCTACACACACCCCCAAACCCCCCTCTTCTTCTCAGGTTTTACCCCAGGCCACTGTTTCCAGTACTAGCACCCCCTATCTGTTAGGAGTGCAATTTTTTCCTTCGTCCTCAGTGGCCTTTCCTTCTCCTCCGGTCTGTACCACTGGCTCTCCCTACTCTTCTATCCTTGAACTTAATGTTCAACTGTATATCTCTCCTCCCATCATTCCTACCCGAATCTCTGTTATACATCCCACTCATTATCCAATCCGTGCTGTTACTATTTCCAATTTAATTACAATTCCCCTTCAGCCTCCTATCACCAGCTCTGTTCCCACTCTATTTAATCCAACTACCTTTAAAAACAGAAAAGGATTAAGAATTATTCACTTAAATATTAGAAGTTTACTTCAGAAATTAGATCATGTAAATATACTAGTCATGCAGACTGACCTTGATATACTAGTTTTAAGTGAAACTTGGCTTAAAAATAGCATCAGTGACTCAGATGTAGCTCTAATGGGTTACAACTTATACAGAGTGGACAGAACTGGTAGGGGAGGAGGGGTGAGTATATATATGTTAAAACAGGTTTCTCTGTAACAATCTTAAAAGCTGTCACAATTCCAAGAAATTTTGAATTCCTTGCACTGAAGGTTCAGCTGGGGCCTAACTCAGTAATTGTGGTTGGGGTCTATAGACCCCCATCTGCTGAGTTAGGCTCCATTGATGCAATAGCGGATCTACTGTCCCATTATTCCGATGCTGAATTGATTGTTATGGGTGATTTTAATTTGAACTGGCTGAATGATACTTCCAATCATTTCAAGGAGGTTAGTGCTGGCCTTAACTTATTCCAACTAATAACAGAACCCACTAGGCCGAATCTGAAAGATAGCTCAAAATCTACCCTAATTGACCGTATTTTTTCTAATAGGGTTGATAATATCACTGCCTGGGGTGTCTTTGAGCTTGGAATCAGTGATCATTGCCCTGTTGGCTGCATTAGAAGTACTCGGCTAATGAAAACAAAATCTCACAAGGTTATAAGGAGAAATCTAAGACATTTTAATGAGCAAGCCTTTTTATCTGACATTTCCCATAGTAATATACAATACACATCTGAGATTACTGATGTCGACTTGGCTCTGGATTTCTTCACAAAGACTCTTCTTTCTGTCATTGACAGACATGCTCCACTAAAAAAAACTTAGGATTAAAGATAGAGTCACCCCCTGGTTTTCACCTGAGCTAGCAGCTTTATTCAAAGAAAGGAATAGAGCCTGGTCTCCTGCCAGACACTCCGGTGACCCTTCACATTGGGCAGCTTTCAGGCAAATCAGGAATAGATTCACATCTTCGGTAAGAGTAGCCAAATCCAAATATTACCTAGATCTAATTACCTGCGACTATGCTAACCCGGCTAAATTCTGGAAGGCAGTGAACTCCATCAAAAACAGACCCACTACTTCCCTACCTTCACACATTGATTCTGGTGACTGTTTGATCTCTGATTTGCCTAGCTTTCAACAAGCACTTTGCCGAGACTGGGCATTTATTCGAAAAGGAATATACAGCACCCCCTTTTATTAGTGATGATTGTGTATATACTATGAACCAGGCCTTTCAGTTTTCCTTTCAGCCCTTCTCTGCTAGTGTTGTTTTTGAGACCTTGCAAACCATTGATCCCAGGAGCGCTACTGGAGAGGATAAAGTAGATCATTTTTTTTTCTAAAAATGGCTGCTCCATTCATTGAAGAGCAGTTATCACACACATTCAATCTTTCTATTTCAACAGGCATATTCCCTAGTATCTGGAAATTGGGACATGTATTTCCACTGCACAAAGGAGGTGATAGAAATAATCTAAACAATTATAGACCAATCTCCAAATTACCATGCCTAGCTAAAATTCTGGAATCTCTGGCAAATAATCAACTCAAAGTATTTCTTTCTAGTCATTCAGTTCTAAGCCCACATCAATCCGGATTTAGAGCCAAGCATAGCACTCTCAGCTGTTACGCTAGTTACAAACTATATTATGTCTGCTCTAGACAGTAAGAAACACTGTGCTACCCTTTTTGTAGATCTGTCTAAAGCCATCGACACAGTCGATTACGCTTTGCTTTTACAGAAGCTGTGCAGCATTGGTTTAGATGGTAAAGCTTGTGATTGGTTTCATAATTATTTGTATGGGAGACTTTGGTGTGTGAAGTCTGGGAGCACCCAGTCTGGGTTCCTGCCGGTGTCGAAAGGGGTTCCACAGGGATCAGTTCTGGGCCCTATCCTTTTCACCATTTACATTAATAATATTGTTTCCTCACTAAATGATTGTCAAGTCCATCTATACGCAGACGATACTATTGTATATTGTATTGCTGATTCTGCTCAGCTTGCCATTGAGAAACTGCAGCTTGCTTTTAATGCCCTTCAGGAGGCTCTTGTTAAGCTTAAGCTGGTTCTTAATGCAAGCAAAACAAAATTCATGTTGTTTACTAGGGCCAGAAGCACTGATTATGATAGTATATTTATATCCACTGCAAATAGTTCTAAAATTGAGAGAGTTTCTGAATATAAATATCTTGGCATCTGGCTTGACGAGAAATTCTCATTTAAATTCCATATAGATGATCTTGTCAGCAAACTGAGACAAAACAAGATCTTGCTTCCCTATGATCAGCAGAAAAAGAATTGTTGAAGCAGTTTTCCTTTCAGTGTTAGACTATGGTGACATTATTTATAGAATTGCTGCTCCTTCTCTTAAGCACTTGGACACAGTCTATCACTCTGCCCTCAGATTTATCACTAGCGATAGTTATGGTACCCAGCACTGTGTCCTCTATGCCAAGGTGGGTCTGTCTTCTCTGGCAGTGAGGCGTGATAAACACTGGTTTTTGTTTATCTTTAAGGCCATTGTTGGAATGCTTCCAGCTTATATTACAAGGTTGTTAGAGTGGCGCTCTGGACCCTATCGAACCCGATCAAATGGCTTGCTCATGCTTAAGGTCCCTCGGGCTCGATCAGAAATTGGGAAGTCAGCATTCCATTTTAGTGCCCCATCCTCCTGGAATGAGCTCCAACTTTAATTTAATTTATTATTTTATTTTTTTATTATATTTTACTTTATTTTATTCTAGTTATTTTATTATTTACTATGTTAGTTACTGTTGCTATATTCTGTGATCTTTTATTACACTAATTGTGTTTGTAATCTTGGCTACATTGAAAACGAGGGCCTGGCCCTCAATTGTACCTCCGAGAATTGAAATAAAGGTTCTGACTGACTGACTCTTTGCGATAAGTGTCATGGGATCTTTAATGACCACAGTGAGTCAGGACCTCAGTTTAACATCTTATCTGAAAGACGACATCTCCTGCAGCACAGTGTCCTCGTCACTGCACTGGGGCATTGGGGTTTATTTGACCAGAGGGAAGATTGCCCCCTGGGGGCCCACCAACACCCCTTCCAGCAGCAACTCAGTATTCTCTGGAGGTCTCCCATCCAAGTACTAACCAAGCCCACGCTTGCTTAGCTTCAGCCAGTCGGTTTATGCTGCTGGCATAAGAATAAGCTGTCCCTCAGCTTAAACAAATGTCCAGGCACTTAACTTTGGGCACGCACGCACACCTATCGCATGGTCATCTCTTATCTTCCAGATAAGCACCCCCCTCTGTCCTCTCAGTCCAGTATTCTGCCACTAACTGGAGAGGGGGTTGAGATTGACCATAAACTGATTGACCGTGCTGATTGGTAGGAGCCCACTGAGGTCGGTTGCCGGGCAATAAACCTTCCCAATCACCTTAGTGTAGTGCCTGAAGGGGCAGGCCCAAAGGGTTAGCCTGTGGCTTAACTCAAGGCAGGGGGGAGAAGTGGGCCCCCGGAAGCAGTAAAACCAGTTTCCTGGTCCTGCTGGACTTTTGTACAATCACTAAAATATTTTTTTTTAAACTAAGTTCCATTCATTCCTACTCTGCTTGCAGAAATTGGTTCTGACTATTGAGGGTATGCGATTTTTAAGAGTTAAATTTATTCCTCCATACTTTTGTAGGTAGACAAGTAAATGCAGGTATGTCTTTGTTTTAAAAATAGGTTGTTTAACAAAGTGGGTCTGTTATGAAAGTACAGATCAACAGAAAAACTAACAACTGAGGAGTGAGAATGTCCACACTTATACCCTGTCCCTCAAAGGAAACATGGGATCTAATGGTCATTGCCTCAAGTGAGAACACATCACAGGAGATGGGGAGACTAGACCAGGGGGGGATAAAGCAAGGTGTGGGTGAACTGGACTGAGGTACTGCATATCAAAGGGAGATAATCTGGCCAGATTAGGGGGTAGATGAGTTTACCTCACAATGGTCCACCTGGGATAGAGGATGTAACATAGAGGTAGTGATCAAAAAAGTGAGTTTGTATAAAGGCTGAATTTTCTGTTCCTCTTAGATAGGTATTCACACAATTATCTTTTTATTGTGTTCATGATGTTGTGTCTTTTCATTTAGAATATGATTTAAGCCAATAGACCAATAGACTGGATTTAATTAGTGACATCATTATTTTCTATTAAAAAATGACTAAAAATGCAGAATACTGAATCACTTGTGGCAGCCATGTTTTATCTGGTTGTGTTTAAATGTGGTACACATCTATGCCACTGCACTATAAAGCACACCAAGATTGAGAATGATTAGCATAATGATGACTGACACAGCCTCATTTTCTTATTGATGATACCGATTCATTTACATGTAGCACAGTCACTTTATGATACAGGAATTTTCCAAATTGTTAGTAGTCTGAACAAACATGGTATATACCTGTAGATCAAACTTATAGGTCATGAGAAGTAGTTACTTCAAAATGGCAGAAAATTTAATGGAGTGCATCTTCTTACTTGATTTGTTCTTTCTTTCACCTTGAGGAGATAGATCTGACAGTGTTGGTTTGGTGTCTATACAACAACGGTTCAAAAATTATGACCTCTCAAAGTTTTGAATTTGACTCCTCCCCTTAAAATTATTTGTGTTAAAATTATGGGAAGAAAAAGTATTTTAAAAATAATACATATAACAGTAAGTGGTAATTATTGGGGTCCAAGAAGCATGTAGTAATTTTTTTAGCAGTAAGGACACATATTGTATGAATGGTCTCTGTCCCAAAATTTGACATGGTATTCCTTAGCTTAGAGGTCAACATACAAAAAGGTTTCATGAAAATAAGCCACTTCTAAGCCTGTCACATGCCTATTGACAACTGATTGGCTGACGGCAGCCATATTTTTTCAGATATGACTTTATCATTGTACATCAATGAGTATGGCACAAAGACATAGCATGCAGGCTGAATTTGATTGGTCAAGCAACTGAGGAGGCAGAGGCATGTTAATTTATTTTCCTCTTACAGTATGAGTTATTGGTGAATGGCCACCAAAATGTGCAGAGCCTCAGACTCAACCAGTGCACACCTATGCCAAGTTTTGTGATGATCAAAGCATTAATGTGTATCAGCTGTTTTAAGCATAGAAGTTAAAAACCCACCATACGCATTTAGTCCCTCTGCTAGAACTTTCTAACCTGTTCGCCCCACTTGTTAATATGCCGGTCGGAGAACAAGAACAGAAACCTAAAAAATCTTTGGTAATTGGTGATTCCATAGTCTGAGATGTTAGAGTTTTTAAACCAGTGACTATAGTGAATTGTATTCCTGGTGCTAGAGTGACCGACATAAAGGCAAATCTAAAAGTGTTAGCTAAGAGAAAACATAAACGTAAGTTTTCCCAAATCGTTATTCATGCCGGTGCTAATGACGTCCGTATAAGACTATCGAAGGTCACAAAAAGTCATTTTGAATCTGTATGTTTGATGGCAAAGACAATGTGCCGGTCAGTAATCTGCTCCGGTCCCTACCCCATTCGGTGCAGCGACGAAATGTATAACAGATTATTGTTGTTAAATTGCTGGTTAGCCGAGTGGTGTGAATCAAACAAAGTGTTTTTTTTTTTTAGATAATTGGCGAAGTTTTTGGGGCAAGCCCGGTCTTTTGAGAAGAGTGGCGTTCACCCATCCCGAGGGCACCAATCTTCTATCTAGAAAAACAGCGTTTAGTTTGAATTCTCAAAATTGACTATTCAGAGCCAAGGCCTGGTCTCAGACACTCCGCCCTACGCAGATGTCTGCTAGCTCCTGAAAACTACAGAGTAGACTTCACTCTATTGAGACTCTGTCTGTCCCCCGTACTGTAAATGATATTAATTAAAAAAACCGTAAAGTTTGCAACAAAAACTTGATCAATATTGAGACAAACCATACTGTCCTTAATTCCAGAAATAATATTTTGAAACTTGGATTACTAAGCATAAGATGGCTTAATTCTAAAGCAGCTCTTGTGAATGAACTAATCACTGATTATTGTCTTAATGTATTATGTCTCACTGAAACATGGCTGAAAGTGGATGAGAACTTTTCATGAAATGAATCCTTTCCACCTGGTTTCATATAGTCAAATCCCGCCTCTGTCGAAGAGGCAGTGGTGTTACTACTATTTACAATGAACTTATTTATGCAATTCCAAAACCATATTATGAATTTGATTCCTTTGAATTGTTATTAATAAACCTCAGCCCATTGTCTTAGTGACTGTCTACAGACCTCCTAGCCCATACTCTAACTTTGTTCATGACTTTGCAGAATTCCTCTCTCACTTAGCTATAAACTATGACAAAGTGGTGATGTTAGGTGACTTTAACCTGCACTATGAAAATGCAGATGATCCTCCTACATCTGCATTTGTGAATATCTTAGAATCCATTGGCTTCACTCAAAATGTTGTCGATCCCACACATTGATGTGGTCATACTTTACATCTGGTTTTCAGTTTTGGTGTTGATGTTGTAATCTACCCACATAACCCTATTTTGTCTGACCATTTTCTCATAACACTACACCTACAGTTGGCTCACCCCATAGCATCTGAACCTAAAATGTATTTAGGTCACACTATTACTACTAACACTGCTACAAACTTTGAGACAATTCTGAAATACTTTTATTTAGATGTTTCATCCCTTCAGAGGGACTGGCTATCGCACTACATAAAACCCTTGATGTAGCTGCTCCATTGAAAAGTAAAAAAGTTATTGAGAAGAGACTTGCACCTTGGTATACTGACCATACATGGGCTTGCCTGCTGGAACGCAAGTTGTGTTCTGCTAAACAGCAGGTATATCACCTAGCATGGAAAAAGAGTCTTGGTGCCCATAAACATAAACCTCCCCAGACACTCCCACGTCACTCCCCTGCTCACTACCCTCCACTGGCTGCCTGTTATAGCACGCATCAAATTTAAAACATTGGTCCTAGCATACCAGGCAGTCAAGGGATCAGCCCCAGCATACCTCCACAAGATATTCAAACCCTACATGCCAGCCAGATCCCTCCGTTCTGCTACCTCAGGACGCCTGGCACCTCCCCCTCTTCGCACCTGCACTTCCAGAACACGTCTCCTGTCTGTTCTGGCCCCACGATGGTGGAATGACCTCCCCATGGAGGTCAGAACAGCTGAGACACTGACCCATTTCAAGCGACGACTGAAGACTCACCTCTTCAGGCTGCACCTCTCCCCATCCCTCCCTACCCCCCTGTAAATAACTGTAAGCTTAGGGTTGTAACTAGACAGTTTCGTAGGTGACTTAGGTGCATTAACTGTCTTAACTACTATTTTTTCCATAGACTGCATTGTTGCTGTTCTCATTGTGTTAGTGTTAATCAGTTTAACCTTCAGGGTCCAAGACGAAACTATGCGGTTGTTCCCTGCACTTGGACCGGTACTCCTCTCTAGGGTTTTTGTCATACTTGTTCCTGGTTATGGTTATACACTTTGTTGTACATCGCTCTGGATAAGAGCGTCTGCCAAATGCCTGTAATGTAATGTAATGTAAACATTCTCTCTTCAATGCACGGTCTACTTACTTTTCAATGCTTATGCAAGTAAACATTCTCTCTTCAATGCACAGTCTACTTACTTTTCAATGCTTATACAAGAAAATCATAATAATCCCCATTTCCTATTCAAAACAGTTGCTGATCTCAGGCACCGGCGGAGGTGCGACAGGCAGAAATGCCTCGCAGGTTCAACATCAACCTGTCTCCAAATTAATAATCATGCAGCAACTAAACCTCAAATTCTTGTAACAGTAATGATTTTGTGACAATCTTTAGCAGTTAAATAATAGGAATTAGAGAAAATACATCTGCCTCTACACTAGTCAACAACAGCTTTATCAATATCACAGTCCCACCTCCTGGACACATAGAACGACTGGAATCCTTTACTCCAAAACTTCTGAGTGGACTAGTCAAACTAGTTTTTACTGCTAAATCAACCACCTGCACTCTTTGATCCCATTCCTACAAAGCTACTGAAGGAACTATTGCCTGTTTTTAGCAAACCAATTCTTAATATAATTAACTCTTCGCTGCTATCCGGCTATGTTCCCATATCTTTTAAGTAGGCAGAAATCAAGCCACTGCTCAAGAGATCAAATTTAGATCAGACAGACCTGGCTAACTATAGGCCGAGTTCAAATCTCCCATTTCTATCAAAGGTTCTTGAGAAATGTGAAGCACAATAACTCTCTTCTTTCCTACAGGATAACAATGTGTATGAGAGGTTTCGGTCTGGTTTTAAGAAGCATCATAGTACTGAGACAGCATTTGCCCGAGTATTGAACGATATGTTTCTCTCCCTTTATTGTGGATGTATCTCAATTATTGTCCTGCTTGACCTGAGTGCTGTCTTTGATACCATAGACCACCATATCCTCCTCTATAAGTTAGAAAAATCAGTTGGTGTCACTGGGCAAGCCCTTATGTGGTTTAAATCGTATCTCAATGACAGATTTCAGGCTGTTCGGGTAAATAATAATTCCTCTGAGTATTCCAGGGTTAACTTTGGAGTACCCTAAGGATCTCTTGGGTCCCTTGTATTTTTTCCTTATACATGCTCCCTCTTGGGGGCATCATAAGCAGTCATGGTGTTAACTACCACTGCTATGCAGATGACACACAACTTTACATATCTTTTAAACCAGGCAAAGTTGATCCGCTAGCCAAGCTAGAGGCCTGTCATAAAGTTGTAAATGCTCGGATGAACCAAAATTTCCTCATGTTGAATTCTGATAAAACTGAAATGCTCATAGTAGCTCCCAAATCTTTTAGAGATACGTTCCTCCTTTTTTCCTTAAATATAAATGGCTCCTCTGTCTCCTCCAAAGCAGTTGTTAAAAACCTTGGCGTAACTTTGGATTTAGATCTCTCCTTTGAGTCCCACATTAATAACATCATACGAGTGGCCTTCTTCCACATAAAGAACATATGTAAATTAAGGAAGATGTTGTCCCCTCAAGATGCTGAAAAAATGGTTAATGCGGTTGGTTGCACCAACTCGGCCTTGAAATGTCTACAACTTGTACAGAATGCGGCTGCTAGGGTCCTTACTAGAACTAAGAAATGGGAACATATCAGTGCAGTGCTTAAATCTCTTCACTGGCTGCTTGTCAAATTCAGAATCGACTATAAGATCTTGCTGTTAACATATAAAGCTCTAAATGGTTTGGCCCCTGACTATCTTTGTGAGTTACTTATTCCTTACTCTCCTCCAAGGTTACTTTGTTCACAAGATGCTGGTTATGTGAAAATTCCATGTGTAACTAAAATTACAATGTGCAGTAGAGCCTTCTCTCATAGAGCTCCTGTTTTATGGAACAATCTCCCTACGTATGTGCGTGCTTCAGACACTCTCTCTGCTTTTAATTGTAGGCTTAAAACTTGCCACAAAATGGTCATGTATAATCATGGAGTCTATGAAATTAAATGCTGATGTCTGGGCTCGGTAGGGACCTTAGCATTAAGTGTCAAGCTCGCATCAATAGATTGGACACACTAGTTAGCTCAGCCTCAACTGTCAAGCTGGATCTATGGAGTTGACACACTAGGTAGCTTAGCATTAAGTGTCAAGCTCGCATCAACGAAGCGGACACACTAGTTAGCTTAGCCTCAATTTTCAAGCTGGCCCTATGGTCTTGACACACTAGGCAGCTTAGCATCAAGTGTCTAGCTGACCATAACCCTGTCTTCTCGGTTTCTTTTTCTTTTTCCATGGGGCTCCCATCCCCTATCTCACCCTGAGTCCAAAGACTTCTCCAGCCTGTTTCCTTGGCATGAATCCACAGGATCGCTCCAGTCCTGTCCTTCGCTCCATGGTCATGGACTGCTTCAGCCGTGCTTCTCCCCTGCCCATGCCCTGATGCTGTCTGGAGCTCTGGGTCCATCATCCAGCTCCTCTAAACTGCACTACTCTTACTATACATTTGGTCTTCTACTATTCCTGTTAGCTTTCACCTCAGCTGTAACCTGTTAAACCAATTTTATTTGCTGTCTACTACTTTACACCAGGCTGGCCAGCGGATCATGGGCTCCCCCTCTATAGCCAGGTTCCTCTCGAGATTTCTTCCCATTGGGGAGTTTTTTCTCGCCGCCATTTGAGGGTTCTCTCCCCACTGGGAGTTTTTTTTTTTAACCATATATACCTGCTATTTGGGGATTCAGGCCTGGTGTTTTCTCTGTGCTGGTTTCTTTTCTTGCCTTGCTACTCTGTTAAGCGTCTTTGTGACAGTTCTCTGTAAAAAGCACGATACAAATAAAATTTAATTGAAATTCATAATTCATAAAATAGTTGCTCATCTTCATTATGAACTATTGTATGCTATGAACTCCCAATGAAGAAAAAAAACTACAGAATGTAAGACTAACATATTTTTTCTTTTTCTTTAACACTTTTTCTTGCCTCTTCAGTATAGTGCAGTTTAGAGGAGCCGGGTGATGGATCTGGAGCTCCAGGCTGTGCCAAGGGATGGGCAGGAAAGGAACATGGCTGATGCATTCCATGGCCATTCCACAGACTTCAGTGTCTTTCAGGTAGAGTGGTGGTGGGGTTCATGCAGTTTGTACTATACAGTTCAGAGTAAGGATGAGTAACTATGTTTTGATTTATAAAAATGTTTGCCTGTGTTTGAAACTTGATTTGACTGTTTGTTTACCTCAGTGTTATAAACGTCTGTGGCTGTATAACATATAGGTAATTGTTAAACACGGCTTTAAAAAGCACATTACCTGTTGTAGATATCTATTGGATTATTATTGATGTCATTTTAAAGCCATATTTTTAATGCTTTTGTAAGAGGGAAATCAAACTGGGACCCAGAAAAGGCTGGCATTTGAATGAACCTGCAGGCTGAGACTCATCACTGGACTTCAAAGAACCCAGAGCCGTGTGCTAAAACAATAAGTTACTCGGATTTCCTCGGGATGAGCAAGCCGTTGGGTCTCAGGAATGTTGCCATCTGGACACTACCAAGATAAGGGGAACTGATCTCTTTGTCTATGGTTGTGGGGGTGTGTGTTTGGGGTCAATAAGACAATCACCAGGTTCTCTGGAATGTTACCACCTGGACACAACTAAGATAAGGGGAACTAGTCTCTTTGTCTGTGGTTGTGGGTGTGGGTGTTTTGGGGTCATAAAGGGTGAAATGACCGGCCACATGGTGGGGCAACTGCGCGGGACAGTACCACAGTGCCCTTATATGGGCCCCTCTGACATTACACTTTGTATTTCTTTTCTGGATCTGGACAATAAACCATCTGTATATCTTATTTACAAACCCCGGAAAACCTTACAAACCATGCACATGTTTTCATTGTATTATTGTATTATGCCTTATATAATAATAACATGGATTGCATGTACAATGGTTAAACAGAAGGGTATTTTCATGACAACTGCACCATAATATTACATCAACTTGACATGTTTGGTATGTACGTATTCAACATAATTCTCGCAATTGAATGAAATATGTTTCATACCAAATAACATTTAATAAAACATAGTTTCAGTAACTCAGGAAAAACTAACACAATGGAATGTCCTCTCTGGTAATCATCTCCTTTTCCCGATTTCCCCACTAATTTTTTTAACAGCAGCCCCCAAATGGTGGGGGCCGAAATTCGAGATTTATGATTCGGCCAGGTTAATTTATGGTAATGCCGCCTAGATCAAACGCGGGATTTGGCCTAAAAGGAAGGGAGACAATCCTGTCGGGGAAGATCGTAATCGACTTCCCACCGTGCACATACTATGTGCGCTGTGTGTAGACAGACAAGGAAGATCGTAATCGACTTCCCACCGTGCACATACTATGTGCGCTGTGTGTAGACAGACAAGGAAGATCGCAATCGACTTCCCCACGTTGCACATACTCTGTGCTCTGTGTGTAGCTAAACAGGCTGGGTAAGAACTCTTTTACTCTGTATTTATGTTTTTAACCCTTATAATTGATTTTGAATATTGAAGATAACAACCTACCTGCCTGTTAAATAAATTCTTCTTATTTTTAACTTGCGTGGTCTTCATGACTCTAATCCATTTTATCTTCTTTTCAGCCGAAATTCCGCTTAAATACTCAGGGGGACAATTATGACTAGGACCTACTGATCAGGGGTCTAGTACAGCAAACGTCTTTAGTGGGGTTTTCAAGTTAGATAGGCGACCACGATCTGCCCGCTAAGGGATTGGTGGTATTGGTTCTGGTGTTTTTGGTTTAAGAGGACCCATGGGCGTGGTACGCCGGTTCTTGTCAAATTCGCCTTAAGGAGCCAGATAGATACACACCGTCCTGGGCTCATAACTATCGATGCACTATCCATGTAAACCAGGCATGGAAGGCATGTATTATGGTGGTCAGCCTCCTACCCTCTGAATTCTTCACCGAACTGAGATTTAACAATAGTGCTAAACCCGGGAGCATATATTGAGGAATGATGGCACAAGATAGAGTCGAGTGTAACCACTCCCAAGTTCCACGTATAGTTAAACCCAAATTTTAAATTATCATGTAATATGGAGTCAGATTAACACGAGAGTAAAACCTAGTAACTGTAGTCATGGATATATTTGATGTGTTGTTCCGCGCATTTGTGAATATTCTGATGCTCCCATTGGAATATTGACAGTCCGGCGACAGATCAGATATATCTCTGATGACAGCATAGCCCCGTTTGCGAACGGAGAGTAACCAGAATGCTACTGATCCGTTTCAGGCCAGTTTTAAGCGGGGTATGAAGCAACGCCTTCATATCTAACCCGTGGCAACGGAACCAGTGCATTCTTAATTATAATTGTGCCCTGTTCTTACGAACAGAGGAAAAATAACTAACATCTCCGGTTTTGAATCGCACCAGCCAAGGGAGAACACGCGGTGCCTTCCCCTCCAGCTACAAACCCTCATTGGTCTAGCTGTGAGGTGTTTACACTTTAATATCTCAATAATAGCAGGGATTTTTGGCGTTTTATACAGCTTCTGGTTAAACTATATGCACTTCCAGTTTAGCCACACCCACTTCCAGTTTTTTTATCCAAATACAAATCATTTTACACCCCTAATAGAAGACCTGTACTGATTTCACAGAGTAGTCCATGTTGAGTGAGTCAGAAGATCAGTGCTTTTGTAAATTTTGCTCAAGCAGACAACAAATGCATTGAACAGAGAAATGAGAAATGCAAATGCTAAGGTCAAAAGGAAATGGGACCCATTTTGACTTAAATCATCTCCATGAAGATGAACAAAACATAGTCAAGAGAATGCTGTATGATGACTCAGATTTCTTTGTGCAGGATGATGGTTAGTATCGGCTGCATTCCAAACTTGAAGCTGAAAATAAAATTAAAGGATGACACCCCAGTGCAGAAAAGTTACAACGCCATTTCAAAATCCTTGTACAGAGAGGTGAAAGAGTATGTACAAAACCTCTTGGACACAAGCTTCTCCTGTAGTTCATGTGCAAAAAATAGATTTATGTTTGCGCCTCTGCGTGGATTTATGCTAACTAAACCCCAAAACAATACCTGAAAGACACCCTCTACAACGGATACTAGATCTCTTAAACAATCTTTGGGGTTACTCATGGTTTTAGATTCTCGACCAAGGCAGTGGCTACCATCAGGGTTTGGTAGAAGAAAGCTCAAGACAAGTTACTGCTTTTAACACCCCCTGGGGATTGTAGGAGTGGGTCCATATCCCATTTGGCTTAACTAATTGATGGGTTTGGAGTTTTTCACCTCTGGAAGTAGTTAGGCCTGTGTGTATTGATCTCTGATTTACTGTAACGGGTGAAGCCTGGTCATTAGGGCCTGGGTTGTAAATTGTATTGTCCAGAGGTCAGGGGGAGTGAGGGGACAGACCTCTACCCTCTCTGAGTGGACATTGAGGTGCCATAGAGTATCAGGTAACTCTAATGGTATAGGTTGTTTATGTACAAAACAGATGTCACTAGGGAACAAGAGATAGGCCCTCGCAGATAGGATGGACATCCGTACCCAGTCAAGGCTCCAGAGGATATTTAAACCAGGCTAGAAGACCTCTCAAGTGGGCAATCTGCAATAGGTTTGGGGCCTATCATTATTATGCACCCACTTTCACTGTATATACTGACAACTCCCCGCTGACTTATGTTCTCAGCACAGCAAGACTTAACACATTTGGTCACCGTTGGGTTGAAGAGTCAGCAGACTTCCATTTCAACATGAAGTACAGGCCAGGGCAGATGAATGCAGATGCTGACGAGCTGTCTCATTACCCAGTCAAGCTCCAGTACCATCAGGGCGAATACACTGAAGCCGTTACTACAGACATCACCTCTTTGGCGGGAAATCAAAGCAGCCTGAGATGTAGCTGTTTTACTGCACGTTTCATAGATGACACTACCAGGAAATGTGTCTAGTCACACCCAAGGACATCAGGGCAGCTATAATGTTCTGTGCAAGGACCCAAACGCAGACCAGGGAAATCCAAAAAACGTTGTCTTTATTCAGTCCAAAGTTCAAAGCCAGGTAATCAGAGATAGGACGGTACAAAATCGAGTTTCCAAAAGAATAGTGGTAAATGGGCAAAAAATCAAAAACCAGGAGATCAGATAGGCAAAGGTACAAAGGAACAGGCAAAAGAGAAGTCAAAACAAAGCGAAGGTCAAACCAGAAAGCAATCAAACAAAAGGGGCAGGCAAACTCAAAGTCGTACGGAACTGGCGTCTCAGGAATCTTGATAAACAAAGGCTTACAAAACATCAGCATGGTGAATATGATCAACGTTCTGACAAGGCGCTGGTGGAAAAGACTGACATTTATACACTGGGGAAGGTAACAATCAAGGAGGGGTTACGTGAGTGAGGGCGGAGTAACAAACAACATCCAGGTGAAGAACATTAGGATAACTAATTAAATGACAGGGGACTGACAAAACGCGGACTGGAATCACATAGACAACAATGATAACAGACGGCCTGGGTTTAACAGGTAAAACACGTGCAGAGAGAGAGGTGCAGTTAGAGCAAGAGACAGGTGCAGGCAATTGCAGAACTCAGCGTTAGGGCAGACTAGAAAGAAAAGGGGCAGAGCTACAGCGCAGCATGGAAAAGGGGAGAATGGTTAATGTATTAGTATAGTGATTTAAATTATCAAAAACCCAAAACTAGTGTTTGTTAATCCATTAGTAATATTAACATGTTAGTATATTAATGAGGTTAGTACTTTACAATCTATAAGTTAGTAAGGATTAGTAGAAATTAGTAAAACTAGATATAAGCAGGAAGTAAGTAAAACGATACTGGTGTATCGTTTCCTGTCTGTTCTGGCCCTACGATGGTGGAATGACCTCCCTGTGGAGGTCAGAACAGCTGAGACACTGACCCATTTCAAACGATGACTGAAGACTCACCTCTTCAGGCTGCACCTCTCCCCATCCCTCCCTACCCCCCTGTAAATGACTGTAAGCTTAGGGTTGTAACTAGGCAGCTGTTTCGTAGGTGACTTAGGTGCATTAACTGTCTTAACTACTGCTTGTATTTTTTCCATAGATTGCGTTGTTGCCGTTCTCGTTGTGTTAGTGTTAATCAGTTTAACCTTCAGGGTCCAAGTTGAACTATGCGGTTGTTCCCTGCACTTGGACCGGTACTTCTCTCTAGGGGTTTCGTCATACTTGTTCCTGGTTATGGTTATACACTTTATTGTACGTCGCTCTGGATAAGAGCGTCTGCCAAATGCCTGTAATGTAATGTAATGTGTAAACACCTCACAGCTAGACCAATGAGGGTTTGTAGCTGGAGGGGAAGGCACCGCGTGTTTTCCCTTGGCTGGTGTGATTCAAAACCGGAGATGTTAGTTATTTTTCCTCTGTTCGTAAGAACAGGGCACAATTATACTTAAGAATGCACTGGTTCCATCGCCGCGGGTCAGATATGAAGGCGCTGCTTCATATCCCGCTTAAGACTGGCCTGAAACGGACCAGTAGCATTCTGGTTACTCTCCGTTCGCAAACGGGGCTATGCTGTCATCAGAGATATATCTGATATGTCGCCGGACTGTCAATATTCCAATGGGAGCATCAGAATATTCACAAATGCGCGGAACAATACATCAAATATATCCATGACCACAGCAAGAAAGCGTAACAGTTACTAGGTTTTACCCTCATGATAATCTGACTCCATATTAAATGATAATTTAAAATTTGGGTTTAACTATACGTGGAACTTGGGAGTGGTTACACTCGACTCTATCTTGTGCCATCATTCCTCAATATATGCTCCCGGGTTTAGCACTATTGTTAAATCTCAGTTCGGTGAAGAATCCAGAGGGTAGGAGGCTGACCACCATAATACATGCCTTCCTTGCATGGATAGTGCATAGATAGTTATGAGCCCAGGACGGTGCGTATCTATCAGGCTCCTTCAGGCAAATTTGACAAGAACCGGCGTATAACGCCCATGGGTCCTCTTAAGCCAAAACACCAGAATACCACCAATCCCATTAGCGGGCAGATCGTGGTCGCCTATCTAACTTGAAGACCTCACTAAAGACGTTCGCTGTACTAGACCCCTGATCAGTAGGTCCTAGTCATAATTGTCCCGCTGAGTATTTAATCGGAATTTCGGCTGAAAAGAAGATAAAATGGATTAGAGTCATGCAGACCACGCAAGTTAAAAATAAGAAGAATTTATTTTAACAGGCAGGTAGGTCATTAGCTTCAAATTCAAAATCAGTTATAAGGTTTAAAAACATAAATACAGAGTAAAAAGTTCTTACCCAGCCTGTCTAGCTACACACATTACACAGAGTATGTGCAACGTGGGGAAGTCGTTTACGATCTTCCTTGTGCATCTACACACAGAGCACGGAGTATGTGCAATGTGGGAAGTCGGTTACGATCTTCCTCGATTGCTTTGTCTCCCTTCCTTTAAAGCCAAATCCCGCGTTTGGTCCAGACGGCATTGCCATAAATTAACCTGGCCGAGTCATAAATCTCGAATTTCGGCCCCCACCATTTGGAAGCTTCTGTTAAAACAATTAGTGGGGAAATGGGGAAAAGGAGATGATTACCATTCCATTGTGGTAGTTTTTCCCTGAGTTTCCCTTCCCTTTCCCTTTTGATGTTTTTTAAAATTCTATTTGGTATGAAACATATTTCATTCAATTGATTGAATTATCTTGAATACGTCCATACCAAACATGTCAAGTGGATGTAATATTATGGTGCAGTTGTCATGAAAATACCCTTTTGTTTAACCATTTTACATGCAATCCATGTTATTATTACATAAGGCATAATACAATAATACAATGAAAACATGTGCATGGTTTGTACGGTTTTCCGGGGTTTGTAAATAGGATAAACAGATGGTTTAAAGTCCAGATCCAGAAAAGAAAGAAAAAGTGTAATGGCAGAGGGGCCCACATAAGGGCACTGTGGTACTGTCCCGCGCAGTTTCCCCACCATTTGGCCAGACATTTCACCCTTTATGACCCCAAAACACACACACCCACAACCACAGACAAAGAGACTAGTTCCCCTTATCTTAGTTGTGTCCAGATGGCAACATTCCAGAGAGCCAACGGCTTGCTCATCCAGAGGAAGTCCGAGTAACTTATTGTTTTAGCACACGGCTCTGGGTTCTTTGAAGTCCAGTGATGAGTCTCAGCCTGCAGGTTCATGCAAATGCCAGCCTTTCTGGGTCCCAGTTTGACTTCCCTCTTACACTGGAAAGAAGGGGGGAAACCACGAAAACCCGGAACCACCCGAATAGTGAAATCACGCAAATACAGGGGAGTGAAGCAGCTCAGGGACACAGACACAGAGACGGCACTGGGGAGACAAGTGACCGGGAGAATGAAAATACTGGGACGGAGGATGTGAAAAATAATAAACTTACAGAAACATAAAATAAACACTAACAGCAAACAGATACTAATACAGACTACAACAGGCAGCCCAGTACAACGACACTTCTGTCAAGGAAGTGATAACTCTGAAAAGGAAAGGATGGAATCCCATGCGAGGGAGAAAAGACAAATGGGACAAGCAATGAGGAGACTGGTACATGAATGGAACAAACACACCAGATGAAGTAACACTCTACAGACAGGCAGGGTAGCACAAACAGCTAGTCTTACCCAGCAAACTGAAACCATGTGTTCTTAAAAACTGACACGATGATATGGGACATGTCGGAGCAGACAAAGTCATCCACTTGATCAGGGAAAGATTTTATTGGCCATTTATGCAATGCAAGGTTGTAGACAATGTAATTAGAAAATGATTATTTATCAAACAGAAGCATCCATGTGTAGGCCTACAAAAGACATAAACTACAAAGCCCATATGTCCACCTCAGTGACTCACTTGACCACGCCCCTACTACAGCTCTCCTGTAACAGTATTGGCTTACTATTCGAAATGTGCAGCCTTGAATAAAACGGAGGTTGCCGTTGTTTCGCTTCGTTTTTTCTTTCCTATTTCTCTCCTTCCCACTCCAATCTTGCTTCCATTGTCCTCTCCCTGGACTCGCCACCCTTCTCCCGTCTCCCTCTCGTGTGAGTCCACACGCACTGAACAGTTTGCAAGGCCTGCAACGGAGCCAGGCCCGAATATCCTTGGCTACCGGCTGTGAGAGTAACGAGATGCCCGAAGTGCTATGATTAGAGGTGGTCGAAGAACCAGAGAGCCACGCACGACCGACGCATCCTGAGGAGCGAGTCCCAAGAAGCAAGCGACTAGCGGAGGATCTGGTTGCGTGTTTTGGAAGAGAAAGGGCGACCAGCTTCCCCTTTCCACCACAACCTCCACAGTCTTTGCACTGGAACCCAGGAAACATTTTTCTAACAACGAACCCAAAGCAAAGGACACTCAAGTAAGGCTGTAACTCTGGGCTTATTATGATTAGAGACGGACCGAATGTAGCCACATTTATGATTGGATGTACATAACTGACTGTTATTGTGTTTTAATGATAAATGTAAATGTTCCGTTTGTTCGGTTAGCTCTAAGCCATCCACTGCGCTGTGTTAGTTTTAATATATGTCACGCACAGAACATATCTTGCATGTGATCTATTTGAATTACTAACTGGTCATAACACGGCATGTTGATCTAAAACATACACCGATATCCATATATTCAATTACCCTGTTTTTGTTTGGTACGCTTCATACGCCATTGTTTCTCACTAGCTTTATCTAGATTCAAAAACCCCTCCATTCATACTCCATCTTGTTCCTTTGTTCTCCGTGAACACGTGTCCGCTGTACACAACCCCCACCTAGGAGAACATCCAACATTCCTCACTCACATACTCACATGCACACATACACACACTCAACACCTACACACACGTGTGCTCATAGTTTGTTATACATCATTGTAGAGAATTGTGCTTTGCCTTTTCAGTACTTTGTGTTTAATAAACTTCATTATATTTCCACGGTTGTCTGCATTTATATTGCCCTTGCATTGAATTGAGTCAGCCGCTGCTAATCCAAAGAACTTAATGAATACCTTCACCCCTTAGAATTAGCTGAATGATATTATGATTTGGTTAAGACTGACTATAATGTGTCATTTTAATAATAATTAATTTAATTATTAATTTGAATTGCTAATTTATAGTCTGTATAATTATGATTATTACATGCTGGCGCCACCTGTGAGGATATTGATGTATATCTTCTACAGTTTGGTGCCCCACTATGAGAAGTAGCGGCATGTCCCCTACACGTGTCCCAGATAAAGCGCCAATGGGTCTCATCACCTTTGAGCTTTTATCTGTCGAATACCTCCATCTTGAACCTAGTAAATGGGCCTACGAGTACATTCTTGTACTCATCGATCACTTTACATGCTTTGCACAGATGTATCTGAAGAAAAATAAATCAGGGAAAACTGCAGCCAAAAAAATATTCCAAGCTTTAATCCCTCACTTTGGGTACCCTGAGAAACTACATCACCATCAGGGGTGCGAGTTTGAAAATAGTCTCTGCCAGAGACTTCAACAGCTGGCTGGAATATCGCACCCGTAAGGGGCAGGACAACCCCTTCCCATCTGCAGGGATACCCAGAAGAGAGAACGAATCGAACCCTGCTGCAGATGTTCCATACTCTGCAGGAGTAGAAAAGACCGAGTGGAAAGATCACCTATCAAACGTAGTGCACACATAGAACAGTACAAGACATGAAGCAACAGGATACTGGCCATTCTTTCTAATTTATGGAAGAGCCCCTCACTTACTAACTTTCTTTTTAATTTCAAGATAAAATAGGAGACTGACAAAACAAAAATTTGCACAGAAGTGGGCAACAAAGGGAGCATACCAAATAGCTTCAGAGACCAATCAGAAATCCTCAGCTAAGCGGAAGAAGTATTGTGATAAAGGTGTGATAGGTGTTTCCCTCAGCCAGGAGATAGGGTACTTGTTAGAAACCTTTCAAAGAAGGATGGCCCTGGAAAACTCTGGGCCTATTGCGAAAATAGAGTAAATTGTGTTGTGAGGTGGGTTGGGGATGCAGCTGGCCCTGTGTACAAAGTCCTGAGACTGGAGATAAAAACCATTCATGCGTTGCATCGCAACCTTCTGTTATATGTCAGTGACTTACCTCTCGAGGAAGACATTCAATCTAAGCCTGTGTCTAGTCTTCCTGGTCTTTTTGTGGAATTGAAGAATCGCAGAGTAAAATTATGGCAGTTTGAAAAAGCAAAAGGGACGATTACTAGAATTAACCTGTTATTTTACCCTGACAAAAAGTGCGGAAGTGCAGAATTTTTTCCAGTTTGCTTTTACTGTATTCCCGATTACGAGGGTAAATTATGCAGAACTACCGCATACGTCACATAACTGTGTCAAGCGTTTCGAGTCAATTATAACTGGCTAACAAAGAAAATCCGAATGAAAATATTCAGCAACCGAATTAAATCGTTTGAATGTTTTGGTACGTAATATGCTGTCCCAGCACGAATGCTTAATATTTTATAAAACAGACTTAATGCTAAAGCAAGAAAAGAACAGAAGAACACACGTTATAATCCTCAACCTTAATTTCTCATCTGTAGACGTTGGCAGGCTATAACCAAAAGTAGGCTACTGCGCCACATAACATAAAAGTTTGAATTCAAGTTATTATTTTGAAAATAATAAATCGGCTTGCGGCTGCAGCTTTTTAAAAATGGCGGTTGAAATAAAATGCTGTGAGTACTCGACCAATCAGAAATGTTCAGCGCTTGCGCCCCACCCCAAAAGTTCCGGTACTTTTGGAAAGTACTACCCCCCGAGCAGGGACTTTTTTGGGGGTAAAATAAAGACCCCGGAACTTAGACCCTGGTCCCTGCGGTGGAAACACACTGAGTTCCTCAAAAGGTTCCTAGTTCCTGGGGAAAGTTCCTGCGGTGGAAACGCGGCTTAAGTCACTCGTAAGGTTAAGAGCGCTGGCAAGAGTTCCAGCCTGGGAGATGAGTGCACTTTGAGGGACATGAAATGGCAGCAGAATCTGAGTGTGGAGGGTTGGGAAATTGCCTCGTAGTCAGCTGAATGAAAACCAGGCATCCCCTTTTTAATTTATAAACTAAAAGA
This sequence comes from Anguilla anguilla, assembly GCF_013347855.1. Lineage (NCBI taxonomy): Eukaryota > Metazoa > Chordata > Actinopteri > Anguilliformes > Anguillidae > Anguilla > Anguilla anguilla. Next base: position 36,402,043 of record NC_049201.1, on the reverse strand, counting down.
ATAGGATCGATTTTAAGGTTTTGCTCCTGACTATTGAAGCTATACATGGACTTGCACCAGTGTACATAACTAACCTGCTTTTATGATATAAGCCCACAAGGGCACTCTATTCTCAAGATGCAGGCTACAATATTTAAATTTAGATTAAAAACACTCCTTCATGCTCAGGCTTATAATCAGTTATAGTCTGGAGACGAGGTGGGAGAAGCCTGTAGCTATATAATATTGTGGGGTGGCATCCTTTCCTTACTGTCAATCAGCCCAGTGACCCCACTTTACATAGGCTGGCTCTTGATATGGTATGGTTGTCTCCCTCTCATGACTGCATGTTTTTTCAGTCCCTGTCCTAGTAGCTATGTAGCCATAGATTACTTCTGGTGGGGCCACTTTGTAATACCCATTTTGCGTCCCTGTTACTTTATACTCCATGTTGTTCTACTGCACATTCCATATTGGCCTTCTAAATTTTCTTCTTCATGCTGCCAGCTTTCTTTCATCTCCACTTTCACCCTGCCCACTTTCATTGCCTCCTGCTGCTCCTCACCATAGCCACCTGGCCCCCGCCTATCATCAGAGCCACCACCTTAGAATTGTCATCTAGCTGCCACTAATCTGATCAATGTGTACATTGACTGACTGACCATGTTGGTCACAAAGCTACACCCTGAGCCGACCAGAGAAGGATTGGTTCCCCCCTTGAGACTAGTTCCTTCAAAGGTTTCTTCCTATCTGTTTCTGGAAGTTTTTCCTTACCACTGTTGCCTTAAGCTTGCTCATGTAGGGGTTTAGGCCAGGGTTGTCTGCGAAGCATATTGTGACAATTGTTTGTAAAATGTGCTATATAATTTTTTGATTTGATTCGATTTAAAGCGGATGTACTTCATGCTATCACTAATAGCAATGCTATATGTAGCCTGACCAGTGGGTAGTGTTCACACTCTGGATCATTGGAAAAGTGTCAGCCTCAGGGCCAGTTTGTGGCCAAAGCAGAATAAAATGTGGGCCAGAGCTGACTACACACCCTAACTGTGTCTGTTTCTTGGTTCTTGGAGAGTGGTTTGTACCTTGTACCTTGTTCTCCTCGGCCTGACCCCAGTAACACAAGCATTTATACTTCCATCGCCCACTTAACCCCTTTGTGCAAGCCCCCTAGTGGCCAGGACACTGGTATCCTGAGATTGCTAAACTCAGATTTTCAGTGGTCCTGCAATAAAACTAAGTGGAGACAACAAGCTCTGTATTCTAGCTTTATTAGAAGACGATACAGGACAACTATGTTAAAATACAGGACAACTATGTTAAATATGGAGTTTCTAAGTGCCTTAGAAACTGGACATTAGCTTCTATCTTGGAGTTTATAAAAATATTCTTTCACCAAGATTTCATATCCCGTCATAGCAACATAAAGCCAAAAACACCCCGACGGTATACCAGTGCAGCAGTGAAAAACACTGTTCTCTGAATAGTAAAATAAACAACGAATCCTTGTGCAATAGTACCATGTCATTCTAATATCAATATCTTCAGCTAAATATGGAATAAATATACCACCTTACCATTTTATATGTAGAGATGTCCCTTTCAAGAGTGAGTGGTCATATGTTTCCTTGTACAGTCAGTTATATACACCCATTTGTGATGCCTGGGTACCTTTCCGAGACAGCTGTGGGTAAAACCACACATGCTGTTTACAGCGTTGTTGCCCTCTTTAGTACATTCTGGCTTGACTGACAGTTACGTTATCCAGTAGGAGACAGTGTAAGCTTTCCAACGATGTATAACATGTATAATATTACTTTTGGAGTAGTATTTTGTAGCCCAGCATAACCAAAAGTTTTGTCTCATCATTGCTGCAGTATGCATTCAGTCTCTGGAAAAAAAAAAAATAGACATGCACCCAGCGAGACATAATCATTGTCATTTTTTGGAAGATATTATTCTTGAGAACCCCTGAGCATGGGTAAGGCATGTGTTGCTGATAAACCTTGCTGATATTGTTTTCTGGAGTAAGTTAGAAGTGAGAAAATCAGCATTGAATCTCTGGAGGAGGATGCCTATGAACACTGATAAGATTTCACCCTTCATATGCAAGTATTACTACTCAAAATATTTCGGTTATACACATTGCTTGAAATGAGTGTGTCTAAGTCGGTTAGCGCTATTTTAGGTTATTTTGCACTGTAGTGTAAGCGTTCGTTGGTAGATCAGTCATGTTTATGTTTCATTTGACGTTATTTGGCGTGAAGCTGGAACCTCGGCAAAATTTTTCCGAAGTTTGGATATTGTTTTCATGCCATCCCATCCGCATGCATGAAAACGTTATATACTGTACAGTACAGAACAGCATATGAGAGTTAATGATTACACATTTAGGTACATGTACCATTGTGTGTCGCAATGTTTTTGCATTATTTTTCAATGTGATATCAATGTTTCATCTTAACCCATCATAAAAGGCAAATTTATACACTTTATAATAAACAAAAAATATGTATTCATTTTTGGAGAAATTTTGAATATGTTTTTGGACCCCAAGATATCAGCCCCTGTACTGATGGAAAGACTGTAATTCCCACTTGAAAATGGTGCAAAAATAAGTTTCTTGAATTTAACTAAATGAATTTCCCTTGTGGACAATAAAGAACATCTATCTACCTATCTATCTATCTAAACAGTTTATGTGTAATGAAATACATGATTATGTTGTGACTTATAGCAATGCATAATTTAGAAACTTTGGATAGATCTGGAAACACTTCGCAAATATACGTCTTTGATGACGCCGTTATTTCTGTTCATTAATATGTAGTTACACAAACCACTAAGAGGATACAATGGGAAGCTCCTGCCCCTCCCTCAGCCTAGTAAACTTGAGCAACCCATCAACGAATTTGCTCGTTGTGTGAACACAGGGTAGGATGGCATGATATATTTACTAAATTGTGTCGAAATTTTAGGATATGCGCTAAGGATTTTAGGTCTTAGAGCTTAGTTTCCTTTGTCAGAAATGTTTGTCAGAACATTGTACCTGCACTGTGCAAGTACATAATATGGGCTACAACATGCAGCAGGCAAATTCTACAGGGAATCTTCAACTAGGTTTTTATAGGCCTATGTGTGACATCTGCAACCATGATGCATGTAGCCTATTTGTCTTTGTTTTTTTAGTACTTTACAGCTCCATTAACAGTCATCAAATAATTTTTTCCCCAACGACCTGAGTTAACAGTCACACTTGTCGTGAAATGGTAGTTTTATTTGTCCAGAATTCTCTATGCATGGCAGCCACTGCACATCAGAATGTTTGGCACATGTCAGCACATCTGTTTCATATCCAGACTGGGTTCATGCATGTGGGTGTGGTGCAAAACCTGCCGGTACCTGTCCTGGTGGGGCGGGATTGTTCCGTATTCGACAGGTATTGGAGGGAGGCTCCAGCGAACACCAAGCCAAAGGCGGGGCGAAATGTCCAGAAGAGGCGTGCCAAGAGACAAGAGGGTGATGCCCAACCAGCATGTGCAGGCCTCTCTGGGGAAGACATGGCCAGGACGACCAACTCTGCTGCAGAGGTGAGAGGACAAAAACCCGCCCCTGAGACCACCACCACCACCGCCACCGCATCAGAAGCCGTGACGAAGGCCCCGCCCGCCCTGGAAGAGGTGGGTTCGGGAGAGACCTTCTCTGAGTTTTCCCAACACCAGAGGGGCCAGACCGGAGACCCCAGCCGCTTCGGAATGGCACAGCTACAGGACCCCAACCTGACTCAGGCATGGCGTGATGTCCAGGAGATCAAGGGGCAGCTGCAGACGGGGGTGAGTGAAACTACCAATCCACACTTTATGGTTGAACAGGGGTTACCGTATCGGGTCTATAAGACAAATAAAGAGATCTATAAACAGCTGTTGGTCCCCAAGTCTCATATCTCAAAGGTCTTGTATCTCACCCACTCCCACCTCCTGGGGGCGCACCTGGGAGCAGAGAAAACATATGAACGCATTCTCTCACGGTTCTACTGGCCTGGCGTGAAGAGAGCCGTCGAGGAGTACTGCCGCCACTGTGCTGAATGTCAACTCCACAGCCCCAAGGCAAGCTACAAGAACCCACTAATTCCTCTGACTATCCTAGAGACCCCCTTCAACCACATTGCGATAGACATCGTGGGACCTCTCCCTAGGTCCAGCCGAGGTCACAAATATATCCTGGTCATCCTGGATTATGCCACCCGGTTTCCAGAAGCCATTCCATTGCGGACTGCCACTGGGAAGGTGGTGGCAAGGGAACTGTTTCTACTGTTCAGCCGGGTGGGTATTGCAGCGAAAATACTCACTGACCAGGGATCCTGTTTTATGTCCACAGTAATGAAGGCGATGTGTCACCTGTTGAAGGTAAAACAGCTGAGGATCTCAGTCTATCACCTGCAGACTGACGGCTTGGTAGAGAGGTTCAACCGCACCCTGAAGCAGATGATGATCAAGATGATTGAGACAGACGGTAACGACTGGGATCAACTGCTACCGTACTTACTGTTCTCCATTCATGAGGTCCCCCAGGGTTCCACGGGATTTTCCCCTTTCAAACTGTTGTACGGACGGCGACCTCGAGGAATGCTGGACCTGGCTAAAGAGACCTGGGAGCAGCAACCCTCACCGCATAGCACGGTCATCGAACACGTGGAGCAGATGCACCAACGGACGGCTCGTATCTGGCCCATGGTCCGGGAGCATATGCAGCAGGCACAGCTAGCCCAGGCCCGGGTATACAACTGCTGAGCCCAGGTGAGAGAGTTCAAGCCGGGTGACAGGGTGATAGTTTTAGTCCCCACGCATGATTGAAAATTCCTGGCTAAATGGCACGAACCATACAAAGTTGGCCCAGTTCTCTCGACAACTTCGTATGAAGCGTAGGCCACTGGCTGCCATGCTGTGTCATGCTGCTGCAGTAGTACTGCTCCAAGTCCATACTGAGATGAGTCAGCTGAAATCCTAGCTCTCTTCTCTGGGTCAAAGAACTTAACCCTCTGGGGTCGGGAGCTCCGCCGGTGGAGCTCGACAAGATGAAATGAACTTTCGTTTCTATTTGGATGCTTAACTTCACGAGCTGTTATCATACAGACGCAACAAAAACATTGACAGAAACCTTAGAATTGTGGCTTTCCAATGCGCCCATTCGCAAATAATATGAATTGTTTTAAAAGTTTTAAATTTGATGAATTAGACCATGTATGCTTCGTTAGTCCTTACTCATTACTATGTGAATTTCGCTCTGCATGAAGTCCGCCCAAATCGCATTCACATGTTAACGACATTATAATTACTCTCCATAGAAGGGGACTAGGGGAGGGGCGATGCGAGATCCATATGAGAAATGCCAAGCCTGCGAAAGCGGGATAGAATGTCAAAGCATATAGCTTTTGAGGTAAACATTTTTTAATTTTGTAAAATGGCACGGATGACTGGACTTGACGTGCTTCATGCCTTGTTGGAGAGCGATGATGAAGACGCAAACAACTCATCAGGTCCGGTCCGCTCGGACACTGATGAAGAGCGGTGTCATTTCAAACAGCGAACTGATCCAGCTGAGGATCAACTTCATGAGTGAGTATATTTCTTTTGATCATATTGGTAAATATGTGTACTGTATTGCAACGTATCTCTGTGTTTGTAGGAATATCCAGCAATATGCGCATTTGTAAATTCCCACTCTACAAACTATTCAAACTATTGCATCTCAAATTTATAGGCTATAGGCTCTCTGCGTCTGGTTGTGTTAGAAGTAGCAGGTAGACTATATTTTTTTCGATCATGGTAATGAATAGCCCATGCCTGGCGTGTAGTGGCGTGGCTAGGATTCTAAAACTTAGTATCCTCGCACAATCGATATTAGCATACTGTATGTAAGTTCGGGAAATAGCAATAAAATAACCACTTTGCTAAACAGACATAGCCTACTTCAGATTGAGGCATTGTTATTGATGAGTAGCGTGTAGTTGAGTTGGAATATCAATGTTTATTTAGTTTAGCTAATGTTGTTTCGTTGATAGCTTACATTATTTGTACGTGTGCTGTATTACATTCTCTGTGTGTTTGTAGGAAAATTCACTAATATGCGCGCTTGTAAATTCCCACACTACGAACGATTCTAACCATTGCATCTCAAAATTATAGGCTACCTCTCTGCGTCTGGTTGTATTTGTTTGGTTTTTTGTTTGTATATGATGTAACTATGTCACATTTCCTAAGTTTTGTTTTCATTAGTTAGTGGTTTGTCCCTTTTTTGTAAAGCACATTTAATTTTCACCTGTTGAAAAAAATGTGCTATATAAATAAAGTTTGATTTGATGTCACATTTCCTAACAATTTTGTTTTTATTATATTTACAGAGATGCTGATCAGGAAACACGGCCTAGTTCACCACTAGCTAAGAGGCCACGCAGGCGTCGCAAGAGTACACCAGTCTCATCTCATCTTCCATGCATATAGTTTACTTCAATAAATGTTCCAAAATCAAAAGATGTCTTTGTTTCTATCTTCTAAATGGCTCATTGAGTCTTTGTCTTAGTGGTGGGGAGGCATGTGGCCAGGTGTGAATAGCCTACTTAGCTGGCAGGTCCTCCTACCCAATGCATATTCATTACAGACAGGCCATTTGCCCTCCCATTCTCACCTGGTGTTGAAAAATAGTAGTCACAACACTAACCCTTAGCAATTTATTTTATATTTCTCATTGAATTTGCTAAAATATTTTGTCATCTTTTGATACCCAAGACCTTGATGAACACATTTCAGTGATCCAAAAACTTCGATACTATTGTTTAGTGTGTTTTATTACAACATTCTTGTGCATGTGTAACATGGTTAATAATGATTACACTTGCCAGCGTACCAGAGGTGTATGTATGTATCTTGGGTCTAGTGTTCTGTCACTTTAAAATACTTGTGTAGTTGCCTTTAAGGGAATGACGCATGTTACGTTCTTCCCAGTTTAACTTGTCCATGCAAGCGGTAGGTCACGTTATAACATTGTGCCAATTATTTTAAGAGATTGTTCATATTTGTTCACAATTATATCGTTATATCAATGCATATGTACCTAAATGAGTTTAGATATGGACAAAGGCTTTTGTATATCCACTATATCTGTTCTACGAACTGCGACGAACGGCATGTAGGCTATGTTGCTAGCTAAGTTAGCCACTTACCAGGCCACGTGTGTGTGTGGTAACATGAGTGTTTCTACATTTTTAGATCACCATTGCTGAAGATACATGTTGAGAACAGTCCAGTGATCGCACTGTTTGTCTATTATCAGGTACATATGTATGCTGTAATTGATATTGTTGGTTATATTGCCCAGTTTAACTTGCCCATGCAAGCGATCACCATTGCTGAAGATACATGTTGAGAACAGTCCAGTGATCGCACTGTTTGTCTATTATCAGAATAAATCAGCTCAACTGGGAATCCTGGTTTGTGGTGCTTTTACACAACACAACGCAAGATCACGCCTGTTACACATGTTCAAAACTACTGTTTACAGTTTGTGTGTTTTTAGAGCAATTTACAATCCACATATGATTATGACCTACTTACTGCTGCCATATTATTGTAGCTGAGTTTGTGCTGAAAACAGAGATATGGAACACTTTGGAATCACTGCATATAAAGTTGATGAAATTTACACAAATGTCAGAGCATGGCATAATCACCCGTGTGCCTCAGTTTACCCTCAGACCCCAGAGGGTTAAGCACTGGCTCCTCTGTGATTAGTCTTTTCAGGGCGTGGAAACTTTCCTCCTGCTCATGGGACCACACCCATTCATTTTTCTGCTCCAGAAGCCATCTGAGTGGTGCTGACTGGGTGGAAAATATAGGGATAAACTTAGCCAGGTAAGTTACCATGCCTAAGAAACGCCTCACCTCCTCTTTGTTCCGGGGGCGCTCCATGTTCACTATTGCGGAAGTCTTTCTGCGGTCTAGCTTCACTCCCTCAGCAGAAACGACGTCGTTGACAAAGGTAAATCTGTTCACCCCAAATTCACATTTGTATTTGTTCAATTTCAGGTTTACATTTGTTGTCATATCCAGTACTTGTCTTAGCTGGGTGTCGTGTTCCTCTTTAGTGGACCCCCAAATGATGATGTCATCCATCATGGCTTCAACTCCTGGTATGTGCTCGAAGATCATGTGCATTGTTTTGTGGTAGACCTCTGGTGCAGACAGGATACCATACGGCAGGTGAAGAAAGCAGTATCGCCCCTCTGGAGTATTAAAAGTGCACAGTCTTGAGCTGGCCTTGTCAAGCTTCATTTGCCAAAAACCCGATGATGCATCGAGCTTGCTGAACCACTTGGTGCCTGCAAACTGTGACATGATCTCTTCTCTGGTGGGCAACTTGAAATTCTGTCTTTTAATTGCCTTATTCAAATCTCTTGGGTCTATGAATACTCTCAATGATCCATTTTTCTTTTGCAAAATCACCAATGAGCTTACCCAGTCTGTTTGTTCGTCAACTTTTTGTATGACGTTTAGCTTCTCCATGTGCGCAAGTTCCTCCTTCAGTTTTTCTCTCAGTGCGTATGGAACCTTCCTGCATGCATGAACAACAGGAGTCACATGTTCATCAACATTAATTTTGTGCATGCCTGGCAAGCATCCAAGTCCCTCAAAAACATCCTCATACTCCTCCATGAGTAAGCTTTGATCATTCTGGTGTCACCATAAAGACTCTTTTAACCAAGTTGAGCTTTTCACATGCAGTGAGACCTAGTATGGGTTATACATCCTGTTCCACAATCAGTAGCTGAGATTTCAGGCACTGGCCCTTGTGTTTGAAAGTCACTACACAGCTCCCTTTAACTGGAACATTCTCCACATTGAAGCCAGTCACATTGATTTTCACGGGATGAATTTTGCTTTTCACTGTGAGTGTGTTGTAATCAGTTACAGACAACAGGTTTACCTGGGCACCAGTATCAAGCTTGAATGGTATAATTGTGTCATTCACAGTCACTGGCACTATCCACTCAGCTTTCTCAGTAGCGCCTCCCTGTACACAAAAATTCTTCCGGCTCTTCATCAACTGTGTGTACCTTTCTCCTTGTGGCTACAACAGCTCTACAGCACTCTGCATGGTGGTTCTTTTTGCCACAGTTATTACAAGTCTTTCCATATGCTGGACATGAATTTGGCATGTGCACACCTCCACATTTTCTGCATTCGCTGCTTGGTTTTTTCTCTGTGTATTTTTCTGTGTGTTTTTGCTTTAGCAAACGTTTTGTATACTGTCCCTCCGTTTTTACTGCGTGGACAGCTGTGACTTCCCCGTGCAGCTCCTTAGCTTGTGCCTGCGAGGTCTCTACTGCCCTACACATGTGCACAGCCCTTTCCACGGTTAGGTCTTTCTCACGTAGTAGCCGGTCTCTAAGTCCATTATCTGGAATTCCTGTGACTATTTTGTCTTTTATGAGCTGATCTTTCAATTCTCCGAATTCACAGGACTTGACCAATGTGAGAAGCTCAGCCAAATATTGATCAAAACTAAGGCTGCATTCACACCAGATCAGGCAATGCGGCAAAAACGGCAGTCTTCCCATTCACCTGAATGGGGGTAGTGCGTTGTAAACACCTCACAGCTAGACCAATGGGGGTTTGTAGCTGGAGGGGAAGGCACAGCGTGTTTTCCCTTGGCTGGTGTGAGTCAAAACCAGAGATGTTATTTATTTTTCCTCTGTTCGTAAGAACAGGGCACAATTATACTTAAGAATGAACTGGATCCGTCGCCACGGGTCAGATATGTTCCCTGTACTTGGACCGGTACTTCTCTCTAGGGGTTTCGTCATACTTGTTCCTGGTTATGGTTATACACTTTGTTGTACGTCGCTCTGGATAAGAGCGTCTGCCAAATGCCTGTAATGTAATGTAATGTAATATGAATGCGCTGCTCCATATCCCACTTAAGACTGGCCTGAAACGGACCAGTAACATTCTTGTTACTCTCCGTTTGCAAATGGGGCTATGTTATCATCAGAGATATATCTGACTTGTCGCCGGACTGTCAATATTCCAATGGGAGCATCAGAATATTCACAAAGGAGCGGAACAATGCATCAAATATATCTATGACTACAGCAAGTAAGCGTAACAGTTACTATGGTTTACTCTCACAATTATCTGACTCCAAATGAAATTAGAATTTAAAATTTGGTTTTAACTATTCGTGGAGCTTGGAGTGGTTAGTGGCCATCATTCCTCAATATATGCTCCCGGGATTAGCACTACTGCTAAATCTCAGTTCGGTGAGGCGTACAGAGGGTAGAAGGCTGACCACCATAATACATGCATTCATTTTTTGAATAGACAGTTATGAGCCCAGGTCGGTGCGCATTTATCGGGCTCCTTAAGGCGAATTTGACAAGAACTGACGTATAACACCCAAGGGTCCTCTTAAGCCAAAAACTCCAGAACCAATACAACACCAATCCCGTTAGCGGGCAGATCGTGGTCGCCAATCTAACTTGAGGACCTCACTAAAGACTTTCGCTGTACTAGACCCCTGATCAGTGGGTCTTAGTCAGAATTGTCCTCCTGAGTATTTAGTCAGAATTTCGGCTAAAAAGAATATAAGATGGATTAGAGTCATTAAAAATAAGAAGAATTTATTAACAGGCAGGTAGGTCATTAGCTTAAAATTCACAGTCAATTATAAAATATGGAATTTTTAGAACATAAATACAGAGTAAAAAGTTCTTACCCAGCCTGTTCAGCTACACACAGAACACAGAGTATGCGCAGTGTGGGAAGTCGATTACAATCTTCCCTGACAGGATTGTCTCCCTCCATTTTAAGCCAAATCACGCGTTTGATCTAGGCGGCATTGCCATAAATTAACCTGGACGGGTGGTAAAATCCGGAATTTAGGCCCCCACTGTTGGGAGGAAAAGCAATTAGTGGGGGAAAGGAGATGATTACCAGAGAGGACATTCCACTGTGATAGTTTTTCCCTGAGTTCCTGAAACTATGCTTTATTAAACTTTATTTGGTATGAAACATATTTCATTCAATTTCCCTGAATATGTACATACCAAACATGTTAAGGGGATGTAATATGATGGTGCAGTTGTCATGAAAATACCCTTTTGCTGAACCATTTTACATGCAATCCATGTTATTACTACATAAGGCATAATACAGCAATATAATGAAAACATGTGCACGGTTTGTAAGGTTTTACGGGGTTTGTCAATATTATAAACAGACGGTTTAGAGTCCAGATCCAGGAAAGAAAGAAAAAGTGTAATGACAGAGGGGCCCACATGAGAGCACTGTGGTACGGTCAAGAGTAGTTGCCCCACCATTTTGCCAGAGACCTGATGATCTTTTCACCCTTAATGGCCCCAAAACACACACACTCACAACCATAGACAAAGAGTCCAGTTCCCCTTATCTCAGTCTTGTCCAGATGGCAACATTCCAGAGAGCCAACGGCCTGCTCATCCAGAGGTCCGAGTAACCTATTGTTTTATCACAAGGCTCTCGGGTCCTTTGAAGTATAGGATGAGTCCCAGCCCCCAGGCTCGTTCAAATGTCAGCCTTTTCTGGGTCCCAGTTTGACTCCCCTCTACAGCATTTAGGCTGCGGCAGTGGGGATCGCATGGGGTGCCGAAAACAAACGCAGCAGCCTGCGGCAATAAAGTTAAACCAGAATCAATTTTTGCCGGAACGCAACCTGACACCACACTGCAGTGGCCAATCACGTAAGTTGTTTAAATTACCATGTAGCTGTCCACTGTTTACCAAGCAACTGTCAGATGAATTACTGACGCGATTCATTTCCTAAGATTTGATTTTATTATCGACAGTACTGGGTAATGGGACGAGTACCGAAACAATAATTACTAGCTAAATATCAATTCTGAACGTTGGAAGTAAGCTGTATAAAAGATTCGCTATTTAGCAGTTCTTGCATGTTAGTTTATTGTACCTAGCACTATGGAGTTCATGGACCAAACAATGATACTCTCCCAGTTGTGTCCTCACTTGGTTTATTTTGTGTACCCAGCTTCGACACCTGTGTCTAAGCTGCAAAATAACGATAGCAAGAAGCTTCTTTCGGTTTGGGTTTGTGTCCATTTTTTTTTTTTTTGAGTTAGCGGACAGGAAATGGAGGGGGGGGGGTTAAAGTTCACAACACAACGTCACACAAATGGGCCATGTAGTGACACGCCCACACAGCCGCACAACTGTGCGCAAGGTGCCGCATTGCCTGATTTCGTGTGAATGCAGCTTAACTCCTTGTTTCTGATAACACAAAGAACTTGTATCTCTCATACGTGACATTTGTGCTTGGTACAAAGTACTCCTCATTTAGGACATTCAGTGTCAACTCACCCTTGTTTAATTGGAAGCCATTGTAGATTTCCAAAGCTTCCTCACTGATCACATGCAGGAGAATGTATGCATTTTTCTTGTCATCATTTCCCCCTGCTCCACTTGCAGCAAGATATATGTTGAATCTCTGCTTGAAACGTTTCCAATTTTCAGCGAGATTGCCATCAAACTGCATCGATGACGGAGGGGTTAGCAAGTTATCCATGAGGGTAAGTTGCGGTGAATTCGGCTGTGTGTTCCGACTTGCCTGAAGTATAGCTCTTAGCTGCCACTAGCAAGCTGTTCCACGGTCTCTGTCCGACTCGTACGATTGCTGCTATTTTTTCCATTTCGGCACTCAACGCTACTCTTCTCCTTTCCATCAGACTTATTTCACACACAGTATCCCTCTTATGACACCATGTTATGTTTGGTTCAGCGAAATAATCACAACCAGGCGAAGGTTCTAGTCAACCATTTAGTGACTAACTCCGCATCCCTTGCACATCGTACAATGACGTCACACACCTGCAACCAGACACATAGGATTCTGGGTAATGCAGTTCCTAACAAGTGCACATAACACAATTGCGATATCATTGTGTGCTGACTAAGAAATCCTGAAATCATGAAATTAATACTAATATTACTTGCAGGAGCAAGGGTGCTTGCGGGAGCAAGCATTGGAATAATCTGCAGAAGGACGTGAATCGTCAGTTGTTGTTAAAGGGGATCCCAGGTAGATAAGCAAGCAAGGCACATTTCATTAATTTAAAGAAGTAAATTAAATGAATCCTCCATTGAGTGGTCAATTGTTTTCAGAGAACTTTTGATTGCAACAGGGTGTTTGCGGCAGCGTTCGTAATTTAACGTCAGTGCGCTAAACTTGCTCGACCTTGATGTGTGTATTGTCCGTTTAAGTGCTTATTGTATCGTTGTTGTTGTTAATGTTTAATATATAGTGTTTTGTATGTTCTTGTGCCCGGTATACCGTTATTTAAAATAGCTTATGCATTTAAAAAAATCTTGGTAAAGAAGCACAGTGTTAACTTTGGCAGTTGTGTTGTTTAGTTTCAGAGTCCTAAAACACAAGTTGACTAAACCCTAATAATTTTGAGTGCTAATATTAAGTTTGTGCCATTAGTGAAACTGTGTAGCCTAACTGGGAGAGAAACAGTACTCTGTTTTGATTTTCTTTTTAAATAAAAAATAAGATAGCAGCTGTTTTGTCCTCCTGGTGAGTGACAAGATAATAATTTTTCGATAATTTGAGAAGTTGAAGTTTGAGTTGTCGGTAACTTTAATTTTGTGACTGAAGTCATGTTTAGGAAACGTGATAAGAGCCAGATTCCCACATCTGAGAAGGGCGGAAAAGCCGCACCTGAAGTGGGTAGTGATTTCCTTATTAAGGATACAAAGGGTTTTATTCAGTCTTATTTGAAGTTATACATAGAACATAGAAAAATACATTGGAAATAAGTATTATTTTCAAGTTGACAAAGATAAAGTTTGGAGTTTGAATGATATTGTAACGCTGTGACTGGGGTTATGGACACTGGGACTGTGGGGGGGGGGGGGGGGGGTGACTTGGTATTGTGTTACTGGTGGAGTTATGAGGGAGATGCTGCTGCAGGGGTAAATGGCTAGTAGTATGTGGGTGGGTCATTTTTTGTGTTAGGAAGGGTTGCAGACCAGTTCAGGTTTTGGCTCAAGCTGAGAGATTTCGCACCAGAGGGATAGAATGGCATTCTCAACCTCAGGTTAGTTGTAAGCCGTTTTGGCAGGCAATAAAACCGGGCCAATTGGCTATAAAAGCAAGTTCAGTCTCGCTATTCCCTTATTTGGCTGTTTAGTTGTTGCTGTTCACCACAATATCAAGAAAGTATACGGTAAATTCCAACGCATGCCTGATAAATGAAAAACTCCCCCTTGCTTTGCTTATTGTCAGTCACATGTGAAGGCGGAATGAGATAAATGCCAAGGCTGAAACAGACCGCCTCCTTGACACCAAAAAGAGAGAAAGTTAGAAATCTAGCCGAAGAACTGAAAAGCATTAAAGCAAAGAGGGCTAAGAAAAACACAGAAATAATTGCATTAAAAGAACAATTAAACATTTGCTGAATGTACAGTTATTGGCTCCTGAGAGTGAGGTGTTCGCAAGGCCAGTTCAGCCTTCTGCCCCACCTCGTTATGAGGAGAGGAAACCTGTTATCTTGGCTCGTAATAATGAATGGACAAGCAGTGCCAGTGATAGTGAAACATCAGATAATGACATGGCAACGGTAGTGCCACAGTTAAGAGCGTTAACACAAAGACAGGTAGAAGGTGAAATTCAGTTCAGTCACAAACCAACCAAGCCCCAAGATATTGACAAGTGGTCGCAGGATTTAAAACATTTGTGTGTTGCCGGCATGGACACATGGACTAAAATCAGTCGTTTGAAAACAATTTATTGTCTGCATCCGTATGACGGTGTACAGCTGATGGCCACAGTAATAACCCCCACAGAGGTTAACAAACTGAATTTGTCTGTTACTACTGCATTGGGAGGCGATGGTCAAAATACTGCCAAGGGATGGGAATCAATTGAGGAATTTATACGAAAAGCTACAAATGCATCTACGAATAAATTTTCAAAAATTTGCAGCGTGCAAAAGACTGGCGAGACTGTTGATGTTTTTGCTGAATGGTTTTCTGAAACCTTTTTAAGACATTCAGGAATTAAGGAGCTAAAACGTGATAACATTTCCTCCAGTATAAGTGGCCCTCTTAAAACAACGTTTATGCAAGTGTTGTTGCCAGAGATCAGATCAGCCAACAAGCTTAGCAAACCAGACTGGCAAGATGAAAACATTAGTCAGAAAAAGGCCATTCTTTCTTCGGTTCCTTTAAACGAGAGGACTCCTCACTGAGGCACATAGCGGCCGCAGTGAGGTAATCAAAAGACGGACTATGCATGTGCGACCGTTAACCGGCAAATAGACATTGATCAATCAATCAATCAAATTTTATTTGTATAGCGTATTTTACAGCAGTTGTCACAATACGCTTTACAGACAACCCTGGCCTAAACCCCCACAGGAGCAAGCCTAAGGCAACAGTGGCAAAGAAAAACTCCCTGTGGCAGATGGGAAGAAACCTTGGAAGGAACCAGGCTCAAGGGGGAAACCCATCCTCCTCTGGTCGGCTCAGGGTGCCGACTGGTGACCAACATGTCAGTCAGTTTTATAAGGTTTATGATGTGGCTCAGATGATGGGTGGGGCCGGGTGGCGGTGATGGGGAACAGCAGGTGGCGACAGATGTGGGCAGGGTGAAGGCAATGACGAAAGAGGGGCTGGACCGCAGAGGTGGGGGAGACCAGATGACTCTCGAAGCACTCTCGAGGGTTGGGGCAAGAGCCCCGCCGGCAGCGTGGGGAAGAGGGTAGAAACGGCAATTAGGGAATTTGCAATATAGCAGACAGTGGGTAAAGTGGCAGTAGTATGTATTGGGGGGACCCCGACAGGAGTAGTATATGGCTGCATAGCTACAAGGACAGGGATGGAGAGCCCATGCAGTCATGAGGGGTAGACAACCATACCTGCCTATCAAGAGCCAGCCCATGTAAAGTCGGGTCACAGCTGATTGACAAGTGACAGTAAGGAAAGGATTGCCACCTACAAAGCTCTATGACTACAGGCTTCTCGCACCCTGTCTCCAGACTACAACTGATTATAAGCCTGAGCATAGAGGTGCGTTTTTAATCTAGATTTAAATATTGACACTGAGTCAGACTCCTTTATAAATTTTGGAAGCTGGTTCCACAACCACAATTGATTTCCTTCTAGACACTGGCGCTGAACTAAATGTTTTACCTGCTTCATATGCAAACAACAAAATATTTTGTCTTTAACAGACCGTGTACAACGATGCTACCGTGTAGGGGGACAGGCTGTGACGTTCCGAAAGACGCAGCCTGTGCTCATTTCAGCAGGACCTACAGAGATAACGGATTGGTATGGATGTTTTGTTAAAGTTAAACTTGAGTCTCGAATTTTCTGAAAGTAAAGTCATGTGGAATTTAAGACAGCTACAAAAAGCAGATGTTGCCAAACATCCAATTTGGGCAGAAAGTAGAAACGACTGTGGTCTTCTTGACATGGAGCCAATGTTACTTGCCGGGACACCTCCCCTCATCACATGACAGTACCCCCTTAGCATTACATTACATTACATTACAGGCATTTGGCAGACGCTCTTATCCAGAGCGACGTACAACAAAGTGTATAACCATAACCAGGAACAAGTATGACGAAACCCCTAGAGAGAAGTACCGGTCCAAGTACAGGGAACAACCGCATAGTTCAACCTGGACCCTGGTGGTTAAACTGATTAACACTAACAACGAGAACGGCAACAACGCAATCTATGGAAAAATAAAAATAAATAAAAATACAAATAGTCGTTAAGACTGGCGCACCTAAGTCACCTATTAAACAGCTGCCTAGTTACAACCCTAAGTTTAGTCATTTACAGGGGGGGAAGGGATGGGGAGAGGTGCAGCCTGAAGAGGTGGGTCTTCAGTCGTCGTTTGAAATGGGTCACAGTCTCAGCTGTTCTGACCTCCACAGGGAGGTCATTCCACCATCGTGGGGCCAGAACAGAGAGGAGACGTGTTCTGGAAGGCTATTGGGAGGCTATTGGGAGGCAGGGAGGCTATTGATGGTATCAGTCATATAATCAAAGAGCTTAAAGAACGCCATATTTTGGTAAAAACTCAGAGTTGTTTAAATAGTCCCTTGTGGCCCGTGGAGAAAGCAAATGGCAGCTGGCATTTGACTGTTGATCTCAGAGGAACAAACAAAACAATTGATAAGTTGACACCTTTGGTAGCAGATCCATCTACAATATTTAATTAACTGAAACCTGAGCATTGCATTTTTACAGTGATTGATATGGTTAATGCATATTGGACTGTTATTTTAGTCGCAGAATGTCAGGACTGGCTAGCTTTTGATGAGCAACAATATCGTTGGATGTGCGTCCCCCAGATAATGCATTCGAGTGGTACCATTTACCACCAGGCGCTCCATAAACATCTCACCTCTGAACAAATGGCAAAAATAATGTCTGATGTTATACAATACGTAGACAATGTTTTAATCAGTTCCACGTCCGAGGAAGAACATGATAAAGATGTGTTGGCCCTACTTGATTATCTGTGTGAAAAAGGCCACAAGGCAAGCTTGGATAAAGTGCAGCTGGCACAAAAGGAATTAATTTATTTGGGACAAAATATTTTGCAGGGAAGAAGGGAAATCACACAGGTAGCTATAAGAAACACCCCCAAACCCACAACAGTAAAGGACCTTCGTTCATTTTTGGGACTTTGTAATTACAACAGAGCTTGGGTAGAATCTTTTACGGAAATCGAGCAGCCACTGAATGATTTGTTAAAAGGGCAACGGCAATCAAACGAGAGCATCCAGTTTAACGATGAACAAAGGCAAATATTCGACACGTTGAAAAAAGGATTGTGCGAAGCTCCTGCATTAGGCATTCCTGATACAGATAAACCGTTTACATTGTATGTCAATAAAAAAGATGGATACATGACCTTGGTTTTAACACAGCAGCACGGTGATCAGCAGAGACCAGTGGGCTATTATTCTGGTAAACTAGACAACGTGTCCTTGGGTTTTGGCCCATGTTTGAGAGCCGTACAGGCTGTTTTCTTGGCAAATCAACTCGTTTCTAGCCTAGTGTTAGATCTACATGTACATAGAATTATTGTTAACCCTCTGGGGTCTGAGGGGAAAATGAGGCACACTGGTGATTGTGCCATGCTCTGACATTTGTGTAAATTTCATCAACTTTATATGCAGTGATTCCAAAGTGTTTCATATCTCTGTTTTCAGCACAAACTCAGCTACAACAATATGGCAGCAGTAGGTCCTAATCATATGTGGATTGTAAATTGCTCTAAAAACACACAAACTGTAAACAGTGGTTTTGAACATGCACAGGAATGTTGTAATAAAACACACTAAACAATTGTATCTAATTTTTGGATTACTGAAATGTGTTCATTAGGGTATTGGGTATCAAAAGATGACAAAATATTTTAGCAAATCCAATGAGAAATATAAAATAAATTGCTAAAAGTTAGTGTTGTGACTACTATTTTTCAACACCAGGTGTGAATGGGAGGGCAAATGGCCTTTCTGTAATGAATATGCATTGGGTAGGAGGACCTGCCAGCTAAGTAGGCTATTCACACCTGGCCGCATGCCTCCCCACCACTAAGACAAAGACTCAGTGAGCCATTTAGAAGACAGAAACAAAGACTGATTTTAGAACATTTATTGAAGTAAACTATATGCATGGAAGATGAGATGAGACTGGTGTACTCTTGCAATGCCTGCGTGGCCTCTAAGCTAGTGGTGAACTAGGCCATGTTTCCTGATCAGCATCTCTGTAAATATAATAAAAACAAAATTGTTAGGAAATGTGACATCAAATCAAATTTATTTATATAGCACATTTCCTTCAACAGGTGAAAATTAAATGTGCTTTACAAAAAAAGGGACAAACCACTAACTAATGAAAACAAAACTTAGGAAATGTGACATGGTTACATCATATACAAACAAAGAACCAAACAAACACAACCAGACGCAGAGAGGTAGCCTATAATTTTGAGAAGCAATGGTTAGAATCGTTCGTAGTGTGGGAATTTACAAGCGGGCATATTAGTGAATATTCCTACAAACACACAGAGAATGTCATACAGCACACATTTACAAATAATGCAAGCTATCAACGAAACAACATTAGCTAAACTAAATATACATTGATATTCCTGCTCAACTACACGCAACTCATCAATAACAATGCCTCAATCTGAAGTAGGCTAGATCTATTTAGCTAAGTGGTTATTTTATTGCTATTTCCCGAATTTACTTACAGTATGCTAATATCGATTGTGCGAGGACATCAGTTTTAGAATCCTAGCAATGCCACTATGCGCCAGGCATGGGCTATTTATTACCAATATGATCGAAAAAAAATACAGTCTACCTGCTACTTCTAAAACAACCAGACGCAGAGAGCCTATAGCCTATAAATTTGAGATGCAATAGTTTGAATCGTTCGCAGTGTGGGAATTTACAAACGCGCATATTGCTGGATATTCCTACAAACACAGAGATACGTTGCAATACAGTACACATATGTACCAATATGATCATAAGAAATATACTTACGCATGAAGTTGATCTTCAGCTGGATCAGTTCGCTGTTCGAAATGACACCGCTCTTCATCAGTGTCGGCTTCCAGACGGACCATTTTCCAAAATCAAACCAAACGTTTACCTCAAAAGACGTGAATTAGGTACACTTTGACATTCTGTCCCGCTTTTGCAGGCTTGGCATTTCTCACATGGATTTTGCATCGCCCCTCCCCTAGTCTCCTTCTATGGAGAGTAATTATAATGTCGTTAACATGTGAGTGCGATTTGGGCAGACTTCCTGCTGAGCGAAAGTCACATAGTAATGAGTAAGGATTAACGAAGCATACATGGTTTAATTAATCAAATTTAAAACTTTTAAAACAATTCATATTATTTGCCAATGGTCGCATTGGAAAGTCGCGATTCTAAGGTTTCTGTTAGTGTTTTTGTTGCGTCTGTATGATAACAACTCGTGAAGTTAATCATCCAAATAGAAACGAAAGTTCATTTAATCTTGTCGAGCTCCGCCGGCGGAGCTCCCGACCCCAGAGGGTTAAATGCCCACACTCTGTTCACACTTTGTTAACAATGAAACGTGCAATGCAGGTCTCGGCAAGCAGATGGGGAAATTAGCAGGCAGTACTTGAAGCCCCTAACTTGATCATTCAAAAAGCTTCTCTCTCTAACCCTTCGATAATGATTAAGCCTACTGACAATGATGCATGCGATGACAATCACCAATGCAAAGATTTAGAGGCAATGCTGGAACGAGATGAACATATGAAAGAAACCCCCCTTGTTAACCCTGATCTGATTCTCTTCACTGATGGGTCTTCCTCTTGTCACAACGGAGTGAGACATGCTGAGTGGGCAGTGACGTCAGAACATGCAGTGTTAAGATGCGGCTTGCGACCACCCGGCACATCAGCGCAACAGGCAGAATTAAAAGCTCTGATTGAAGCACGCAAATTTGCGCAAGATAAAAGTGCAAATATCCATACAGATTCTCGCTATTGTTTCGAAATTGCTCACGATTTTGGGTTACTATGGAAACAGCATGGGTACATAACAGCAAAAGGGACACTCGTCAAAAATGGTAATTTGGTAAAATAACTGATGGATGCTATTCAGTTGCCGAGTGAAGTGTCGATTCTAAAAGTAAAAGCGCATACCCGTTTTAACACAGTGGAAGCAAAATGGAACGCGTTGGCTGATGAAGCCACCAAAAAAGCAGCTAATTAAGGACGTAACAAAACTTTAAAATAATGATGATAATATGAACCTTAATGGTACCAGGCTGGCAGCATGCCAAATCCGCAAAAACTTAACCGATATCAAACAAATGCAAGATTGTGCTGACAGAGAAGAAAAATGGGGATGGATTGAACATGGCGCGAAAGTTCATGACGATGGGGTGTGGCAATATGGCTCCAGGACGGTGGCACCTAACAGCCTCCTGCTACATCTCAAAACTCAAATACATTCACTGGGTCATGTTGGCGTGGAAAAGATGAAATATCGATTTGCACAAGTATGGTGGAACCCAAAGTTTTTGCTGTAATCTAAGCAATTAATCCCGAGGTGTGCTATTTGTCAGCGTAATAATAGTGACAGGTGTGTGAAAGTTCCTGTTAAATGGACAACAGCAGCCCCCGGGGCGTTTCGTCACCTGCAAGTTGACTATATTTCTTTGCCTAAGTGTAAAGGTTACAACAATGTTTTAGTCATTGTCGATAAGTTTTCTCGTTGGACGGAAACTTATCCGACAAAGAGGGGGACAGCTTTACAGACAGCAAAGGTGTTGGCAAGAAATATCATTCTGAGATGGGGTTTGCCAGAACAGATTGATTCCGATCAAGGAACCCATTTTACCGTTACTACACTGCCCACATCACCCACAATCATCTAGGCTTGTTGAGCGAACAAATCGAACCTTGAAAGAACGACCGTCAATAATGCACCAACAAGGCACTCCATGGCCTGATGCGTTACCTGCTGTTTTGTGTAGTTTACGGGCAACACATAACAAAGAGACAACCCCTTTGAAGTGATAATGGGCAGACCAATGTCATTGCCGGGGACCATTGATTTACGGATTACGGATGTGCATCTGACATAAGATGCTCTGATTTCACATTGCAAACAATTGACTGAAGCAGTCAAGACTGCTGCTCAGCAACTGTCTGACGCATGGGTAGAACCACCAGAGGGAGGTCACTCCATCGTTCTAGGGCAATGGGTAATGGTGTGCAAGCCGCAACGCATAACATTAGAGGCGAAATGGAATGGACCATTTCAGGTTCTGTTGACAACTGACGCAGCGGTTAAATTGCAAGGCAAAAATAGATGGGTTCATGCTAGTTTTTGCAAACTTACTGAGCCCACCAATAAAGTGATTCTGCTCTTGTGTAGTTTAAATTACGATGTTGCATATAGCCTACTAGACGTGTTAAGGTTTCCTTGATACTGCCGCATTTATTCTCCTGTCTGATTTAGTTTTGAGACGACCAGATATCCCCGCCACTGTGATGTCATAAGACAGTCGAGTACCCTACGCCAAGACGACGAGGTCTCAGAGGAAGGAACATTCACCACCGGAGAATCTTGGACCCCCGAGGGCAACAACGAACTCTTGCCGTTAATGGGACCAGAGACAATCACAGCCATATACTGACACACACTACACACCCTAAGTTTAGCTCACAAGCATAACCTACTAACTGCCCCATAGTTATTAAATTTTAGAGCCAGACTCCCAAAACTGCTTATGACTAGATGTATTAATTCACATACACTGATTCCCCCTCTTTTATTTTCCATTGCTGTCTATTATTATTTCTTTATTCCTTTTATTTCATTTACTTTCATTTCTTCTCTATTTCTGTACCCCTCTTGAAATGGTGGTTTGATCACAGATGTATGATCATACGATTTTCGTGTTTTTTAGTAATGTGTAATAATATTTTGATATCAGTAATTATAACACTTTGGGAAAGTGTAGCTGAATTACTCTGTGAAATAACTTGGGCTAATTTATTGGAATGTATAAACTAAGGATTAAAATTATTTGTATTCCTCCATGCAATAAAATTATTTAAAGTAACAATCTCAAAGATATTAATTTTGTTCTCAGTGGTGGCATCTATGGCGATAAGCAGTAATTGCAGGTGTGTTTTTGGACCTCACTTCCCAACTTCCAAACAGTGCCACCTGTGTGACGTCAGTCAGTTGGCACCTGGGCCACGGTAACTATAACACTTACTATTTATTGAATAAAAAATGGTTGTATAAAAGTAATGCTATGTACATACTCATTCATTGTCTAACATTAGGCTAACTTAAGCTGTCCTTACACTGCCGAGCCGGGTTAAAATGCTGTAGCAGACCTGGGGTAGTATTAGTGATGATCAATTTCCACAGACATTCTTTAGTCACCTTTTTCCCGGTATGAACATCTTTACACTGCAGAGAAGAATTTGTGGGATTCGCTGTGGCTCATGCAATTATGTATCTCTTGTGCACACTAAACATTGTCTTTCTCGTGAATGATTGTTGTGTGATATTTTTGAAACAACTGCCTTGCAAAATGTTACCCCTGGTGTTTCTGGTTTTGCTAGCTAAACTGTTCGAGAATAAAGCTGAGCTGGGTGTTAAATTAGCAATCAGAGCAAGAAGAATAAAACAAAAAAAGGAGATCTCATCAAAAAAGGGCATCAAGGCTGAAGGAACATACGAGGAAGCATAATAAAATAATAACAACACTAATCCATACTGCCATATTTTCTTATTTTGTTTTCTCCGGCTTGACATCTTTACACTGAAATCAGACCTGGCTCTGCTCCACCTATACCCAGAGGTTAATGCTCTGTGTAAAGACGACTTTATTCAGATCATTATAATATATTGATGAACTTGTTGGCAATGTAAATAACGGTAACGTTAAGGCCAGTTCAGATCAATGATTCGCAACGAGACAAAACATTTTAGAATGTTGCAGAGAAAATCGCAGTGGTGTGAACTGGTTAGTTGCAGAGCGTCTGAAGCCGATGCCTGGGGTCACAAAAGACCCACTTTGTCAAATCGGCAAATGCAGTTTTAGAACGTTTACAATCAGACGTTTTGCAATTTTGCAAGTTGCATCCAGTCTCATTGCGAATCATTGATCTGAACTGGCCTTTAGTTAGAGTTGCATTCGAGAGACGGTTTGCAAGGTCGGTACTGGTCAGTAGCGTTAGCTAGAGTTTTTTCTAATTGTTAGCTGACATTAGATTATGTAACTTACATTAGCTAGCTAACTAACACAACGTTACCTGATATGACAGATGGCTACTGTGCGCAACATTGTCTAAACTAATGTTGCCTTTTCCTGACATGGTCCGGTAGCTAGAGTTAGCTATGCAAATAGCTATGTAATTTAGTAATGTTACATTGTCATCAAATGTAATACAAAATCTACATCAACAAATAATATGACCTCTCATGTTACACAAAAACCTTTTACGGTTTTCTCTGTTATTGTAACGCTAGCAGACACCAGAAAAAACAGTATGCTGCTCACACACAAGTGAGTTGAAGAGTGAGCCTGTTGCGTTAGCTCCACCTACCCACCCACTCTGGCGGACCAACCACTGATGGGTGATGGAAAACGCATCACTAACTGTGTGCTGCTTGTAATTTTTCCCGGGAATGTCACCACAGACACCCAGTTCATAATAATAATTAATATAATAATAGGCTCCATCACCATTGTGTTACAGAATTCGGTGATAGACAGTGACTTAGACATTTATTTAAATGAAAATCTTCAAGATTATTACTTTAATATTATGAATACAAAACCCTAAAAATCCTTGCAAGCTAATAGTTGTTAGCTGCTGGGAACAGCCAGTCAGAACATGATCCGAGTCTAGAAGTTTTCATTTTGTGTGGGCACAGCAGAAGCACAGTGGTAGTTTGTAGGGAAGTTAAAAGAGATGGTGAATAGCAGGGCAAGAGAAATATGGAATGTAAATATGCCAGATAGTGAAAAAGTAGCATATATGGTTTAAGCATGTGTAAAGGCAGGTACTCCTTATCCCATTTATTTTATTATGTTGTATTGTTAATACATGTATTGTATTGTGATGTAATTTTGTTTTGGTTTGTGGTGTTGTATTGTAGTGACTGGAAAGCACTTTGGCGCAACTCCTGTTGTTTTTAAATGTGCTGTATAAATAAAAGTGACTTGACGACAAAATGGAAGTACTGCATAAAAGAAAGGTGCAATGTACTACACTGCTGGTACTATAATAATAGGCGAAACGTAGAAAACCTTGCTCAGACAGAAGTAAAAATGACGTACTGGTAAAAGCCAGTGAGACTAGGAAAAGGGATGTAGGGAAAAGTGAGAATCTGTTTGGTTTATGGAGAACAGAGAAAGACATTTGAAGGATATGAAAAATTATTTCTAGAAAATAAAAATCCACTTTGAAATTGATTTTAACTATTTTTAATAGTATAAACAAATTAAATTCAATAAACTAAGTAAAGTAACATTGTAATTCACTATAATAAGCCAAGGCAAAAGCCATGTTCTGTTTCAGTTGCATGGTGGTGGAAGAATAAGCCATAAAATTTTGTCATAATATAATCACCGTTCACTCAAAGTTCACGTCGTGAAACATTTATTTATTCTACTTTTTAGCAGCAGTCTACAAACAGGTGCTATGTAGTTGGTTCAGTAGAATGATATGGTTTGCACCGTAACTTAAATTCGAAGACTAGGCCTACAGCCTATGTGCTCTTACATCATAATTAAATACACAGGCTATAGTGTATAAAACATTTGAGAGAGGCCTGTGAAAAAAATAAAATAAAAGAATAAGGAAAAAATAACAAAAAGACTTATAATAATAAGAAAATTAACATTGACCTGTGGGCTAAATAAAATAGGCATAGGCCTGTAATGACTCACAATGGAATACTTGGCACTGCTGTAAGACCTGGCAGGCCATGCTGTCAGAAGGCGGCACATTTCTAGAGAATTGCAAGACTATCGTTGCAGTCAGTAACAAATGGCCCAGAGGTTCCGCCCGACCTGTCTGATAGCCGGCCCTCTCCGGTACCGTATCCAGCTGTCGACTCTACGGATGATGAAGATCTGCTCCTGGATCCACACCCGCCTCCTTTGCCTCCTGCTATCCCTGCTGCCATAGCGTCACCTGTTTTCCAGGGTGGTCCCCGCCACGAGATGTTCTACCCTCCTGGCGGCTCTGGCATCTCCTCTGAGGACGGACCGGCCTCTGACTATGTGGACGGCGTGCAGCACGCCCCGCCTGGTCCGGCTGGGCCCGCCCTGCCGGCGTGTGACGGCCCTCGACGGTCGTTACGCCTGCGGCGCCCGCCTTCATGGTTCCAGGACTATGTTGTTGATTTCTAGTTTTGTGTCTTTGCTGTTGATGTTGGGTTGTCCGATGTGTATCCATTTGTGGGTGTTTTTGGTTGTGGGAAAGAAGGGTTGCGCCAGTACCGACCAGCGGTACGTGGTCATGTTAAGCTATTGCGGGTGTTGTTGGCTATATCACGTTGGGGGTACGTGGCGATGTGACTTCCTGGTGTGTGAGTAAAAGTCAGTTTACCTTGTCTGCCCGTGTCTCGGCTTTCTGTTAATGATACAGCACCAACTGGCATAAGGCAAAGAAGTGGAATGTTCTGCAATGGCCAAGTCAATCACCTGACCTGAATCCAACTGAGCATGCATTTCACTTGCTGAACGCAAAATGTCCCAAGAACAAGCAGGAACTGAAGACACCTGCAGTAGAGGCCTGGCAGAGCATCACCAGGGAAGATACCCAGCATCTGGTGATGAGTATGGGTTCAAGACTTCAGGCAGTCATTGACTGCAAAGGATTTGCAACCAAGTATTAAAAATGACAGTTTAATTTATGATTATGTTAGTTTGTCCAATGAATTTTGAGCCCCTAAAATTGGGGGGGGGGGGGGCTATGTATAAAAATGGTTGACAAAACCCTTAAATTAAAGCTGAAAGTCTTTTAAATCACATCTTGATTGTTTCATTTCAAATCCATTGTGGTGGCGTACAGAGCCAAAATGATGAAAATTGTGTCACTGTCCAAATACTTATGGACCTGACTGTAGATATGTATACTTGCAGCATTCGGTTCGCAAATTTGTCTCGGCTGCGCCAGCTGGTGAAGAGAGCACACGCACATGGGTTGTGTTAGGTAATCAGCCCAGGTGGTTAAAGGTGTGCTGCTCTCCACATTTCGAGGCCAAGATCAGGAGCTCACACCTAGAGTGAGTTTCTTTATTTGAGTTTTGTTTAATTACAATTTTGTTTCTTTTAATAAGACGGGGAACAGTGAACCCCCACTGAAAAGTTGGAGGAGCTGGTCTTTTTGAAAGCAGTCCAGCTACAGAGTGGCGAGCTGAAATAGTTGTATTACTTTCTTTTGTCTGTGTTACTTTAGTTTGTTATTTTAGTTTATTATTTTTGCCTGGAACCCGTGAGGTGGAACGGCTTATTTTATTTTATTTTGTGTTTATGTGGGTGCGCTCTCTCTCTCCATGCAGCAACCAACAGTGTTCCCCGGCACCTGCCGCATTTCCCTCCCAGGGATGTCATGCTAGTGGGTGACATTTGGTGCCGAAACCCAGGAGGGAGCGGTCTTGGCGTAAGCCGAATTATGGTTATATATTCTAGTTGGGCTGAATTCTCGTGGTGGAGGTGTGTAGCATTCGGTCCGCCGGAGAGGCAGATTGGTCTCTGCTGCGCCAGCTGGTGGAGAGAGCTGTAGGGGACATGCCACTACTTCTCATAGTGGGGCACCAAACTGTAGAAGATATACATCAATATCCTCACAGGTGGTGCCAGCATGTAATAATCAGTCTCATAATAATTATACAAACTATAAATTAGCAATTCAAATTAATAATTAAATTAATTATTATTAAAATTACACATTATAGTCAATCTTAACCAAATCATAATATCATTCAGCTAATACTAAATTAATGTAAATGATTTAGCTAAGGGGGTGAAGGTATTCATTAAGTTCTTTGGATTAGCAGCGGCTGACTCAATTCAACTCAAGGTAATATAAATACAGACAATCGTGTAAAAATAATAAAGTTTATTGAACACAAAGTACCGAAAAGGCAAAGCACAATTCTCTACAAACTATGTGAGTGCATGTGTGTGTAGGCGTTGTGTGTGCGTGTGAGTATGTGAGTGAGGAATGTTGGATGTTCTCCTACGTGGGGGGTTGTGTACCGCGGACACGTGTTCACGGAGAACAAAAGGAACAAGATGGAGTATGAATGGAGGGGTTTTTGAATATAGACTAGTGAGAAGCAATGGCGTATGAAGCGTACCAAACAGATATAGGGTAACTGAATAGCTATCTATAGATGTTTGATAGAGATCAGCATGCCGTGTTTTGACCGGTTAGTAATTAAAATAGATCACATGCAAGGTATTTCTGTATATTAAACTAACGCAGCGGGGTGGATGGCTTAGAGCCAACCAAACAAACGGAACGTTTACATTAATCAGTAAACACAATAATGGTCACTTACGTCTAATCATAAATATGGCTAAATTTGGTCCGTCGCTAATTGTACTAAGCCCAGAGTTACAGCCTTATTTGAGTGTCCTTTGCTTTAAGTGGGTTGTTTAAAATGTTTCCTGGTTTCCAGTGCGAAGTCTGTGGAGGTTGTGGTGGAAAGGGGAAGCTGGTCACCCTTTCTGTTCCAAAACACGCAACCGGATCCTCCGCTAGTCGCTTGCTTCTTGGGGCTCGCTCTGCAGGATGCATCGGTCGTGCATGGCTCTCCTGGTTCTTCGACCACCTCTAAAAATAACGCTTCGTAGCGCCTCGTTCCGCCAGCAGCCACCGAGGATATTCGGGCCTGGCTCCGTTGCAGGCCTTGCGATCTGTTCCTGGCGTGTGAACTCACGTGGGAGGGAGACGGGAGATGGGTGGCGAGTCCAGGGAGAGGATAATGGAAGCGACAGCGGAAGAATGTGAAAAAGAGAAGAGAGAAGAAAGAATGGGAGCAAAACAACGGCAACCTCCATTTTTATTGAAGGCTGCGCGTTTCGAATTTACAGTGAGCCAATACTGTTACAGGAGACATGCGGAAGGGGGCGTGGTTACGCGAGTCACTCTGAGGTAGACATATGGGCTTTGTAGTTTGTCTTTTGTAGGCCATGGTACCTACAGAGCGCATGTGTTAGCTAATCAGCCAGCGCAGCCGAGACCAATCCTCTTCTCTGGCAGACCGAATGCTACACACCTCCACTGCAAGAATTTAGCCAAACTAGAATATAAACTCCTCAAAAAAAGTTTGAAAATTTGTGTTTGGTCGATCATATCTCTGTTGTCACTGTATTATTAGCATTATATCTTATATCACTGGAAAGCCTGTTCATTTCCCTTTACAATGATGTCCCATTTGTAAGGATCATGCATTTGTGGGATGAGCAGCACAGCTGATTATGTGGGTGGGGTCCCAAGTGAAATGTGGCAAATTTCCCTGCCAATGTCAAACAGTCTATTCTCCTGTTGGTATTGACTCTATTGTTTTGAGTTCTTTGGGGGATTGGATGATTGAACTCTCTATCAGTAACAAGGAACAAACAAGACATATTGGTAATTTTACGCTTTATTCATTGAACAAACAGTCAGGAACCTCAGTAGCGGGTGGAAGAACCATATGCAGCCACAACAGCCTGCGTAAAATTACCAATATGTCTTGTTTGTTCCTATGTTGTGTGTACTCAAGAATGTCATGAGTACACACAACATAGGCCTGAAATACGACCATGTCTGGGTCTCACAGGGTTAGGTAGGCCAGTCCTTGCCATAAATGGGTCTGACCCCCCTTCCCTTCTCTCCTGCACCTTAACTCGCCATCACCTAATTAGGGCATACATCCTCAAGCCATGCTGGGTAAGATATTTTAGATGGCCACAGGAAAAACTTGTGTTGTGTTGCGGTTTGTTTCGGAGTTTTTCTTTTTCAGAGTTTCATTTTATTTTGGTGGTAGTTCCTTGGTTGTGCTTTTAGCGGGTTTCCTTTCATCCTGTGGTGTTTAAACTGGAAGGAGGTAACATGTTGGCAAGGACTGGCTTATCTGTCTCGCCTTCTCTTTTCTGTTATTTCCTAATCAATTGTTTAATGTTTTGTAAAATGTCTGCTGTTTTATAATTTAGAAGTAGTGAGCCTGCATTCAACACCACTCACAATGAAATTGTGTGTTTGCGCTACTCTCTAATGAGGACATTTTACATACTGTAGCGTATTCCTAGGTGGCTCAGTCACATGCTATGTTTGAAATAAATTATTATTTTATGATTTACAGCAATGGACAGTTTAGCCATTTTGGATAGATTTGGAGATGCTCAAGGAAACCACGGTACACTGTTTACATTTTGCTTCTTATATCTTTAGTAATTCTGCATATCACTCTCAGATTTTGCACACATGTTGTCAATGAGTTTATGATCCTGGAGAACATCATGCATTGACTTTTATCATAACCTGTTTCACTTTCGTAAACTGTCTTTTACCCAGAATAAGTAACACTGACCTCATTTTTAAACTGCTTTAGTGTGTCTGCTTTGTTAAACTTAAAAACTGTGTGTGGCAGGGCGCCGTTTGTGGGAGGAATTCAGGGCAGTTAGAGGACCACACAATTGGTTAAGTAGCCACACACCTGGATTGCGCCATGAATGAATCAGTCCAGGATTTAAGAAGTGTGCTTCTTTCAACAGTAGACATATGAGACCGGGGATCCCCCACAATGAAGAGAGAGAGCACGTTGCAAGAGAAGTGAGCTGAGAAAGTTATGATTTGTAATTTAATTTGTCTTTGTTGTTTTAGTTTTTTTGTTGTTTATTTTCATGAATTCTAAATAAAAACCCCAGAGTAATCCAGAATTCCCTCATCTCCCTGTGTCCAGCTCTTCTGTCCCTACCAGGGTGGCCACAGCGTGTGACATATTTGGTGCCGAAACCAGGGACAGAGGAGTCTCGGAAGATGGAAAGCTCTCTGTTAGCACAGATGCAGGAGTCGCAACACCTAGGTCTCCACAGCCTGCAGGAACATCAGTGTAAAGCGATGCAAGCTATGTCTGTATCGCAGGCTGCGAATCGAGCTGTCCTGACGGAGTTGCTGATGGAGCAAACAGCCAGTCTCACCCCCCTCCTGGCAAACCTGAAACTACAGAAGATGGGACCAAAGGACGACTCTTTGAGAAGATGGCCACGGCGTTCAACTGGCCGGTGGAGGAGTGGGCGCTGCACCTTGTACCTTTACTCTCGGAGGAGGCACAAATGGCGGCCTGCAACATACCGGCCGGGGCACTGCAACCTTCTGGACCACCATCTGGGAACGGGTGGGACTGAAACCAGAAGACCACCGGAATGAAGCTGCGCAAACTTTTCTTTGGTGCAGTCGGTCGGCCCTTCGCATATGCTCAGCAGCTCGTCGGCTCCTGTGATGCTGACTGCAACCAGAGTGCTGCATACCCAAAGAGATCGAGGAGCATGTGGCGCTCGAGTAGTTCATAATGGGGATCCCGAAAGGGACCTCTGACTGGCTCCGGTGTCACCAACTAAGCTCCCTAATGCGACCATCCAGCTGGTGGAGAATCATCTATCTGTCAGAGAGGACACAGCGAGGAAACCCTTGAGAAGCAGACCTGAGAAGCAGCCACGCTCCGCGCTCTACACATCCTTCCTCTACTCTAGCAGAGAAATATCTCATACCAGTAAGTATGAAAGGGGATACAATCCAGGCATTGTTGGACTCGGGTTGCTATTGTACCTTTGTACACAAATGCCTGGTCTCACCAGAGGCCATTGATAGACTCCCAGAGGTTGGTATTTTGGTGTGAGCACAGGGTTCTACATTATTATCCGACTGCACGGATTAAATTTTCAATTGGGGGACAAAAGTATAGCATGGTGGCAAGGGTTAGTGCCCGCACCCCCCTTCTGGTAATTCTGGGACGATTGGTCGGGGTTTCACGAAATGGCAAGACTAAAGCCGCGTTTCCACCGCAGGAACTTTACCCCGGAACTAGGAACCTTTTGAGGAACTCAGTGCGTTTCCACGACATTTTTGCTTGACAACGGTAAAATATGCCCAAACGGCTGCAGAAGAATATTTCAATTCCAGGTGATTAAATCTATAAAAATCAATAAATACAAAAGTAACCAAATACAGTCATTGTTGGTAGCCCGTTGTATATAAGTGGAATAAACCCCTCCGGGCTGTCCCGGTTATTAGAAAATAATGTAGCCTACTTCGTTGGTAGTATGGGGTTACAGAAGAAATCATAGGACAGATGGACCGACGACAACGTCGCTTTTTCATACGTCAGTGGGCTAATTTGCCTAATCTTCGCGGGACTTTAAACCGCGGTGGAAACGCAGACAACCATGGGCTGAAGGAACCTTTTAGTTCCTTGAAAAGTAGTTCCTGGGACTAAAAGTTCCGGGTAATTTTGGTGGAAACGCGGCTTTAGACTGGCGGTAGGGGCCCAACAAGGGGAGTGTGCCATCTGGTGGACAGACTTATCCTGGTGAGGCAAAAATGTCTGACACAGGTTCAGGGGGAGACTCATGGCCCTCCCCTGCTCTCCAGTCTTTCATCTCAGTCTCGGGATGAAACTCAAGCAAGACTAGACACTTGAGCGTATACACTACTGGTCAAAAGTTTTATAACACCCCCATTTTTCCAGTTTTATTGAAATTTAAGCAGTTCAAGTCCAGAGAATGACCTGAAATAGCACAAAGGTAAGCGGTACAGTGCAAGAGGTTAAAAAAAAGGTTTAGGTTACTATATTAGGTTACTAAAAAGAATACTATAAATTTCAGAGTTATAAAAAAGGTATTTTTCAGGGAGCAAGTAATGGGTTAACAACTTACAGCTTTTCTGCAGCAATGGAAGTGAATTGAGCCTTGAAAATGCAAACAAGTCTGTAGTAACACAGACTGTTCACTGTAGTGATAGTTTTTAAAAAATAGTTTTCATAGCCCAATAATAATTATTAATAGAATAGAAATTATTCAAGTGGGTTGAATATTCCATACTCAAAGCGATAATGATGATTTTGTAAATTAATAAAACACTCAATAATAAAAAAAATAAAAAACAGCATTCAATAAAACAGCAACCGAGGAACTGAGGAAACGCTATCATAAAAAACAGATAAATGAATAAAACTCAATTAAAATCCAGACTAAAAAATAAATAAATAAATAAAACTCAATTAGAAGCCAGACTAAAAAGGTAGGTCTTGAGTTTACTTTTAAAAATATCAACATTCTCTGCTGCCCTCAGGTCTTCAGGAAGGCTGTTCCAGAGGCGTGGACCATAGTAATAAAAGGATGCCTCACCTTGGGTTTTTGTCCTGGATGATTAAAAGGCCACTACCAGAAGACCTGAGGGTTCTAGAGGGTTCGTAAGCTAAAAGCAAATCTGATAAATAGATAGGACCAAGACCTTTAAGAGCTTTATAAACCAATAAAAGGACCTTAAAAATCAATTCTGAAGCAAACTGGTAGCCAGTGCAGGGACTTTAAACTTGGTGCAATGTGTGCTCTCTTTCTGGTCCTAGTCAACACACGTGCAGCTGAGTTTTGCAGTACTTGTAATTGAGCTATATTCTTTTTAGGGAGACCAGAAAGTAGAGCATTACAATAGTCAATCCTGTAGGTAATAAAGGCGTGCATTAATGTCTCTGTATTGGCTCGAGAGAGAAATGGTCGCACTCTGGCAATGTTCTTAAGATGGCAGAATGCATTCTTAGTTATGATAACAAAGATAACTACTAGGTTTTTTACTTGTTGACAGGGGTTTAATGCCAGTGCTTGCAGTTTCACATTGAGTTTGTCTCTCTGAGCTTCAGTACCAATAACCAAGTTTTGTCCTGGTTGAGCTGTAGAAAATTCTCTGCCATCCATAACTTGATATCTAAAATGCAGTTACAAAGGGCACCTATTGGCCCTGAGTCACCAGGAGACACGGCAATGTAAAGCTGTGTGTCATCAGTATAGCTATGGAAATTTATGCCGTGCCTCCTGATGACGCTTCCAAGTGGCAGCATGTAAAGGTTAAAAAGTGTAGGACCTAAAATTGAACCTTGAGGAACACCACAATTCATTTTATAGCTTTTAGATGAACATTCATCCATGCTTACAAAAAATTCTCTATCAGTAAGATAAGATTTGAACCAGTTAAAAACAGTACCAGAGAGGCCAATCAGACTGTGAAGTCTACCTAGAAGAATTGAGTGATCTATCATATCAAAGGCAGCGCTTAATTCAAGTAGTACTAATATAGAAAGTTTTTTCATATCCTATTGGACCTGAGGTCGTTTACAACCTTGACTAGTGCTGTCTCAGTGCTATGATTGGCCCGAAAACCAGATTGTTATTTTATATTGTAGGAGTTCATAAAATCATTTAGCTGATTAAAACAAGCTTCTCTAAAATTTTACTTAAAAATGAAAGATTGGACACTGGTCTGTAGTTATTAAGGAGTGAGGCATCTAAATTGTTTCGCTTCAGGAAAGGTTTAACAATGGCGGTCTTTAGAGCAGTAGGGAAGACACCCATCTGAAGAGAATAGTTTACAATGTTAAGTAAATCTTCATCAAAAAAGCTATAAACTGTTTTAAAAAAGGGATGTCGGAATGGGGTCTAAAAAGCAGGTTGTGGGTTTTAATGGGGAAATAACTTTGCCAAGCATCTCAGCATCAACCAGGACAAATCTCTCCAGCGTTTCCTCAGATAAAAACAAGGGTTCTGGGGTATTAAGATCCATAGGCTGACATTGACATAAATTTGATCTAATAGTGTCTGTTTTATCTCTGAAGTGGACTGCAAATTCTTCACATTTGGAGTTGGTAAACATACTGCTAGACTTCCTAAAAAACAGGGTTAATTAAACAGTCAATGCTATGAAAAGACGATTTTGGGGTTATTCCAGTTGTCGGTCATCAATTTTGAGGTGTGCTTGTCTTGCGTGTTTAATTGCCTTATTATAAATAGTCAGCTGTTCACAGAAAATTTGATAGTTGACCATTAATTTATTCTTTCTCCATCTTCTTTCTGCTGTTCGACATTTTCTCTTTAATTGTTTAGTTTCCTCATTTCTCCAGGGAGGTGCCGGATTAGAAGTAATCTTTTTCAGTTTTAGTGGGGCCACTGTGTCAAGGGTTGACCTTAATTTACTGTTAAATCTATCTACAATAAAATCACAAGAAGAAGGTAAAATGTCTGCAGGAGTTTCACGTAAAAGATCAATAAAAGTTGCAGCCACTTTAGTAGTAAGATAGCGCTTCCTGACAGTTCGTTCTGGAATATCCCGTTGTATAAAACCATTGACAGTAAAAAAGACACAGAAATGATCAGAGATGCCTACCTCCACAACTGAAGAGATATTAGCAGACAGGCCATGGGTTATTACAAGATCTAACATGTGGCCTTTGTTATGAGTAGGCTGAATAACATGTTGGATAAAATTCATACAGTTCAGCAAATTTAAAAATACCAAAGCAAAAGAGTCCACATGCAAGTTAAAATCACCTAATGATCATTCTGTCATAATTGGTGTGTATAATTGAGAGTACTTCTGAAAAATCTGAAATAAAAGAAGAGCATCGTTTGGGTGGCCTGTAAACTATCATACACAGTACAGGAGGGCTGCTAAAAATAATGGAGTGATATTCAAAAGATGTGTATTCATCAAATGTAATGTCTTTTAAACCAAGTGACGCTGAGAGGATGGTTACTGTACCCCCACCTTTTTTACCTTTCCTGGAGGAGTATGAAAAATTGTAGTTTGATGGTGAGGCTTCAATAAGAGTAGCTGATCCATCCCTACTAAACCATGTCTCAGTTAAAAACATGCAATCGATATTATTATCTAAAATCAGGTCATTAATAAGAAATGTCTTGTTTACAAGAGATCTAACATTCAAAAGTGCCATATTCAGGGACACTGGAAAAGTTCTCTTCAGGGGTGGATTAGCAGCTGGTGGTTTATGTGTGCGATCTGAGATTGTTAAAATTCACGCCATAAGTTTGTTTGGTGTTATGTCTGGTAGTGATTATGACAGGAATTATTGAATTAGAGCTTGGGGTGTCACTATGCTTAGGCTTACTGCAGGGGGAGCTAGAAGTTCTATGAGAGGTAGTGGAGAATGTACCTGGCTCACGAGAGGTCAGTAGTCAATCATGTGAGGAGGTGAATGATGACCCAAGCTGGTCAGCGGCATGCTGATTGTCCGTGAGGTGTAAAATGGTATGGTGAATGTTCGAAGAGAGCAGCTGTGATGCCTGAAAATTAAGATGAATGCCAGCGTGTTTAAAAGAGTCATTGTGCTCCCATAAAAGATTAAAGTTGTATAACTAGGGCTAGGGTGGAGCAGTGCAATACAACTGAAAAAAACAGGCACAAATCGAAGGTTCAAAAAAAGAAGCTAACGTTTCTTTCTCCAGCACGCAGGTCATTAACGGGAAACTCAGGTAATCTCTTCATTCAAAAATCAAAGCCTAAGAACCAACTTAAACATCCCAAAGGAGGAAAAACAAAAGGTTCTTCACAAATCCACATAATTCCCAAAATGCTCGACATAAAGTGTCAATTTTCCCCTTTTAAACTGTCTCCTTTGACTTGAACAGTTCTTAATCATTTAAAGTACTTTCCTGAATATAGGCTGTGGTTCCTACGTCCGTTTGCCCAGCTCCTTCCAGCCATGTGCTTTCTCTTCTTCTGCTCCCTTTGTTCCGCCTTTTCCAAGTTTCCAAGTCCTGCTTCAATTAGGTGGCTTAAGCACCTACACCTGTCTGAGTGGTGAGGCATTCTGGGAGATGTAGTGGATGCCGCGGCAGCCATTTTGCAATGTGGCATCCAATCCTGAGGCATTCTGGGAGATGTAGTGTGTGTCACGACAGCCATTTTGAGATGTGGCTGCGAACCTGTAGGGGAATGTAGCACCCCTCTACTACCTGTCCCCTGGTGATGCCACAATATACTATAAAAAAACTCAAAATCAACTTTCCTGGACATAAGTCTGATTTTCTGTCTCCTGTCACATATTCGTATAAATAAAAATGCAACAGCATGTCCACCGCGATGAAATGTGAATCCTTGCGCCCCCTGGTGTGGTGAAGGAAAACTAATTTGTTAGTCTGAAGACAGCCGAAATGTAACAACACTGTTATAACACACACACAGGTGAAATAAGGTGTTTTTAACATTTTCCAAACGTGACTTTGACATTCCTGCAACGCTGTTATGTAAAGAACAAATAGGAAAAGTTAGTGAATGCGGATGCTGTAGCTTGTTAGTAACTAAATTTTAAAAAAATCCCAAACTCGGAAATATCTCAATATGATCAAATTACCCATCTTGGCGCTTCTAGTGTTAAAAGTGTAGGTTTTTCCTTTAGAGAAATTGCAAAGAAAGCCAACGTGTCAGTGAATACAGTTTCCTCCACCATCAAAAGGCAATTGGAAACCAGAGGAAACTCTGACAGGAAGAGGTCCGGCAGACCCAAAGCCACAACAGAATCAGAATACAAGTTTCTGAGAGAGATAGGCGGCTCACAGGACAACAGCTTCAAGCACAGCTTAGCAGTGGCCGAAGTAAGCAAGTCTCAGTTTCAACTGTAAAGAGAAGACTTTGAGCGGCAGGTTTGACAGGTCGAGTGGAAGTAGAAAAGCCATTGCTAAAATGGCAAAATAAGAAAAAGAGGCTTGCCTGGGTCATGAAGCACCGGCAGTGGACTACTGAAGACTGGAAGAAGGTCTTAAGGTCCGATGAATCAAAATTTGAAATCTTCGGTTCATCACGCAGAGTTTTTGTACGCCGCCGAGTAGGTGAAACGATGGTTCCTCAGTGTGTAACACCAACTGTCAAACATGGAGGAGGAAGCGTGATGGTCTGGGGCTCTTTTGCTGGACCCAGAGTCGGCGACTTGCACAGAGTGACTGGCACCCTGAACCAAAAGGGCTACAGCACCATGCTTTGCAGCACTATGCAATACCATCTGGTCTATGCCTAGTTGGACAGGGGTTCATCCTACAGCAAGATAATCACCCAAAACATAACTCCAGGCTATGTCAGACCTACCTTAAAAGAAAAGAACAAGCAGTGGTGGACGAAGTACACAAATCCTGTACTTGAGTGAAAGTACAGATACCCTTGCTAAATATTACTCCACTAAAAGTAGAAGTCTTCAATTTAAATTTCTACTTGAGTCAAAGTACAAAACTACCTGCTTTTAAAAATACTTAAGTGTCAAAAGTAAAAAGTAGTATTATTTAGGATGGTTATGTTTGTCAGGGGTTGCTGACATGACAAACAATTTTAAAATACAGTAGGCAAACTAAATTGTTCACCTCCTAACATACAGTATGTAAGAGTGAGAACTATGGTATAAATACAAATTCACAGTTTAATAAAAAATAATTTAAAAAAGGAACAAAGGCACCATCAATTCCAATATTTCATTATCTAATATCAAAATACATTGAGGTTTCCTGGCGACTTAGCCACCAGAAAGGATATAGCACAGGCAACAGGTTAATGCGGAAGTGAATGCGATAAAAAACGCTATTCCAAATGCAAAATTACAAATGAAAACAATGTCAGCTAGGTATATCAACAAACATATGTCTTATGCATACCCAGAAGTCCTCAATAATAATAGTATTTCCCAAGAAATTACAAAAAATCATTGACAACATTTTGTCAGGTGCAGCGTCTTTGAACACAGAGTGAATGCGATGATGAGAACTTTCGGTTGACCTATAAAACGCTATTTCAAAAGCAAAATCAGACATCAGTTATACATGGTTAGAAAGCTTATACTCTCACCTACTGAATAAATGAATTCTCAATCAAGCCAGACTGTACTAAAAAGGGCAGCAACGCCATAAATAACACATGTGCATAATCTTCTGGTCCGGTCTTACTCCAGAAAATGATGTCGGCTTGTAATACCACACATGTTGCTTTCGGTGTTGTAGTACAATTTTATCGATGAATTTCGTAGTTTCTTGGAAAATACTATTATTCTTGAGAAATTCTGAGTGTGGCTGAGGCATATGTTTGCTGATAGACGAGCTGATATATGGTCTTAACTCTCAGGGGTCTAAGGGTAAAATGAGGCAAACTGGTGATTCTGCGATGCTCTGGCATTTGTGTAAATTTCATCAACTTCATATACAGTGATTCCAAAGTTTTTCATATCTTTGTTTTCAGCACAAACTCAGCTACAAGAATATGGCAGTAGTAAGTAGGTCATAATCATGTGTGGATTGTAAACAGCTCTAAAATCACACAAATTGTAAACAGTAGTTTTGACCATGCACAGGAATGTTGTAATAAAACACACTAAACAATTGTGACGAAGACTTTTGGTCACTGAAATGTGTTCATCAAGGTCTTGGGTATCAAAAGATGACAAAATATTTTTGCAAATCCAATGAGAAATATAAAATAAATTGCTAAAAGTAAGTGTTGTGACTATTATTTTTGAAAATGGGAGGGCTAATGGCCTTTCTGTAATGAATATTTATTGAGAAGGAGGACCTGCCTGCTAAGTAGGCTATTCACACCTGGCCGCATGCCTCCCCACCTCTAAGACAAAGACTTTTCACAAAGCAATACACAGTGAGCCATTTAGAAGACAGAAACGCAGACATCATTTGATTTTGGTACATTCATTGAAGTAAATTATATGAATGGGAGATGCAATTCACACACACTTCCAGGTTATTTCAGAATCAGAATCAACTTTATTAGGCAAAGTGCATAATATAAAAGAGCATTTACACAATATAAACCCAATATTTCTGCTTCACACACACAATTTGACTCCAGAATGGTTGCCACAAGTACCTTACAAAACAACAAACACAAAAGCCAATGAATATAAAAAGTGCTTAATGTAAAAAGAGCACCTACACAATATACACCACTATTTTA
This sequence comes from Anguilla anguilla, assembly GCF_013347855.1. Lineage (NCBI taxonomy): Eukaryota > Metazoa > Chordata > Actinopteri > Anguilliformes > Anguillidae > Anguilla > Anguilla anguilla. The sequence continues at coordinate 36,362,454 of NC_049201.1, read as the reverse complement.
TATATTTTGTGTATAATCTTTCAAAGTTGCAAGTGCCATTTTGCAAAACAGTTCCTGTCTGGCTGTAAACACAGGGGGACATCACATTCCTTGCACTTCCATGGAGTGTTCTGTTTTTTCCCGAAGTCCATCCTGCAGAGTTTACATGTCTTGCGACCAATCGAAGCCACCTTGCTGGCATCCAGAGTCTGTGAGGCTGTAGGCACAGGCACATGATCATAACATTCCCGTCTTGTTACATTGGGTGCCTTCTGTGAGACGCCACACAGCTGCGCAGTGAGCTCCTCCATGAAGGCCTTGTGAGGCATTGCTTCCTGTTGTCCCAGTGATGACAGTTCTTTATGTAGGATATACGCATTTGTGGCAGCAATGTCCAAGAAATGTAAAAACAATTTCCGGTACCATCTCATTGTTTTGTGCTGTGTTGTGTAATACTGTATCAGTTGGTCAGACAGATCAACACCCCCCAATAGTGCATTGTACTGGATGATAGGTGATGGGCATGGAAAGTTCTTTGAAATCCAGACACCATCTTGCTTCACCCTCCGCTGTATTGTGTCCCCAGTGAATGCTGCATGGATGGTGGAACAGACAGACACCTCTCGTGTGTCCATCCACTTCACAAAAACCAGAGGACCATCCCTTATCCACCGTAAAGCTCCTCTTCCTGACTTCTTAGTCAGAGCATTACAAGCAGTGCGTGGACATTCCTTCCTGTTCTCCCTATATGTCCCACAAGCACCAAAGTTTTGTCCATACAAGTCCCTGAAGAGCTTTGGGCTCGTATAGAAATTGTCCATGTACACAACCAGATGCAGAGAGGTAGCCTATAATTTTGAGATGCAACGGTTAGTGTGGAAATTTACAAACGCGCATATTACTCGATATTCCTACAAACACACACATAAATTGCAATACAGTACACATATTTACAAATAATAAAAGCTATCAACGAAACAACATTAGCTAAACTCACGCAACTCATAAATAATGCCTCAATCTGAAGTAGGTCTTTTTAGCTAAGTGGTTAGTTTATTTCCCGAACTTACATGCAATATGCTAACATCGATTGTGCGAGGACACCCGGTTTTAGAATCCTAGCCACGCCAATACACGCCACGCATAGGTTATTTACGTACAGTGATCAAGTAAAATAGTTACAGTGCAATTTTTTGAGATGCAGTATTTGAATCGTTCGTAGTGTGGCAATTTACAAACGCGCATATTACTGGATATTCTTACAAACACACAGATAAGTTGCAATACAGTACACACTACCAATATTATCGTAAGAAATACACTTACTCATGAAGTTGATCCTCAGCTGGATCAGTTCGCAGTTCGAAATGACACCGTTCTTCATCAGTGTCAGCTTCAGTGTCCGGACCTGATGAGTTCGCGTCTTCATGGTCGCTCTCCCACAAAGCATGAAGAACATCCAGTCCAGTCATTCGTGCCATTTTCCGAAATGAAATGTAAGGATTGCCCGAGAAGACGTGGGCTATGCTTCTGTGTGACATTTTATCCTTGTTTACAGTAGGCGCTCTCGCACATCAAACGCATCGCCCCTCCCCTGCCATCGATAGCAATTAGCATGTCATTATCTTGTGAATGTGGTCTGGGCGTACTTACTGCCGAGCGAACATCACATATTAATGAGAAAGACTTAGCACATGGCAATGGTCTGTTTGATCTCATTTTAAATAGCTTAAAACAATTCATATATTTTGTCAATGGGTACATTGGAATGCCACGATTCTAAGGTTTATGTCAATGTCTTTGTTGTGTCCGTATGATAAAAGCTCGCGAAGTTATTCATCCAAATAGCAACGAAATCTTGTCGAGCTCCGCCGGCGGAGCTCTCGACCCCAGAGAGTTAAGATGTACTTGGACTGTTAAGCTGTCTCTCTGTGTTCCAAATCGCCTGTCTATACTCGCCTTCCCGCCTAGCTAACGTCTTTGGTTCAAAGTGTCATGAGCTGATCGAAATCGCGCTGCGCCCTGATTGGTAGGCTTCAGTATGAAAGTGATGTCGTATTATTATTCTATAGGATCTTTTAGACAATCCATTGCTGCCATCTTGACCAGGACTCCCTGGCAGAAGAGATATTGTATCTCAATGGGACCTTCCTGGTTAAATAAAGGATAATAAATAATAAATAAATTGATTTTCTCCACATAAAAGTAACAAGTAACAGACAGATATTGCACAAAAGTAGTGGAGTAAAAAGTAGGATATTTTGTTTGAAATGTAGTGGAGTGAAAGTAAAAAGTCTCCGAAAATGGAAACACTTGAGTAAAGTACAGATACTTGAAAAAGGTACTTAAGTACAGTAATGAAGTACATGTACTTCGTTACTGTCCACCACAGAGAACAAGACAGTAGTCTTGAAATCATGGAATGGCTAGCACAGTCTCCAGACTTAAACCCCATCGAGCTGGTTTGGGATGAACTCGACAGAAGGGTGAAAACAAAGCAACCTACAAGTGCAGCACATTTGTGGGAAGTTCTGCAACAGTGTTGGGAAGAACTTTCCCAACAATATTTGATTTCTGTTGTAGAAAGAATGCCACGAGTGTGTTCAACTGTTATACCTGTAAAAGGTGGCTACTTTGATGAGCTGAAAATTTATATAAAATTGTGTTAAACAGTACAGTTCCATGATTTCTTTTTTTTTATCTCCAATTGTTTATTTGTTCTATGCTTTAATTTCAGAGTGCATTCAATTTGAACAACAACTGCGTCAATTTCAATAAAAACGGGAAAAATGGAGGTGTTCTAAAACGTTTGACCGGTAGTGTAAAGGCTCAATTTTATTGGCCAGGCATACGGGGTGATGTCCACTAGTGGTGTGCGGAGTGCCCTGAATGTCAAAAAGTAAATCCAGCGGCCATCCCAAAAGCTCCTTTGCATCCTTTTCCATTAGTCAAGGTCTGCTATGAAAGAATTGGCATGGACCTAATGGGGTCATTAGAACGAAGTGCCATCGCTTTGTGTTAGTCCTAGTGGATTATGCAACCTAATACCCAGAGGCAGATACTGTGGTGGAAATTCTATCTACATCCACCGGCGGAGAGAAGACTTACACACAATATTCTTTTCAAGCTTTAATGTTTGCAAACATAAGCTTATCCTGAGAGACACTCTTACCTAGTGCTCTGAGACACAGCCCAGAGACTTCCGTTTTTATAGCATAACCAGTGACAGGGTGTCATTAAAAATAAATAATAAAATGGGATACATGTGCATTTTCAGTAATATTCATTTTAGAAATGATATCTTGGCAGATGTGTGCGGAGGTGGCTTGTCTGTCTCTTGACCTTTCTTTTCTCAGAATCATTTCTCTGTCTTACTTCGCAAGAGAGCAGGCAGGTGTTTGTGGTCGGCACATCCTGTAGCACGTCTCTGCTACAGGCCTCTTTTGCACACACACACACACACACACACACACTTGTCAAAATGTAGACATATGACACACGTATCTTTACTTTGAATTATACCAACACAGTCCCCCCTTTTATCATTTTATGATAACTATATAAAGTAAAATAAAAAAGTAACTTTAGGAGCGGCTATTGTTTAAGTCCTGCCGTTGGACTGTGTTGCTGTTGTTTCTGCTGTTTTGGAGGTGAGTAGCACCTGGAATGGTCCCCACCACCTGGGTTGGTGCCAGTGTTTGCGTAGGAAATCATTAACCACCACCCAGTCGTCTAGTCTGAGGTTGTGTAGCTGTCCCTCTGTTGGTTTTGGTAACGCCTCTTTTTACCTGTGCATGAATATACTGGAGAGATTTATTTAGCTGAACGCAATATTCTAGCATCTGGTTGCTCATTTCTTCCGCTCCTAGGCTAAGAGGTCTAGGGACGGACGCTCCTGTTTTCATTGGTTTTCCTGTTAAGATTTCAAAAGGAGAAAGGTTAGTGGCTCCATGAGGGCGTCCCCTCATTGCCAACAACACAAGGGGCAGGGCTTTCACCCAACCCAGTCCTGTTTCGGTCATTACTTTGGTTAGTTTATTTTTCAGGGTACCATTCTCACGCTCTATTGCTCCTCCACTTTGTGGATGGTAGGCGCAATAGTTCCTCAGGTCAAATCCTAAATAAACAGAGAGTGCGGTTAGTGCTTTGTTGACAAAGTGTGATCCGTTGCTGGAGGATATTTTCCTCGGGATTCCCCAGCTGGGCAGTATTTCTGAGATCAGGGCCTTTGCTACTGCCGATGCGTCTGCTTTTGCTGTGCGGAAAACGTCAATCCATTTAGAGAACATGTGAACAATTACAAGACAATATTTTTTCCCTTCATTTGGTGTTAGTTCAATGAAATCCATCATTAAATGTTCTAATGGTTCGGTAGGAGCAGGATGACTAGACTTAATAACTGGTTGGCCCCTACTGACATTGTGTGTTGCACAAATGATGAAAACATTTTTGAGTAATTTGAGAAGCCCTGTGTTGCCCAGTGCTGTTGTATTGTTGCTGCCATCCCCGCTTTTGAAACTTGATCCTTTCCGTGTGTCAACTTTTCAAAATAAGGGAATAACACTTTTGGTAGGCATGGCTTACCACAAGGCCCATACCAGATGTTAGAAGTCTTATTTCCTGCTTTCGCCCACATGCGCTTTTCAGCAGGTGTCACTTGCGCTTGACATTCTATAAAGGAAATGAAAGGGGTAGCAGGCAGTTCAGTTTCCTCTTCTAGCAATGTCATTTGCAAAATTGAGGCAGCAAGGCTGCCTGCAGTGGTTTTGGCAGCCGCATCTGCATGGTTATTACCTTGGGTGACAGGGTCATCCCTAAATGTGTGAGCAGCGCACTCGTATACAGAAATCTGTTTTGGTAGCAGAATGGCTTCTAATAAGTTGTTGACTAGTGATGCATATGTGATAGATTTCCTGGTTGATGTAAGAAAGCCTCTTTTTTCCACAGGGCTCCAAAATCATGCACAACCCCGAATGCATATATGCTGTCAGTATAAATAGTAACTGTGCGGTCTTTTGCTAAAATGCATGCACGAGTAAGCGCAAACAGCTCAGCTGCCTGTGCTGAGAGATGGCCTGGCAGACGGGCTGATTCTATGCACTTGTGTTGTGTTATTACTGCATAGCCAATCTGTGGGGCCCCTGTATCAGGGTCCCTTTTAGCGGATCCATCCACGAATAGGATCAGGTCGGGGTTGGTGAGAGGTTGTGTCTGTAGATTGGATCTTGGTGTCAGAATTTGTTCTACAGCCGCCACGCAGTCAAGGGGTTCACCGTCCTCCTCAGTAGGAAAAAGAGCAGCAGGGTTAATGCCAGAGTAACTTTTCAGTTACATTACATTACATTACATTACATTCATTTAGCAGATGCTTTTATCCAAAGCGACGTACAAAAAGTGCATTTTCATGATCGTAGACAACTGCTGAACACGGGTTCAGTAAGGTACAATTACTTATTTTGTAAAGCTATTTCTAGCCGAGAACAAAGAACACTATCCTGGTCTAACATCTGCAAAGCCAAACTAGGCAGAAGAATAAGCTACAGTATTAGGACGAATACAATTTACCAAGAAGTGCAGGGAAGGGGCAACATGTAACAAGTGATAGGAAAAGGGTTTTTTTTTTTTTTTTTTTTTTTTTTAATATATACAGCGTGGTGGTGGTTATTCTAGGTATAGTCTGAAGAGATGAGTCTTCAGGCCACGGCGGAAGATGGATAGTGAGGGGGAGGTTCGGAGAGGGACGGGGAGTTCGTTCCACCACTGAGGAGCTAGGGTGGAGAAGCTCTGTGATCCCTTTGGGCGGGTGGGAGGGGTTGCAAGACGCCCTGCTGCCGCAGTTACATTAGGTAGGGATAACAACACATGTTGGTAGTGAAGCATGCGTGCAGTAGACAAGTGCGATGTCTTCTGTTTAACCAAAATCTCAGCTACAGCGTGAATAACCCAAACTGTGAGCGGTCTATAAGCCACAAGGGCTGAGCTAGCCATTACAGCTGCTGAAGCTGCTGCTACCGCTCTGAAGCAAGGGGGAAGTCCCCAAGTGACTGAGTAGAGCTGCTGAGAATAGTAAGCGACAGGCCTTTGTCTTGCCCCATGTTCTTGCAAAAGTCATATATCCATTATTATATATCCTGCAGTCATATATCCATTATTTTCATCTACTGCAAGTGAGAATGGCTTTGACATGTCAGGAAGCCCTAATGTTGGTGTGCTGGCCAGCTGTTGTTTAATTGATTCAAAACTGATAAGCGCTTCCTCGGTCCATTGGACCTTATCATGGGCTGCTAACCCATGGCCGTGTGCTAGGTTTTGCAATGGTTGTGTAAGTTCGGCATAGTTGGATATCTACTGTCTGCTGTAGCCTGTCATGCCTAAAAAGGACATTACCTGTTTCTTAGTGATAGGTTTTGGAATCTTTAAAATTGCCTCAACGTGTTCTGTTCCTAATGTTCGACCCTGGTGTGAGATAGTGTGACCCAAATATTTAACTTCTGGTTGGACTAATGTTGTCCTTATTCAGCTAAATATTTCGGGGGGCAATGGAATCTGTGAGGCATGTTTCAGCATCAGGGGAACACACCATCAGGTCATCTACATACTGCACTAAGGCGCTTCCCATAGGAAAGCAAAATCCAAGAAGAGATGTCATAGTTGTTTCTTTCACTTCTCCTAGACACAAATGAGCCATTTTTAATACTAAGGTGAGACCAAAGGCTTTTTCTCCTACTTCTCAAATTCAACTCAGGAGAAACAACCACATATAATCTCATGTATGTCTTACTCTGATCAAAACAAGAGATCTCTAAATGATCTTAAATAAGTCTAATTTAGGTCTCCTGAACATGGGGCCATGAGATTAGAGAAAGAGCTCAAAGAAAACTCAGCTATGACTCCTAGGATCTCATGATTCTTCTCAAATATGTCTCAGTTTTCTCATAGTGACCGCATGAGAAACAACCGCAGTATCCATTTGTCTTACTGAAGTCTCAAATTCAATCATTCATTATCTCATCTTTTCTCCTAAGGGGGTTTTAGGAGCAACAATTCAGATTGAAGTGATCTCAAAAAGATGTACAATTGAGATCTTACTACTTTCTTAAGAGTTAAAGAAAAGACTATCCTGAGCAAAAGATTTTTCCTCTGGGTTTTGCCAGGGAATTCAAAACCATCTAAATTTTCTTTGAGAGTGGCAGAAAACACAGCACGGGATCCTGCGTAGCCCTGGGGCATGCGAGGCCACGTGTATCTCTTTCCTTCATGTGAATGCAAACCAGTACTGGGATTTTTTTAACCGGTATACCAAAGAATGCATTCGCTAGGTCGACCACTGTAAAATAAGTTGAAAGAATAGTAACAGGGTTCGGCGCTACCGGTGCTCTAAGATGCACAACGCTATTAACTGCATGTAAATCTTGAACAAATCGCCAGGTGCCATCTGATATCTTTACTGGTAATATTGGCGTGTTGCATGACGATTCAGGGCAAAGTATGACAATACCTTACTCTAATAGAGATTTAAAGGCCGTGGTAATGCCTCCTACAGCTTCTGTACACAATGATTATGGCACTGGCTGCAGGCAGATAGCACAAGGTAATGGTTAAGTCAGCCTGCAACCATGGTTGTAGGCAACTAGATAATAAGTATTAACCTTTATCTGTTCTGCATGCAGTAAGTCTGGCGACTCTGTGAAGGGGACACACACAGGTGGTTGACAAGAGAATGGAACAGGCTGGTGGCTTGGGAACTGCATGTGCTGATTTAGTTGTGTTGCCAACCTCCTTTTGTCTATTTAATAAACTGTGTGCATCCTGTAACTGGTCACTGACTCAGTCAGTGATCAGTTACAGGATCATCAGCTGTCCAAAGAAGTAACTTACAGGGTGACAGCATGTCATGATACACCAGGGACTGTTGCTGGTCAATCAGGCTGGTCAATAAGGTACCCACAAGCTTGCCTATTGAGCTACACAAGAAGCGTCTTCTTCATTCACAGACTGAGACCCACCAGCTGACATCATGTGCTTTGGAGGAGAGCACATTCTTGTTTTCACTCCTTAACAGCAAACATGACAATAAGCACTGGTAAAAATGATTGGTCATTCTAAAAATTGGAGGGAAAATGGGAGTGCAAACATTAAAAACTGGGAATGATAACAAAGAAGGCACAGCAATATAATTTAAAAGAACAGTTTTTTTTAACACTGCATCTGAACTGTACCAATGATCTGACGATGACGAATGGTTTGACCTCATTTCTAGTGGACCAGGATCTACATATTAAAGCTCAATAGATGGATTCTGTTAGGACAAATCATTGCAAATGTCAGCTTTTTATGAAATTTGTTGTCATGGAACATTCGTTAGAATTTTTGGAAAGATCTTTGCTTTTCACACACAGAGCACTCACTGCTATTCTTGAATATTAGATTTTTGTTTAAATATGATACGTTTGTGAACAAAGGACTATTCCCAGCTAAGTGTTTGTAATTTGTTTAACATTAAGTGACTCCTTTTCCATTTCCTTGGGTAAACCTTGGGTACTTTCATTATTATCAACCTTGTTTCAATATGATAAATTGGTGATTGCTTAATACCCTAATCAGCGTTAATTCTTTGAACAGATAAACAATGACAGCACCATTAATTAAAACAGTAATTTTACTTATTGGCCAAAATGGCATGGCAGATTTTTATGCAACATTTTCTAGATACGGCATCCATCACTGCAGTATTTTGACATAAAGATGTCTGATGTACATTAACTCACTAAGGGACAACAGATGTTGCAGAACCTGGTTTGGTGGCAATTCCCCTGGTGCATCACTTCAGCTTGAATGACTTGCAAATTAACAGCTTGACACTTTTTGAAAAACAACCCTGCCACCATTTTTGTCACCTAGAAATATTTTTTGGGCACTCCGACAGTTTTAACAAAGACTCATTTCAACCCCAGCCCCCTCCCTCCTCTCTTCTTCTACTCTCAATTTGTTTTACATGTAAAACATTTGACAAAGACAATCCGTTCTAATCAGGTCAGGTTTACTTAACAAACCTGCTCATTTTAGATTACAGCATATTCCTTTCCAATCATGGAAACAATCATAGAAGAGGTGAAGGACAACTTCTGAACAGCAGTGGAAACCTCACTGACTTGAAAATAATAGTAGCATTTCAGCAGGAATAACATCCAACTGTAATAAAAGGAGTTTTTCCTCTCAGGGTGTGAAATTATTTAGCTAATCTTCAGATTTATGATGGATTTGCATACATTTATTAGAGTGCAAGGGAACCAAATGAACATAAGGTGCTTAAGCTCTGTGAATTAAGGTTCATTCACCTAATGATAAGTCAATATTTATCATACAATGAGCAACTGATAAAAATGTGTGTGTTGGATTACAAAAGCCTTTGGATACAAAAATATAACTCAGAACAAACTAAGAACTTTTAAATACCTGAATATATTAATCAAATCACTCTGGACATTGCCAGAAATGTTCAAAGTCACAGTGGGACAGAGCACTATGGTCTTGTCATTTGATAATTGTATGTACCCACATTCATATCCACTTACAAGCAAAAGGCTGGTATGGTCTGTCCCAGAGGGGACCATTATTAATTTATTCTCTTATTTGAGCATTTCTGATTACCTGAGGGAATGCTGCAATGAAATCACACTGAATTGACTTTCTCACACCAAATCTGATTCCACACACTCCCAGTCTGGGAGTCTTTGGCAATATGTATTTTATGAACTGGAAGAGTTAGCAGATCGGGACGGAGTGTAGCACAGTGGGTAAGGAACTGGGCTTGTAACCGAAAGGTCGCAGGTTCGATTCTCGGGTAAGGAAACTGCCGTTGTACCCTTGAGCAAGGTACTTAACCTGCATTGCTTCAGTATATATCCAGCTGTATAAATGGATACAATGTAAAATGCTATGTAAAAAGTTGTGTAAGTCGCTCTGGATAAGAGCGTCTGCTAAATGCCTGTAATGTAATGTAATGTAATGTTGCCAAGGAGAAAGCACTGGGCAGCCATTCTATTTTCAGTACTCTTTAGGGAATATGACAGAAAAACAAGTGCAGACAGATGTCCAGTGTTTCTGTGTTTTCTGATGGTAAATGGTAAATAAATATAAATAATACTGGATACAATATTTTCAGAAACCATAATTTATAATGGTCTAGGGGAAATATAATGTCAGGTCCAGAATTACTGGCACCCTTGATATAAAAAATACCAAAAAAGGCTGTATAAAAAAAACTGCGAATGAGATATTGTGTGCTCAAAAATGGAAACATAATATTATTTTATAGTTCCAGGGGTTAATTTGGGGGTGGACGCGGGTGGACGGTGTCCACCCACCTTTGATAAATAAATAAATAATTTTGACCGGCAGTTTTACAAATAACTATGACAATCCAGTGACAATTTTTCGTAGGCTCCAGTCCATGTGTTCCCTCTAGCCAGTTACTTGCTCAACCAATCAAAAATCTGAAGAAAAAAAACTCAGGAGGAACAGTCGTTTATATAGACAGGCACAGAAAGAAATATATTGTTGATTGTCTTGATTGTTTGGAAGCGGACACGGTAGGTAATTTCATTAGCATGTAATTTCATCTATGCAACATTTTAAAGAGAGAGAATAAACAGCCCCCATGAAAGCCGGCTATTTATATTAATGGCAACTTTGTTTGAGCAAAATCAGCAAGTTGTTGGTCAGCAGCTAAGCTAGGGTTGAATATTTCCCAAATAGGCTACATAACGTTTTATTCAGTGGTGACTGGTGAGCTGAAAATCGGTGGGGCGCAAAACTTTCCTTTAAACTAATCATTGATCTCAACCAGTTTTCATTAGTAATTTTCCTTTATAATCAAGCATGCCAACGATTGGATTAATCAAATGGCAAGTAGCCGAACACACAGCGTCTTCATACCGTGTTAGGGGGATTTAATCATAAATTCCATTTATCCGTTAAAAATCTGTTTTAATCACCAAGTAGTCTACACTTAACAAACAAGATACGCCAGTCTGTTATCTACCATGTAAGCTCTCAGAATAACCAGCAAAAACAAAACCTGCACTTCAATTGTGTTTACAATCTAGCCTACGCATTGCATATATTTGCCATGAATACGAGTGCGGAGAAAGAAGTGCATGTGTCCGCAAATAATGCTGATTAAAAATGTGCACAATTTCATACTGCAAATGAAAATAAATGTAGGCTATACGGCCTAGGCTACTCGCTAAAACTGCCTATTTGAGGAGAGCTGGCTATATGATAGTATTGAGTAGCCTATTTTGTGGATTAATTGTATGGATACTCAAGGAAAATCGGGAAGATTTCTCCACTGCTTAGTGATTAAAATTGATTTTTCTAAATCGCATTTATCATTTAATCTCCCTAACACAATGCGAAGAAGCTGTGTCCCTTTCCAATTGATTAGTCAGATGTTTGCATGCTTGTTAATCACAGAAAATTAATTAAAACGGTTAAGATCAATGATTAGTTTAAAGGAAAGTTTTGCGTTTCACCAGTTTAAGAAAGATGGATAAAGGAGGAAGAAAGTGAGGACAAGAGGAGGATGACAGATTATTTTCGTGGGTAAAAAAAAATTCTCAGCATTAATGACACTCAATAAACTTGAAATATATTATGTAAAAGCTTTAAAACATTGTTTTCCTTAATTACAATTATGTGCACAATACATTAAAGATGCAACTATTTTGAGCTGAGACATTCATTGGTTTGTACCTTTTGTCACCCACCTCCCACCGGATCTCACCCACCTTCCAAATCCCAATTTAACCCCTTTATAGATCCAATGCTGAACTTCGATTGGAACTGGGTGCAATGAGCAGATGTTGAACAAAACAATTGTTCAGAGAAGAAATTTAGTTTTTAACATGCAATAATTTCCCCCCCAAAAAGGTTTTAAGACTGTTGGCATCTCTGTTTTCAGTGTTTTGTGCACCCTCACTTGGCAAGGCTTAAACTACTAAATCATCTTCTATAGTCCTTTAAGAGATAATTTATCATATTGGGGGAATCTTTGACCATTCTTCCATGCAGAATCTTTCAATATCCTTTGGTCTGTCCAATATCCAATATCCAGACACTCCCACGTCACTCCCCTGCTCACTACCCTCCACTGGCTGCCTGTTATAGCTCGCATCAAATTTAAAACATTGGTCCTAGCATACCAGGCAGTCAAGGGATCAGCCCCAGCATACCTCCACAAGATATTCAAACCCTACATGCCAGCCAGACCCCTCCGTTCTGCTACCTCAGGACGCCTGGCACCTACCCCTCTTCGCACCTGCGCTTCCCAAACACGTCTCCTGTCTGTTCTGGCCCCACGATGGTGGAATGACCTCCCCGTGGAGGTCAGAACAGCTGAGACACTGACCCACTTCAAGCGACGACTGAAGACTCACCTCTTCAGGCTGCACCTCTCCCCATCCCTCCCTACCTCCCTGTAATCTCCTAAATGACTGTAAGCTTAGGGTTGTAACCAGGTAGCTGTTTCGTAGGTGACTTAGTTAATGCACCTGTCTTAACTACTGCTTGTATTTTTGCATAGACTGTGTTGTTGCTGTTCTTGTTTGTGTTAGTCTTAATCAGTTTAACCTTCAGGGTCCAAGTTGAACTATGCGGTTGTTCCCTGCACTTGGACCAGTACGTCTCTCTAGGGTTTTCGACATACTTGTTCCTGGTTATGGTTATACACTTTGTTGTACGTCGCTCTGGATAAGAGCGTCTGCCAAATGCCTGTAATGTAATGTAATGTAATGTAATGTCTGTGCTTCTGGACTATCCTCTTCATTTCAAATCACAAATTTATATTGGTTCAAGTCTGGAGACCTAGAAGGCCGTGGCAAAACAGGAATTTTGTGGCCAGTTAACCATTTCTTGCTTGTATTGTTCCTTGCTGAAATTCATTAACCTTAACAAGAGTTCCAGGACGCAAAAAAACCCTATAACATCAAAGATCCTGCATCATATTTCACTGTAGGTATGAAGTCCTTTTCAACATAAGCATCCTTCTTCCAATGCCAGAACTCACTGGTGTGCCTGGTTGAAAGGTTCAATTTTGGACTCAACTGCTCATAGTACCCAGTTCCAATCAAAGTTCATCATTGGAACTGGCCCGAACACCTGGTGGTTTGGTAGCTAGATGTATGTGACATACAGTGGACAGAATTGTTTTGGTAGACAGTGGCATAACAGTCATGCCTCCTCTATTAAATGGAATCTTTCTAGAGTAATGTCATATTCATGCCACTCATTCAAAGCCTGTTATATATTTATGTTAAATGTCATTTTTAACAATAAAATACATTTTGTTATGATTGTGATTTATGAATACATGGACTAATAGTTAAGCATTATGCATGCTCATGACATACACTGTACCCTAAGCTCCATAATGTTTGGGACAGAGACATATTTTTGTCTTCATTTGGGTCTGCACTCCACGATTATAGATTTGTAATCAAACAAATCACACAAGGTTAAATTGCAAGTTTCAGCTTTTGTTGAAGGGTACTTTTATACATTGTGGTTTCACCATGTAGAAATTTGATTTTTTTTTTTTACATACTCCCCCCATTTCAGGGCACCATAATGTTTGGGACAAATGGCTTTACAGGTCTTTCTGATTAGTCAGGTCTGCAAAATTGCTTCCTTACTACAGGTAAGACAGCTTATAGTATTTAGTCTTGATTCTAGGTTATCCTATTGGGCTGGTAGGCCAAGACAAGCCTCTACATTTGATGACTTCTCACCATAATGAAGAAAAAACCCCAAACGCCTGTCTGACAGATCAGGAGCACTTTTCGGCAAGTAGGTGTGGATGTGTCAGTGACTACAGTCCGCAGAATGTAAGATGCAAACCCCTAGTTACCTGCAAAAACAGGATGGCCAGGTTACAATTTGCTAAAGCCTGGTGCACACTAGAGGATTCTCAAATCTTCTCAAACAGATTTTAAAAACGTTGGAGACCACAGACATAACCACAGATTTAACCAATTTTTAATATTTTAATCGTAAGAACGCACACACCAGATGATTCAGACCAGACGCAGGACCACACACTTGGCGTTTATACTAAACAATTTCAGAGTGGCGATTCCAAGGACTTTTTTTTATTTCCGCAAGCTGATTCCCTGTCTCCATGGAGACCACACTGCCGGCAACGTTACAATAATTACATATATATGTAATACAATAAAATTGATACTTTTGTTGCTACGTGCAGTTGTCTAACCGCATCGAGTATAAAACAATTTCGTCCGCAGAGAACTTCTTGGGTTTCGGCAAGCCGAAAAAAATTCGGTTGGTGACGCTTCCCGGTCAGCTCGCTCTCATTGGCTATTGCGGGTTTCTGCTCAATATTCCATCGCTGTTCCTTTCACACTACAGGATTTCAAGTCGTAAACATCAAACATGTTTGATATTTACGATTCGAGATCGGGGAGACTCCGATCCAGTCGGTAACATTAAGATTATGTCTGTAAACCCCTCACACTACAGGATCATTTGAGCAGATAATCGGTTCTGTAAACACCTCACAGCTAGACCAATGAGGGTTTGTAGCTGGAGGGGAAGGCACCGCGTGTTTTCCCTTGGCTGGTGTGATTCAAAACGGGAGATGTTATTTATTTTTCTCTGTAAGAACAGGGCACAATTATACTTGCACTGGTTCCGTTGCCAACGGTCAGATATGAAGGCGTTGCTTCATATCCCGCTTAAAACTGGCCTGAAACGGACCAGTAACATTCTTGTTACTCTCCGTTCGTAAACGGGGCTATGTTGTCATCAGAGATATATCTGACTTGTCGCCGGACTGTCAATATTCCAATGGGAGCATCAGAATACTCACAAATGCGTGGAACAACACATCAAATATATCCATGACCACAGCAAGTAAGCGTAACAGTTACTATGGTTTACTCTCGTAATAATCTGACTCCAAATAAAATTAGAATTTAAAATTTGGTTTTAACTATACGTGGATCTTGGAGTGGTTACACTCGACTCTATCTAGTGCCATCATTCCTCAATATATGCTCCGGGTTTAGCACTATTGTTAAATCTCAGTTTGGTGAAGCCCCCAGAGGGTAGGAGGCTGACCACCATAATACATGCCTTCCTTTGTGCATAGATAGTTATGAGCCCAGGACAGTGTGTATCTATCGGGCTCCTTAAGGCGAATTTGACAAGAACCGGCGTATAACGCCCATGGGTCCTCTTAAGCCAAACCACCAGAACCAATACAACACCAATCCCGTTAGCGGGCAGATCGTGGTTGCCTATCTAACTTGAGGACCTCACTAAAGACGTTCGCTGTACTAGACCCCTGATCAGTAGGTCCTAGTCATAATTGTCCCCCTGAGTATTTAATCGGAATTTCGGCTGAAAAGAAGATAAAATGGATTAGAGTCATGAAGACCACGCAAGTGAAAAATAAGAAGAATTTATTTAACAGGCAGGTAGGTCATTAGCTTCAAATTCACAATCAATTACAAAATACGGAAGGTTTAAAAACATAAATACAGAGTAAAAAGTTCTTACCCAGCCTGTTCAGCTACACACGAAACACATAGTATGCGCAGCGTGGGAAGTCGATTACAATCTTCCCTGTTCAGCTACGCACAGAACACAGAGTAGGCTATGTGCAGTGTGGGAAGTCGATTACGATCTTCCTTGTCTAGCTACACACAGAGCACAGAGTATGTGCAATGTGGGAAGTCGATTACGATCTTCCTAGATTGCTTTGTCTCCCTTCCTTTTAAGCCAAATCCCGCGTTTGATCCAGGCGGCATTGCCATAAATTAACCTGGACGAATGATAAAATCTGGAATTTAGGGCCCCACCATTTGGGGGCTGTTGTCAAAACAATTAGTGGGGAAATTGGGAAAAGGAGATGATTACCAGAGAGGACATTCAATTGGGATAGTTTTTTCCTGAGTTTCTGAAACTATGTTTTATCAAATTCTATTTGGTATGAAACATATTTCATTCAATTTCTTGAATTTCCCTGAATACGTCCATACCAAACATGTCAAGGGGATGTAATATTATGGTGCAGTTGTCATGAAAATACCCTTTTGTTGAACCATTTTACATGCAATCCATGTTATTACTACATAAGGCATAATACAGTAATATAATGAAAACATGTGCATGGTTTGTAAGGTTTTCCGGGGTTTGTAAATATGATAAACGGATGGTTTAGAGTCCAGATCCAGAAAAGAAATAAAAAGTGTAATGACAGAGGGGCCCACATAAGGGCACTGTCACACGCAGTTGCCCCACCATTTGGCCAGAGGCCTGATGATCTTTTCACCCTTAATGGCCCCAACAAACACACACCCACAACCCTAGACAAAGAGACTAGTTCCCCTTATCTTAGGTGTGTCCAGATGGCAACATTCCAGAGAGCCAGGCTATCACAAGGCTCTCGGGTCCTTTGAAGTACAGGATGAGTCCCAGCGTGCAGGCTCGTTCAAATGCCAGCCTTTTCTGGGTCCCAGTTTGACTCCCCTCTTACAGTTCAGACTAGCCTCAGATCGGGAACGTCCCGCGATTGTCGGGAAGAGCAAATCGGCCACAAAATCGGCCCAATTATCCTCTAGTGTGGGGCCAGCATAAGAAGTACCAAAAAAGTCTGCAGAGTTCTAGAAAAAAATCTCACATGTATCACAGTGATGGCAAGAGCAAAGTGTGGAGGCCGAAAGTAACTGCCCATGATCAAAAGAACTCATCTATGAAAGTGCTATGGTTTGGGCATGCATGGCTGCCACAGATACTGGCTCACTTGTCTTCATTGATGACATAATTGCTGATAGAAGCAGAATGAAAGTGTAATGAAGCATCTTATGTGCTCAAGTCCTAGCATATTGCCTCCTAACTCAGTGGATGGCACTTCATCCCACAGCTAGACAATGATCCCAAACATACTGCTCAAGCAAGATATTTAGCACCAGGTGATGTCTATGGGTCACAGACTTCAAGCAGTCATTGCATGCAAAGGATTTGTGACAGAGTATGAAACAAAAATTTCATTTATGTAACATTAATCTGTCCCAAACATTATGGTTCCCTGAAATGGAGGAGTGTTGGGTTGTGTAAAAAAGTGATGTAATTTCTACATGGTGAAACTAAAGTTAAAACTAGCTTAAAACTAGCTTAAGTGAAACTTCTCTGAAAGAGACATTGGTTCCAATTTTCATAAATGTAAACTTTGGCTAGCATTTTCAAACTTCTGCTAATTGTAAATTTGCTTGGTCCAATATATTTCTTTGTCTAGTCTTTTTAATGCTTTTGGACATTAACAGGAAATTACCATATGACACTGCTGCTGAAAAATGTCAGTCACTCCAGGGATGTTACAACTAACCAAAGTAATAGCAAACTCATCATAACAAAACCAGTAAAAAGACCTACACTGGTGTGGTCTTTCAGTGCTTCCTCTAAAAAAACACCCCAGACATTAATATTTGGAGTGAAGTGTAATCTGCCAAATCTGCCGTATGTGTCTTATTATTTGCTAGGCAGTTTCATCAGTCCATGGTAGGGATGTAAACATGATTAACTTCAGGACTGTAACAAATAGCCAAGTTGTCATGGTTCGGTGTTTCTGTTTCTGTTTTTCCTTTTTGCGCCGGAAATTTTGTATTTCTGTTCGTTCCCTCATTGGTTTCCCCTGTGTTAATTGTATTATTGTTTTGTATTATTCAATCATTGTTTCTGTTCATATCTCGTTATCCCATCCCTCTCTTGTTTGATTATGTATTGAGTTCACCTGTGTCTGGTTTATTTAAGTCCTTCGTTTCCCTGACTCGGGTGCTGGTTCCTTGTGTTTCTGACTCTGTGTTTCCGCCTGTGTGTTTCTGCCCGCACCTCTGCCTGTTTGTTCTGACCTGACCTTGTTCTATTCTGTTCTGTATAGGTTTTGAATTTTGAAAAGTTTTCTGTTTTCTGTGCTAAAGTATTTTGTGTTTATCAAGCGTTGCCCTGCGTGGCCTATTTTTTGGTTTCCTGCTTCTTGTTACTCTTGAAAGTAAAGTGTTGGTGTGAATTTTCCCTTTTTGACGCCTCTTCAGTTTTTTTTACACTCTGCATTTGGGTCCTTTTCCCCATGACACAAGTACATCTCCAACATAAAAAATAAATGCAGGCTAATTTCTGTAGGCAAATATTTAGTTTCCTTGAACACATATTTGATTATTAGTTTTTAGCCATTTCAGTCACCTAGTATCATGGTCTCACTCACAAAACATATACCACCCGTCATCCAAAAGCTTTTAACACTCAAATGGTGCAGACATTCTGATTTAAACTTTCTGATTTAGTTTTGCCAACATGGCTTTGTGCCTTCAGAGCTAACACTACGCATGTACACAAAAGGACGGGTCCTGATGGATGTAAAAAAACAATGGAAACCATCTCAAACTGCAAACAAACCCTAATATTAACTACAAGACCTAAAACACTAAAACCCCACAATACAATAATAATACAAAACCGCACAATATAATTTGTGATACTGAAATTCCTGTCACAGCAGTGATTAAATTTGGATGAAATTCACATTTTAGTTGTGAATTTCCCTGAATTTCAGGAGAAAAACATTACTACTCTCTCCTGTTTACAATTAAACGGTCTTTCCATGTACAATAGAAAATATTATTCAAAACAAAATAAGAATAACAGAACAAATATTGCTTACATTAGTAGTACTTCTCATTGGATTCAGTGTTACATCCATTTGAATGTTGGATGAAATTCAATGCAAGGCAGTGAATGGATGCTTTGTTCCAGGTGCAGAGAATGGCTTGTCTCCCCCAAATTCCATCAGTCCACTGGAGGTGATGGTTGATTCTTGACACCACAGAGTGGAATGTAAGATTGATCACACTTTGGGGGTTCAATAATTCTATTATACTCCCATATCAGCCGGGACACTATAGGACATAGTGTTAGGATATTTTGCCCTTATTCGTGGAGTCAAATGCAGGACGATGAAGAACACGCTGACAAAGTTTCCTCAGAGGATTTGTGGTTTAATTCAATGCGCAAGGGAGAGACAGACCCAGCACACTCGGGCGCGCTGCGCTGAGAGAATCTCTGCCCATCACACTGTGTGGTGTCTAGATATACAGTTTTCATTCATACACATCAAAAGGTTGAGTTAAGTGGCGGACCGGAGACAAATGGTCTTGTCCCTTCCTGTGGACCCTCGCAGCCATTTAGCATAGGAATGTGACCTCCTTGCCGCAGACACTAGAGGTGTTATACGGAGACACACTACAGAGGTGCTAGACATACAGGCATACAAACTACAGACACAGCATGGTAGGAAAAGGAAACACAATACACTACATACAGTCTAATATATATAGTACTACATAGTTACTAAAACAGGGAACCTATCAGTCCCCCATTTTGTATTTGGGAATATGGTGCTAAATGCCATATTCCCCATAACCTATTCAGGCCTTTACCCCCAGTGAGCAAGCACATGGCAACAGTGGCAAGGAAAACTCCCCTAGAGTAAAGGGGAGAAACCTTGGGAGGAACCAAGGCTCAGCAGGGGGGACCCATCCTCCTCGGGTTGGCCTGTGTACAGTTCTGGTGAGAAAATCAATTTCTCACAATTACAGAATAATTCATGTTCTCTAACATGTCTGCATGCCATACATTCTGTAGAACTGTCTTTAATTTACGATACATGGCAATTACCAGGAAAAGGGTAAAAATGTTGAATACCCACACACATTGGGAGAAAATTACCCAGACAATACCCCAGGGAATCCCAGCCCCTGAAACACTGGTACCTTTTAACCAATACTGCACAGCAGTAGCCTTTTTAGCAGCCTGGTGATATTGTTCATCTGCTTGGAGAGATTTCATAGTAGCTGCTCTGGTACAGATATCTGCTTGCTCAATTTTGGCACCTGATTCCCTGACCATTGCTGCTATTCTTTCCCCTATGGCGTCTAGAGCTATTTCTAATGAGTGGTCAGGATCTAGTTCCCAATCATTAGATATCGGCATTGAAGTGTTGGTAGCGATGTCAGGGGCTACTACTATAGACCCAATGGCGAGTGAGGTGCTTGTAGGGTTGATACAAAGGGAAGTGTTAGGTGTCACACACGGTTTGCCAGCAGAAGACAGGGGGCCGAAACCACACCAAGTGGTGGAATTTGTCCTAACGGCTATGGCACCTTTCATCTCAGCTAACACCTTAACGCTAATGTCAGGACTTGTGGTTGTTCCTAAAGCCTGTCCTGACTGAAAGCTTGTGGTGCAAAGCACCCACCCCCCGAGAATAGAACACTGATCCTTGGAAAATGTTCTTTGTATGATACCATCGGTGACAATGTATCGCACGTTCTGTATTTGACACAGATGGCCCTGGCACGGGAAAGGCAATGGGTGTATGGGTTGAGCTTTAAGAATGGGACGATGTCCCACTGGAATTAACAGCCCGCCACGGATGGTTGAGCCATCTTGACAGATGCCTATAACTGATAGGGAGCCTTCTCCTGCAATTACCCAAGGCTCAGAACCTTGATGTGTGATCACAGTTTCTCTTACCCACCCCGGAACTCGTGAAGCAAGTAGGTCTCCTATCAGGGCTGTTACTTCAATGCTAAATTCCATACCGGACCTGTAACACATTTCCTCCAGCCGAGCGTGGGAGATCTGGTCTACCATTGCTTGTTTATACATTCTGTGACTGGTTACCAGGTGATTTAGTATTACAGTAATTACCTCTCCTGTATAGTGGGTGGCCGAGGCTAGGTGACGAGTGGCCTGATTGGTGAGTGAGCCTCCCTTTGCTACTGACATGGTACCTGATGCCAGCAGATTTTCTGCCCAATCCCGGTTGTTAGAATCTATAGACATAGTAATAGCATTTGTCATAGACCCAGTTACTCCCACCCAGGCTGCAGCATCTGTCAACACATCCCTCCGCTGTCTAACAGAGCCTGGCTTATGACACAAAGGCAGCCTTTTTAGCATGGTCTTTACAAGGGAATGGATAGATTTTTCTAATTCAGGAAACCTGGAACACTTTTCTGGCCACATTATTTGATCCACCCTTATCACCATGTGTGAGTGTTGAACTGATACCCTAACCAAGGCGGGTAGAGGCTCCCCTTCTGGGGCCAGTCCAAATTTGGGACTTGTGTGGACTTCTGGGCACCGACCTGGCATTTCTGGAGGGGAACATGTAATATTGCCCTTTTTGCTATTTTGGCTACCAAATCTTAAAATAGCTTCAACTGATGGGCATCCATCTTTTTCAATTTCTACAGCCGTTCTTTTCCAATTAACATTGTATATTTCATGGTATGTTATAGTTTCTTCCCATCCTAGATCTGTGCGGGCCCATACTCGTGGATCTTTCCACACCAGTATCCCAGAACCATTATTAGTCACTACATAACAACATGGATTGTCCACAAGTTTTCCTGGGTTTTTCAAACCCCACGATTGACAGTTCACAACTCTCCATATGTCCTCATTGCATTGGAAAGATCCCCATCCAGTTTGATTAAAGGTATGGTCCCAAGTCCAGCTGCATCCACTCGCGTTGGTGCACATTTGAGAACTGCGGATCCGCGTGTCTTCTGCCTTAAGGTGTGTTAACACAAACAGGCTTCCCAGTACTTTGTGGAGAAGAAGGATTGAGCTGCTCTTCATGCTGTGTTGGACTCGTGTGCTTTCTCAGACGAGTCAGGTGAATCCACGTCGGTATTCCGGTCAAGCGGGCAGCTGATGGGGTGGTGAGTAGCACAGTATGTGGTCCAGTCCAGTGAGGGCCGAATGTCTTTTTCTGGAAGGACTTCACCAGGACTTGGTCTCCAGGTTGGACTGCGGGGCTCTCCTCCAGGTCTGTCACTGGATCCGGTTTTGTCCGTGGGTCCTGTGGTACACACTGAGATAAAAGCTTACAATATTCCAGCAACCTATCTCCCATCACATGCAATTCTCCTCCTGCAATACACAAATCCCCAGGAGTCCTCATGGGTCTACCTGTTAGCATTTCAAAAGGAGAGAGTGATTCAGGATTAGTGGGGCCTGCTCTTAGGGAAAGAAGTACAGCCGGTAAGTGTGAAACCCAGTCTTCTCCAGTGCCTGCAAACAACTGTTTGGTTAGTTTGTTTTTTAAGCTGCGGTTCGCACGTTCCACCAGACCGGAGCTTTGGGGATGAAAAGGGCAGTGAAACTTTTGTTTAATCCCCAGTGCTCGGCATACTGTTTTAATGATTTTTCCTGTAAAGTGAGTACCTTGATCACTGTCAATAGCACATGGCAAACCCCATCTTGGAATTATTTCGGTTAATAGCACTTTGGCTACGTCAGTTGCTGTGTTGTGCGCTGTTGGAAATGCTTCTACTCATTTAGTAAAATGATCAATGAGCACCAGCACATATTTCTTTCCCCTACATCCTGGTAGAGGACCGATGAAATCAATTTGCAATTGGGCAAACGGTTGTTCTGGTCTGGGCTGTTGTCTCATTCTCACTTTGATGGTTGGTCCGGGGTTGCATCGAGCGCATGTGATACACCTGCGGACATAGTCATTGATGTTAGTGTTTAATTTCGGATGCCACCATGTTTGCTTCATCCGATGTTGCATGCGCCGTGCTCCATCATGTCCTAAGGAGTGATATAAGCTAACCATAGTACTCATCAAAACAGCTGGTAAGACCACCGTATTGTTTGGACCCCTCCATATGTTGTCTTCCCCCAGCTTTCCCCCATTTTCCATCCACAGCCATTTTTCTGCCCTTGGGGCTGCATGTTGCAGTTGTTCTAGCTGTAAAACATTTTCTTTGGGGGATAACTGGGCAGTTTGCAAAGCTGCAATGGGAGCTATTACTTCTCCATCTGTGGCTGCCTTTCTGGCCCATTCATCTGCCCACCTATTCCCATTTGAGTGTGGGTCTGTACCTTTTGTGTGAGCTTTAATTTTAATTACTGCCACATTCTTTGGTAGTTCAATGGCTTTATGCAATTTTTCTACCATTCCCCCATTTTGTATGGGTGATCCTGCACTCCCCTGTTAGCCCACAAGGTCAGGTAATCATGTACTACTCCAAATGCATAACGTGAGTCAGTGTATATGTTTACATTGTTCCCTCCCATTACTGTACACGCTTCCGCCAAAGCCCATAATTCCGCAACTTGTGCTGACTGATTCACCAGTCTACCATGTTTAACTAACTGTCCGTTTTGTGTACACACAGCCCATCCCGTGTGTTTTTTACCATCTATATAAAAAGATGAACCATCAACATATAGGTCAAATGCACCCTGAATGGCGATTTCTTTCACCCTTTGGTTATCAAAATTACCTTCCCCTTCTACACAACAGTGATGAGGTTGTCCCTCATCAGGATTTGGGAATAGGGTAGCTGGGTTCAAAGTAGTTATACGTTTTAAATGTACTGATGGCATCAGAAGACTTGTTTCCCATCGAGTCCATCGAGCCACGTGTACTGCTGTTGACCTTTTTCCTGACAAAATAGACAGAACAGAATGAGGGACTACAACATCAATTTCCTGTGTGCTAATTAACGGCAACGCTTGATTTAAGGCAATGGAGGCAGCCTCAACAGCTTGTAAACAGTCCGGCATCGCTTTTACAACCGCATCTAATTTAGAGGAGAAATATGCAACCGGCCTTTGTCTGTCCCCATGCTTTTGTGTAAGCACCGCCGCCATGTGTCCTGTATTTACATGAGTATATAGTGTGAAAGGCACAAGTGGGTTGGGGAGCCCTAGCCCGGGGGAGGTGCAAAGTTTTTGTTTTAAAATGGAAAAAGCCGTCTCACATTCTGACGACCATTCTATCCCGTCATGTGGACCCCCCGCTCCCTTTAATAGGTCGTTTATCAGTTGAACAATTGTTGAGTAGTTGGGTATATAGGTCCGACAATAATTAAAAAGACCAAGTATTTTGCGTAGCGCTCATACTGTAGTAGGTCGCCGACACTCTGTTATGGCTTCAATTCGGTTTGTGGTCATTCTCTTACAACCCTGTGAAACCATATACCCTAGATAAACGACTTCTGTTTGTGCGATCTGTGCTTTGCGTGGGTTACACTTCACACCATGTTTTGCCAGATGTTTTAAAATAACATCTAGGTCTCTGCAATGCGTGTCCATATTTCTGGACGAAATTAATAAATCATCGACATTGACGCACACACGATTTAATTTCAGGGAGGCTATTAATTACATCAGCTAACGCACGGTGGAACAGGGTCGGAGAGTTGTGAAAGCCTTGGCTAAGTCTAGTGAATGTATATTGTTTATTTTCAACAGTAAAAGCAAACCAAAACTGGCTATCCTCAGCCACAGGGATAGACCAAAAACCATTGCTTACATCTAAAGCGGAGAATACCGTGTGATCACTTGGAACAGTGGAAAGGATGGTGTTAGGATCTGCCACTATAGGTGTTAACTTGTCTGCATGCAAATTGATGTTCCGATAATCAACAGTAAGACGCCATGAGCCATCTGGCTTCTTTACAGGAAAGATTGGTGAATTGCATTTTGACTGAGTCTCTACCACCACTCCCCTTTTCATCAGTTCCTCAATCGTTTTTTTAACTGCTCCTATAGCCTCTGCTTTTATCGAGTACGGCCGTGTGGGTGGGGGTGGTTTACCTGTGATTCTAACAGGGGGCATTTTAATGCGCCCGCAATCAAGTTTGTCTACCGCCCACACTTCAGGAGGCCCTGGAAGTTTGTCCGTAACTTGTATCGCTGCACAGCTTGCAAAGTCTTCCCTACATCGTGCGTAAACAAGCGGAATTGTTGTAGTATATTTATCAGAAGGTATTTGTAATGCTGGGGAATCTCCTATGTTCAACTGACATTGTAAATCATTTAACATATCCATGCCCATAATAGTTCCCTCTGTCTGGTTGTTGCAATAGTAAATCCGGCTTATCCAAAATTTGTGTTCGGTTTCAAATAATATGGGTTTAGTTAAATATACCTTAATCCGGGATCCTCCCAGACCAGTTACTTCAATGGATCTCTTAGTTAAAGGCAACCCCGGGACGTTAGTAACAGATACTGAAGCCCCTGTGTCTACGAGGATATTACACGATATGCCCCCCACCCTCGCTTGTAAATACGGTCGTTTGTGCGAAACCTCAGCACCTGATGCAATGGGGGCCGACGTATCCTATTCTGAGGTTTCAAGCGATTTTATTAATCTAACGAGTTCGTCTTTTGACATGTCTTGGAGCTGGCTACCTCGTTCTGACTGACCTTCATTTATGAATTCGCACTCACGTGCCCAATGTCCGAGTTTGTGACATCTTCTGCACCGGTTATTCCCAGATCTGCATGCCTGGGCAACGTGTCCATATCTGTGACAGAGCTTACATTTGGTCTTTCTCCCTCCGAGACAGTCCGCCTGGCTATGCCCCGATCTCCCACATTTGCTGCAAGGAGCTATCTCCTGTACCGGAGCCATGTGGAGGGGTGCTTTATGGTGAGAATGTGACCTCAAACCTGATCTCGCGCCCCCCTTGTTTACACCACTATGATACTTATGTAAACATGCAGCCCACGAAATTAAGTCGCTACAATCCTTCGGTCGAAAACCAGCCTTACCCGCTGTGTCTCGGTATAAAGCTACACTTCCCTCGAGTACATTCATCAGGAAATCAGGGTTATCTTTACTTGGATTCTCAGCTGCATTACCATATGTGGAGTACAAACTGTATTTCTCGTCAATATACCTATCAAAAGGTTCATCTTCGCGTTGGTGACGGGTAAGATATAATGAATACAGATTGGAACCTGTACCTAGAGCTTGATAAACTGTCTTCCTGAAATTTTCCACTGCTTCCTCCATCTCAAACGTGGATGTGAAGCGGACAGATGCCCATGCAGAGTTATTAAATTCCCCTAACTCACTCCATACTGCACTTGGACATTTTGCCTTTGTTAACACATAAACGTCGAAAGCATGTAATCCCCCCACCGTCATATACTGTGCTATTTTCTCCCAAAACGCCATGTTCGGGTCATCTCTTCTGAGATCGGGTAATTCCCGAACCATGCTACGTAAATCAGAAGGACTTAGTGGTGTATGTTTGATTTGTGTTATAATACTTGGCTGTCCCTCACTCCGATCCGGATTCGGAATCGAGTCCACTGCTATGGGGGCCATTGGGGGACTAGGCTCTACAGATATATCATCCATAACTTGTGAATATGGGGGAGCCTTGTACAAATCCTCCTGTACCTTAGTTAACAGTTGGCTTTTGCTGTCTAGTTCGCTACGACACCTTTGCAGCTCGTCTATTTCACTACGGCAGCGCTCCAGCTCTCCCTCATATTGTTTGAGTTTGTGTGCTGCGCTCTTATATGCCATCACTACGCACATTGCTGCATATTTACCTTTCTCTTTATTGTTTTTCTGTTGGGACCACCATACATTCAGTGCCTTCTCTGAAATTACACCGGAGTCATTTTTGCTAGGGAATGGGGGATTAGTTCTCATTGCTTCCCCATATCTTTTAACCATAGCTTTTAATGCCGCTGCCATTAGATCCCCGCATAAAGCCTCTTTCTCCGTCATCATTCCCGTAGTTGGTAGCCCTTCAAAATTACGCGGATTAGCTATTATGAGCCGTTAACTACACGAAAGGAAAATATGCGCTTTTACTCTTATATTATATGGGTTATATATACTATACGTATAACAAACATATCACGTAGGCCTAACACAACAATACGTTATTCTGTAGACATGACAACACTGATGGAGCTCCGAACAACACAATATTGAGTGCACTTTCACGCAATCACGCAAATTGGAAAACAACTTTCACACACTGGCACACAATTCACCGTGTGTTACTCCGAAACACTTAGCCTACTAACAGCAACCAGCATGCCCAAAAAAAAACCAGCAACACCAAGACTTGTCCAACAAGTTATTAAACAGACGCTCCCTCGTCTGATGGTTCCGAACCGAAACGTGTTTGTGTGTCCACTCCCGACACACACGTTACTAAACAGCTTAAGGAAAATGGACGCAACTTCGCCCTTGAGCCCGACGTGGCTCGGAACGTGTCCTTCTGTCAAATACCGACACACGTTACTAAACAGACGCTCTTCTTGGCGTAGTGGACCCGACGTGGTCCGGAACGTTACGTGACTTCACCCAGCACGCAGACGTTACTAAGGAAAGTGGACGCTACTTCGCCCTTGAGCCCGACGTGGCTCGGAACGTGTCCTTCTGTCAAATACCGACACACGTTACTAAACAGACGCTCTTCTTGGCGTAGTGGACCCGACGTGGTCCGGAACGTTACGCGACTTCACCCAGCACGCAGACGTTACTTAGGAAAATGGGCGCTATTTCGCCCGTGAGCCCGACGTGGCTCGGAACGTGTCCTTCTGTCCAATATGACACACGTTACTAAACTGACGCGTTACTCAGCGTTGAGGACCCGACGTGGTCCGGAACGCTGCCGTGCTCTACTTCAGCACGCAGACGTTACTGAACAGATTGACGCTCCCACGTACTCTGTTAATACTGCTAGCACTACCACATTAAAATGACGTCAACATTAAAAGACAAACTCATTATCAGTTGTTACATCAAAGTCCCGTCCACGTAACTATTTCTTAAAATACAGAACAGGAGTCACTTCCCAATTGCACCAAGGAAAATCAACGCCTAATGAAGGTGGTAAGTTGTGTTTAATAAAAGATACTCACCTTCTTGTTGATTCTCGTTGTTTCAAGTGGAAGATATTTCCTGTCCCTTCGTGGTCGCCAAAACTGTTAGGATATTTTGCCCTTATTCGTGGAGTCAAATGCAGGACGATGAAGAACACGCTGACAAAGTTTCCTCAGAGGATTTGTGGTTTAATTCAATGCGCAAGGGAGAGACAGACCCAGCACACTCGGGCGCTGCGCTGAGAGAATCTCTGCCCATCACACTGTGTGGTGTCTAGATATACAGTTTTCATTCATACACATCAAAAGGTTGAGTTAAGTGGCGGACCGGAGACAAATGGTCTTGTCCCTTCCTGTGGACCCTCGCAGCCATTTAGCATAGGAATGTGATCTCCTTGCCGCAGACACTAGAGGTGTTATACGGAGACACACTACAGAGGTGCTAGACATACAGGCATACAAACTACAGACACAGCATGGTAGGAAAAGGAAACACAATACACTACATACAGTCTAATATATATAGTACTACATAGTTACTAAAACAGGGAACCTATCAATAGTTACTTTGAAATAACGCATCTGTGAAAACAACTGTATTCACCCTTCCGCCGTAAGAGGCATATATGTATATACACTCAGTGGCCACTTTATTAAGCATATCTATCTAGTACCTTTGGCCTCCAGAACAGCTGAATTAATCGTAACATAGATTCAACAAGGTACAGTAAACATTTTGGTCCATGCTTACTCAAGAGGATCGTGCAGTTCCTGCAGATTTTCCTGCCACACATTTGTTACTACTAAAACAATACACAACCCATTAAAATAGTGTGAATTTGTCAGTTTCAGTTTGGCTTTGCCCTCATTTGCACATTGTCTTTCATGGAAATAAACATCCCCAGTGCACTTTCACCTCTTCACCATCATATTCGTCCTTAGAATGAAGTATGTCATGAAGTGATAGTTCTACTAATAATGTTTATTTCAGAAACATGTTTCTGAGTATTAGAACTGCGTGCTGTGTGCTTCATGAGTGTTTTCAGCAGCTAGAAATTTAGCAAAATGTAATCATGGTTTTCAAATGCAAATCTGGTTTTGTTGTCGGTAAATTTGACGTATTTGAGAGACACAAGTCTCAACTGTACAACAAGAATAAAAACATCCTACAGAAATCAGAAAGTTATTCAATGTAGGGAGTGTTTTATGATGCCAATTGGCATCATCTGGGTTCAAGGAGTTAAGGGGCCTAATGTGTCTCAGAGAACATTCCCCACACCATTACACCACCACCAGCCCGCATCATTGACACTAGACAGGATAGATCATTTTTACAATCTGGTGATCACATGCTCACTGTAGCCCACTGCAGAGTTGTGCTGCTGTAGCCCATTTGCTTCAAGCTTTGACGTGATGTGGGCTCAGAGATGCCTTCCTGCACAAACTGTTGTAAGCAGCTGTTACTTGAGCATTTGTGGCCTTTCTGTTAGCTTAAATGAGTCTGGCCATTCTCCTCTGACCTCTCTGATTAACAAGGTTTTTTTGCCCACAGAACTGCCGCTCACTGGATGTTCTTAGTTAATCGCACTATTTTGTGTTAACTTTAGAAACTGAAACAAAAAACATCTAGTGAGCAGCAGTTCTGTGTCCAAAAACAACTTCTCAATGAAGGAGGTCAGAAGAGAATGGTAAGACTTTTTTCTGGTGTACAGAAAGGCCACAAATGGTCAAATAAGAGCTTTTTACAACAGCGGTAAGCAGAAGGTCATCTCTGAACATACAACACATTGAACCTTGAAGCGGATGGGCTACAGCAGAAGACCATGCCGGATTCCACTTCTGTCACCTAAAACCAGGAAGATAAGGCTACAGTAGACGTCTGATCCCCAAAATGGGAAGATTGGAAAAATGTCACCTGGTCTGAAGAATCTCGATTTTGCTGCAACTGGCAGATAATTGGGAAATAATTTGGCATAAACAGCATGACTACAATCCATCTTGCCTTGTTTCTAGAGTTGACTTCCTGTAGTTTCTCAGTCGACTGATTAGTCAAAATGATTTTGTCCAACTAAGATTCTTTAAAGTTGAGCAATTGCTGTTTTTTTCCTAATTACGCACCAGCTAAGGCTTGCAACCCACTATTCTGCAAAAGTAAATGTAATTGTTGGGCACAACCTATAGAATAGCCTACACCTATGTATGAAATTGTGCATATTTTTTTTTTTTGGCTGGTTTAAAAACATTTCTTGGTTCATTATTATTGGTTTTTTTAAATATTTATTTAGACCTGTATTAATTTTAATTTAGTTTTCCCTTTCTAAACAAACTGGCTTTATTGTTGTTATTTATGCCAATTTGTTGTTTTTCTGGTTCAGAAGAATGGGCTTTAACCCCTTTGCGCACATGCCAAATCTGGCCAATCCTTGTCCATTGAGGGGGTACTTTATTTAAAGTTTTATAACTCCAGATGTGAGCATCACAGGGACTTGAAAAATGGCTTAAATGAAGCAGGACATTTGTACCATTTACAATACTATATTAGTTTATATTCATAATTTAGGAAGAAATAAAGTGCCACAAATGCAATTGTCTAGGCAAAAAATCAAAAATGAATTTGATCTTTTTTAGTTTGCAATGAAATACTGAGAGATCCCATATATAAAACTATACAACTATACATAAACTGTATGTCCTGGATCAAAAACTCCTTGACCACAAGTGCAATCTAAGGGTGGATAATGCAGAACTACTAAAGATCTATGAAACAAAATGTAAGCAGTGCACCCAGTGTTTCCAGATCTACCCAAAATGTCTAAATGATGCATTCTGCAAATCACAACATAATCATGTATTTCGCTACAAATCATTTTTAAAATTGTATTTCGGGCTAAAATATCAAGGGGTCCAGAAACATACCCAAAACCTCTCCAGAAATTAATAAAATGCTTTTTGTCCATTATAAAGCATATAAATCTGCCTCTTGTGATGGTTTAAGATCAGAGGTGGGTAACCCGGCTTCAAAGAGTAAAAAGACTGATGTATTTGCTCCACCACCATGCACTAAACCAGCTGATTCTAATTAGCATAACTCTTCACCATGGTAGGAGAACTAATTATTGTAATCAGCTGGTTTAGTGCATGTTGGTGGTGTAAATACATGGTCAGTCTTTTTACTCTTTGAAGCCGGGTTACCCACCTGTTTAAGATGAGGTGCAGGCGCCTAAATGTGTAATCATTCACTCGTGTATGTTTTTCTGTACTCTACAATATGTAATGTTCTTGTGCATGGGGATGGGACGACATTAAAACAATATTCCATCGTCCACCAAAAGGTTTTGTCGATGTTCCAGGTTCATGTCAAACTGGGTGCGTGAAACACAAACACGACTGAGCTACCAATGAACGCTTACGCTACAGTGTGTATAAATACCCTCACTAACCTAGTTAAAGACACTCAATTAAAAAAAATAACATATATAACCGAAATATACTTTGAGCAGAATAATGTGGTAAACATGCATAATCGCAAGCTGGTTCCATGAACATGACCGTAACTTCAGTTTACTCCAATGGCCAGCACTGTCCCCAGATCTCAATCCAATAAAGCAATCAAAACCTTAGGGATGTCATGTTTCTGTTTTTCCTTTTTGGGCCCCCAGATGGTGGCACTTCAGTTTTGTATTTCTGTTTATTCCCTCATTGGTTTCCCCTGTGTTAATTGTATTATTGTTTTCAATTATTCAATCATTGTTTCTGTTCATCCCTTCCCTTTCTTGTTTGATTATGTATTGAGTTCATCTGTGTCTGGTTTATTTAAGTTCCGTGTTTCTGTGTGTATTGTTGCCTGTGTGTGTTCTGCCCTGACAGTTTGCTTACTTCAAGGATTCCGAGCTTGTTTACAACGTTTTCAAGGGATTTTGAGTCCCCAGCATGTTTTCTTGTTTCTTGTTTTTTTTCTTGGTGATTTGAGTTCCTCGTGTTTTCTGTTCTTAAGAATTTTTGTGATTTTGCCCCTCATGGCCTTTTGTTTGTTCCCTGTTTGTTTTTGAAGTAAAGTCTTTTTTGAATTTTCCTTTTGATGCCTCCCAAGTTTTTTTTCCCCACTCTGCATCTGGGTCCATTCTCCCAAAATCCTGACAAGGGATAAGGAACAGGACATTCCAGCATGAATGTGCGAATGAAAAATCATTGAGTTAGCATGGACCAAAATCTCAAAGGAACATTTCCAGGGCTCTGTTTCATGTATATGGCTAATGGAGATAACCAGATTAGTTTGGATATTTTGGAATAAACTCAGGATTTTTGGTTTTATGAAGCAAGTTCACAATTTAGCCAGACTTGTTACTGGGGCAACAGAGTCTTCAGCCCAAACCTGCAAAACTGTTTGTATTTCCCGTATTTGTGTTCCCGTTATGTTCCTTGTGCTTTTGTGTTCCTCACCATGTCTTTGATTTTCCCCACAGGGTGGGTGTGACCTTATCCCCTATTCACTCCCTAATTACTTCCAGCCTTCAGCCATTTTCTCACTCCGTTCAGGTCGCATTCCTCACACCCCCCTTATTAGTTCTAATTAGTCCCAGAGTATAAAGTCACGTTTCACCCCTTGCCAGATCGTTGATTTGTTGCCTAGTCTTGATCCTCGCACTCCTTGTCGAAACCAAGCCTAGCTGCTATTCCCCGTACCCCGATTCTCAGTACCTTCCTTGTTTCCTTCAGATAGCGCCGTTCTCCTAGTCACTTTTAGTTTTTGTTTCATGCACTTTGTTTCAGTGTTCCCCTGTCTGCCGAGTCCACGTGTTTGTTCTCTCTTTCTCCCCGGTTTACCTCCCCAGCTCCAACCTCCCGGTCCAGCCCGTCCTTCGCCGGCCTCCCAGTCCCCAGTCCAGCTCCGCCGCCGAAGCCAGAGGAATCCCTTCCAGCGCCACGCCAAGCTGGATCCCGGACCACCTCCTCACCAACCCTCACGGTCCCCGTTTCAAGCCTGCCCTGGTTCCTACCGCCCCCTGCTGTTTAATCAAACTTCTTTCTGAATTCCATAACACTGCTGAGTCCTGCATTTTGGGTCCTGCCAAGCACGGAACGTAACAAAAACTACAGGTATAACTTTTCATACTAGTGATATTTTCTAAAATGCAAAGATTTCTGGAAAATGTCTGTTTTTGTCTAATGGCAAGTGTCATAACTGTCAACTAGTTTTGGCGGCCAAATTGTAAGGTCAGCTAGCTAGCTGAGGAAAACAGCAAAGCGGAGTCCTAGCTACAACTAGCACATCAAAATCTCAGAAGAGAAAAGATAAAAACGGACAAGGAGAGAAGGGTTTGGCTTTTTTTAAAAAGGAATCTCCAAACCTGCAACTCAACCGTGTCAAGTGTCTTACTATGGATATATCAACAACCTTCCTTGCTCAACTATTGTCATTCATGACGTTTTAAAACGGATCATCAACACAAACATCACTCTCCTAACTTTCAAAAATTCTTGTTCTGGAACAACATCCAATATCCACCACACCTCACTGAATTGTTTTTTTACTTTGGTGAGGTGTGTTATGACATTGCCTGTCACAGCTGCAATGCTGTTTAAATGAATGAATCATTTTTTTAAATTAAAATTAATAAAGAACTACCTACTAAGTTAAGGTTTCGACCAGCCTGCAGCTGAGCCCTGTTCATGGTTCTGATGTCTACCTTGACCTACTTTCCTTAAGTTGTACAACCCAACACATTGTTGACTGTAAAATCGCTTGGTCTATGGTGTAGTGTGTGGATGTGTTTGTGTGCATCTGAAGGTGAGAGGGAGTCTAAAAAAAAATCCTGCACAGCTTTTGCCACCGGTACACATTTTGTGGTTTTTTTTTTTTTTTTTTTTTTTTTTTTTTTGGTACCATGCACAGTAACTCTTATCTGTTCAAAAAGGCATAATCTTACATTAACACAACCTCTGAGTCTTGACCACAAGCATGTAATTGGGCATGTGCATAAAAATAAACAAAAGATTGAGTCAATGATATTTCATTTAAAATACACTTCCCAATGCAAGACTATAAACTGCACTGTACACTTGTAAGCATTCCATGAAGAATAACAGTCTGATGTTCATGTTGTGCTTATTATGCTACATTGAAAACATGATGCCCTGAAATACGAGGACTGTGTGGAGACCACATAGTCTAATACATAATTCACTATATTACTGTACTTCAATACTGTCATTTCCCCGTGTTATGGGTGAAGGTGTGTTGTGTTAATCAAACAGAAGCTCGTTAAGAGAGTCCCTGTTTGGTGATGTGAGTCCTGTGACTGTTGTTTTTTCTTTGTTCTGTGGAGATTAAAAATAAAACGTGTTTTCTTTGTAGTCAATAAAATCTCATTCTTTTATTTCCCACGACTTCTACAGGACTATTTATAAAGAATACTGTAATACATGGTAAATGGTAAATGGACTGCATTTATATAGCGCTTTTATCCAAGGCGCTTTACAATTGATGCCTCTCATTCGCCAGAGCAGTTAGGGGTTAGGTGTCTTGCTCAAGGACACTTCGACATGCCCAGGGCGGGGTTTGAACCGGCAACCTTCCGACTGCCAGACAATCGGTCTTACCTCCTGAGCTATGTCGCCCCTATTGCACGTTATTGTTATTATGATTTGTTTATTTAATTTAATGTTATTATAATCCAATGTATACCCAGCACTTCAGTGTAAAGGTTCTTTTGGATTGTGGTGTTGAGGCTTGAGAGTAATTAGACACCAAGAGAGTAACTTTAATTGCTCACATTTCACACTTTATTAAGCTGTTTTATTAACTAAACTTAACACGACTATAGTCGGGCTTATGCTTCTAAGTAAAGGTTACAATGCACACAAAGTTCAACTCTATAACCTAGACACACACTCACCGGCCACTTCATTAGGTGACAGGAGTGGCACCCGGTGTAGTCTTCTGCTGCTGTAGCCCATCTGCTTCAAGGTTTGACAGAGGTATGCTCTTCTGCATACCTCGGTTGTAATGAGTGGTTATTTGAGTTACTGTTGCATTTCTATCAGCTCACACCAGTCTGGCCCCTGCCATCAACAAGGCATTTTCACCCAGAGAACTGCCGTTCACTGGATATTTGATCTTTTTCGGACCATTCTCTGTAAACCCTAGAAATGGTTGTGCGTGAAAATTCCAGTAGATCAGCAGTTTCTGAAATACTCAAACCAGCCGGTCTGGCACCAACAATCACGCCACGTTCAAAGTCACTTCAATCACCTTTCTTCCCCATTCTGATGCTTGGTTTGAACTTCAGCAGATCGTCTTGACCATGTCTACATGCCTAAATGCATTGAGTTGCTGCCATGTGATTGGCTGATTAGATATTTGCGTTAACGGGTGCAGTTTGCAGTTGAACAAGTGGACCTAATGAAGTGGCCGGTGAGTGTATATCTGTATATATTATTAATATTATTATTTAAACACACACACACACCTTAACTCTATAGCATAAATAGTAAATACTTATTAATAAGGCATTAGACTTTGTTGTTTCAGTCTTTCAGAGTTGATGTCCTCTCAGGGGATCGGTCCTACCCCACGGGCCCCTGTCCCTGAAGGTTGCCTTGATAAAATGTGTGGCTGGTGTTGACTTTCTTTGCGTGTGTCGGGGCTGGCTATCGTCCGCGTCCTGGACTTGCCTCAGATGGCTACCTTTAGCTTGGCGTTTGCTTTATGACTAGCTACCTACGGCTTCTAAGTCCACACGTCACCAGCGACGCGTTCTGCAATGAACTGGCTGCCTCCAATCCACACACACGGCACTGAGTAATCTACAATGCCAGTTTTTATACTCTCCTTTTCTGTCTACATCACGTCATGTGTTAACTTGTACATTAATTCGCGTCACAGAAAGATATTACTCACTTAACAGTCTTCTAATACAAGTTAAAAACAACATGTTTATAACAGCAACTCTCCTAACACGTCAAAAACACACACATCAAAAAATATATTTAAGCAACTTTTCTAATATATGTCAAAAATATGCTCACAATGTTTAGCACTCTCCTGGTGCAGATCAAATACATGTTTATAACCTTTGCGGTCTAATTTAAGCTGATCCCTCGTTTTTGCTGAGTCACGGTTGGGGCCTCTCCTGCCTAGAGTTGTACAGGCTTCAGTCTTATCTATAGCCGCGTTTCCACCGCAGGAACTTTACCCCGGAACTAGGAAGCTTTTGAGGAACTCAGTGCGTTTCGACCGCAGGAACTAGGGTCTAAATTAAGTTCCGGGGACTTTATTTTACCCCCAAAAAAGTCCCTGCTCGGGGGGTAGTACTTTCCAAAAGTACCGGAACTTTTGGAGTGGGGCGCAAGCGCTGAAAATTTCTGATTGGTCGACTACTAGCAGTGTTTTATTTCAACCACCATTTAAAAAAATCTGCAGCCGCAAACCGATTTATTTTCATAATAACTTGAAATCAAACTTGTATGTTATGTGGCGCAGTGGCCTACTTTTGCTTATAGCCTACCAACGTCTTGGAATTATAACGTGTGCTCTTCAGTTCTTTTCTTGCTTTAGTATTCGTTTTATAACATGTTAAGCATTCGTGCTGGGACAGCATATTACGTACCAAAACATTCAAACGGTTTAATTCGGTTGCTGAATATTTTCTTCTGGATTTTCTTTGTTAGCCCGTTGTAATTGACTCAAAACGTTTGATACAGTTATGTGAGGTATGCGGTAGTTCTGCATAATTT
The DNA here is from genome assembly GCF_013347855.1 of Anguilla anguilla. NCBI lineage: Eukaryota > Metazoa > Chordata > Actinopteri > Anguilliformes > Anguillidae > Anguilla > Anguilla anguilla. Next base: position 36,325,998 of record NC_049201.1, on the reverse strand, counting down.
ACATTGGTGATACAGTAAAAGGAAACTGGAGATCACTTTCTGCACTTTTTGTCAGGGTAAAATAACAGGTTAATTCTAGTAATTGTCCCTTCTGCTTTTTCAGACTGCCATAATTTTACTCTGCCATTCTTCAATTCCACAAAAAGACCAGGAAGACTATGGTCTAATTTATGGTTTTTGCATTTATGCATGGTTCGCATCTGGAGGGCACACTTCGCTGCTCGGCTAGCAGTAACTTTGAAGGAAAGCAAACGGTGGCTGTACCACTGCTAATTAAAATGTTCACGCAAGTTCGAGTTTTCGTTCTATTCTTGTCATTTTGCAATTAGCCTATATGGAATTGACGATGAGAAAGTAATCAATTCAACAGCAAATTGTTTACAATGTGTGCATGTTTTCTGCTGCTGTTGCCAGTTATTTGTGGAATGTGAATGCATTCTGTCGCCTCGGATGTCAAGACATGAAAGTGAATGTTCGTATAAAAACATAATTAATTTGTTTGAGAGGATATATAAAACAGCTACAATCTGACTATTGGCCTGTTATATCCTATTTGTTGCATAACAACGGTCCAAGTCCAACTACCAACGACAGTTCTGCTTGACAACGGTAAAACATGCCCAAACGGCCGCGGAAGAATATTTCAATTTCAGGTGATTAAATCGATAAAAATCTATAAATACAAAAGTAACGATATATAGTCATTGTTGGTAACCCGTTGTATATAAGTGGAATAAACCCCTTCGGGCTGTCCCGGTTATTAGAAATTAATGTAGGCTACTTCGGTGGTAGTATGGGGTTACAGAAGCAATCATAGGACAGATGGACCGACGACAACGTCGCTTTTTCATACGTCAGTGGGCTAATTTGCCTAATCTTTGCGGGACTTTAGACCGCGGTGGAAACGCAGACAACAATGGGCTGAAGGAACCTTTTAGTTCCTTGAAAAGTAGTTCCTGGGACTAAAAGTGGTGGAAATGCGGCTTATGTAAGACATGCACTAGGCTCCCTCTGGTTGCTATGGGACCGCCCCCCCCCCCCCCCCCCCCCCCCCCCGCCCTGACTGCAACTTGTTTTCCACAGAAAATATTCATTTTGCTCCCTTTAAACTTAATCATTCTGTAATGCCACAAAATGCCTAAAATACACAGAATTTTTAAAATACCGTCTACTACACATGGTGAAACAAAATGTATAAAAGAAATCTGAAAATGTGCACTTTAAGCACATGTGAATTGCTTGATTACGAATCTAAAATTGGGAAGTACAGTCATCTATTGATTATCTACAGTAATGTGCAAAAGTCTTAGGCACCCTAGATTTTTAAATATAATATATAGTATATATTTGGTCTTACATGTTTATTTTTATTAGTGTGTCAGTAGAAAAGAGCAAATCTGAGATTTCCAAATATGAATTTTCCAAAAAATGAAATTTTACAGATACATTTTTGTATTTTGTTAAATAAAGTAATAGTTTAAGTAATAGACTACTTTTCAGATAAAACTTGATCAAGGGTCTCTGGGATTACCTGGAGAGCCAGAAGCAAGCGAAACAGCCAAAATCTGCAGAAGAACTGTGGCAAGTTCTCCAAAATGCTTGGAACAACCTACCAGCCGATTTTCTTATAAAACTGCCGGACAGTGTACCTAAGAGAATTGATGTAGTTTTAAAGGCGAAGGGTGGTCACACCAAACATTGATTTTATTTAGTTTTTAACTATTTACTGCTCTTTATATTATTTTTTGATATTTATAACCTTTCATTTCATTATTTTTGAAAGCATCTGTTATACAGCATTTTTTTTTACAGGTGCCTAAGACTTTTGCAAAGTACTGTATATCCTGGGCAGGGTCACAGGGGGTGCTGGAGCCTATCCCAGTGTGCATTTGGTGAGAGGCAGGAATACACCCTGGACAATCTATTGCAGGGTACACACACCATTCACTCGCATACTCATACCTATGGGCAATTTAGAGTCTCCAATTAGCCTACCTGCATAGCTTTAAACTGTGGGAGGAAACCCACACGGACACAGGGAGAACATGCAAATTGCACACAACAAGGCCCAGGCCAGATTCGAACCCAGGACCTTCTTGCTGTGAGGCGACAGTGATACCCACCATGCCACCCAGTAGAGTCAAATCAATAATTGTAAATTTGTTGTAATTGACCTACAAAGTTGAGCAACTGCATAAGAAAGATGAAATAATCAAAACAATTGCTTTTTTTCTTGTTTTTGGAAAAGGGTCATTTATATTAAAATGATATTGATGCAACAATTTGCAAAAGATTTGCGTAGAAATCAGATTACTAAGACTAGTGTTACTCATTAGTATTTCTATGATTATTAAATGACTACTAGTTGAAGTCATTTAATTTTCATGATTAGTTAGCTCAATGCCTCAATGAATATGAGCATGAATATTTCAGTAGGGTTCAACGTAATTCAACTTTTACACTAGAACACCTCCATTTTTCCAGTTTTTATTGAGTTGTCTCAATGTACTTTGAACTTAAAGCATAGAACAAATAAACAATTGGAGATAAAAAAGAAAGAAATCATGGAATCGTTCTGTTTAACGCAATTTATTCAAATTTTTAGACTCATCAAAGTAGCCACCTTTTGCAGATATAACAGTATATAAAAGTTCCCATAAATGTGCTGCACTTGTAGGTTGCTTTGCTTTCATCCTTCTGTCCAGTTCAACCTAAACCAACTCGATGGGGTTTAAGAGACTGTGCTAGCCATTCCATGATTTGAAACCTACCGTCTTGTTCTTCTAAGATAATTCTGACATAGCCTGGAGATATGTTCTGGGTCATTGTCTTGCTGTAGGATGAACCCCTGGCCAACTAGGCATTGACCAGAGGGTATTGCATGGCACTGCAAAATGTTGTGCTAGCCCTTTTGGTTCAGGATGGCAGTCACTCTGTGCAAGTCGCCAACTCTAGATCCAGCAAAAGAGCCCCAGACCATCATGCTTCCTCCTCCATGTTTGACAGCTGGTGTCACATACCGAGGAACCATTTTACCTACTTGATGGCGTACAAACACCCTGCGTGATGAACTGAAGATTTCAGATTTCCTTCTCACAGTCTTCAGTAGTCCACTGCCGGTGCGTAATGGCCCAGGAAAGCCACTTTTTCTTATTTAGCCATTTTAGCAATGGCTTTCGTATTGCCACTCAACCTGTCAAACCTGCAGCTCAAAGTCTTCTCTTCTTGTTGAAACTGAGACTTGCTTACTTCGACCACTGTTGAACTATGCTTAAAGCTGTTGTTCTGTGAGCCGCCTATCACGCAAGCTGTTGACTCTCAGAAACTTGTCTTCTGATTCTGTTGTGGCTTTGGGTCTGCCAGAGCTATTCCTGTCAGAGTTTCCTCCAGTTTCCAAGTGCCTTTCGATGGTGTAGGAAACTGTACTCACTGACACCTTGGCATTCTTTGCAATTTTTCTAAAGAAAAGACCTACACTTAAGGGCTATAATGGTCTGTCTATCTTCCTTTGTTAATTGCCTTTTTCTCGCCATTATGATAGAAATATACTACTTCCTGCAGTGCAATATTCTCCAAACAATGCTTCAGAGGGTGTAGTAATACATTCTGTTCCAACACTGATTTTATACAGAGGGTTTGTAAGTAATCAACAAAAGTTGGGATGCAGGTAGGAATTGTTTGCATCAACTTTAAAGGCTTAATTTACTTCCATTGCTGCAGAAAAGCTGTAAATTGTTAACCCATTACTTGTTCCCTGAAAAGGACTTTTTCATAACTGTGAAATTTCCATTATTTTTTGAGTTTTTGGTAACCTAAACTTTTTTTTACCAACTTACCTTTGTACCATTTTAGGTCATTAACTGGACTTGAACTGCTTAAATTTCAATAAAACTGGAAAAATGGGGGTGTTCTAAAACTTTGGACCGGTAGTGTATATATTAAGCAAAAACACAATTCTTGTACTACACTAGCTGTATTAGTGTGACAATGATAGGCTGATTGCATAAATCTAGAAATTACTCAAAAACCTCAATGCAAATTATTGCTTTGAGTTGAGGCAGTGAATTATTTTTGGAGTGTAAACAATAAAACCTGAGACATATCACCAGTCAACCAGTGTGAACTCAGATGTAGTGCAAACAATTTGCCATTTACTCCATATACAACGCATAGATTCTCTTTGCTATCAGTTCTGCAAAAAACTAAGCATTAAACAGAAATCAGTCACACTTTTCATTGATTTAAAAAAGCAAAAAAAAAAAAAAAAAACCCTTTCTTACTACAGCTGCATGCCAGGTCCATCTGAAGTCGACTAGTTGGAAGTGGCATTATTGGGGAAAAAAACAATGGTACTCAGTTGTGTACAACTTGCACTTTAATGCACTGCTCACCACATAGACTGATGTGAGTGTGTGTGTGTACAGTCATTAAATGAGAATTATGTTTTTCAGAAAATTATCTAACAATCTAGATGGTACTTTTTGAACATTTTCCTTAGCCTTTTATAATGCTACCATTTAATGGATGACTTCCAGTCAAAAGCAAGAGGAGGATGAGAACTTTTTCACCAAGAGTCAACATGAACTGACATCAAATGTGAACACTTTCTTCATCCTTCTGTGTACACAGATAGCAAAGTAAACCCTGCTATGCCTTTGCAGTCACCAGATCTCAACCCAATTGAAGACATATCGGAGATTTTGGACAGTCATGTTAGATAGTGCTCTCCACCATCATAATCAAAACACCAAATGAGGGAATATCTTTTGGATGAATGGTGTTTCATCTTGCTGGTAAAGTTCCTGTAGAATCTATGCCAAGGTGCGCTGAAGCTGTTCCAGTGGCTCATGGTGGCCCAAAACCTTACTGCAGGGGTCCTCAATCTTATCCAGAAAGGGCCGGTGTGGGTGCAGGCTTTCGTTCCAACCAAGCAGTTGCATACCTGATTCTACTAATCAGCCACTAGAGTCTTTGCTAAGGACCTTGATTCGTAGAACCAGGTGTGTAATTGCTTGGTTGGAACGAAAGCCTGCACCCACACTGGCCCTTTCTGGATGAGATTTAGGACCCCTGCCTTACTGGGACACTTTATGTTGGTGTATATATATACACTCACCGCCCACTTCATTAGGTACACCTGTTCAACTGCACCCATTAATGCAAATATCTAATCAGCCAATCACGCGGCAGCAACTCAATGCATTTAGGCATGTAGACATGGTCAAGATGATCTGCTGAAGTTCAAACCAAGCATCAGAATGGGGAAAAAAGGTGATTTAAGTGACTTTGATCGTGGCATGGTTGTTGATGCCAGACGGGCTGGTTTGAGTATTTAAGAAACAGCTGATCTACTGGGATTTTCACGCACAACCATCTCTAGGGTTTACAGAGAATGGTCCGAAAAAGAGAAAATATCAAGTGAGCAGCAGTTCTCTGGGCGAAAATGCCTTGTTGATGGCAGAGGTCAGAATGGCCAGACTGGTTCGAGCTGATGGAAAGGCAACAGTAACTCAAATAACCACTCGTTACAACCGAGGTATGCAGAAGAGCATCTCTGAATACACACCACGTCAAACCTTGAAGCAGAAGGGCTACAGCAGCAGAAGACTACACTCGGTGCCACTCCTGTCACCTAATGAAGTGGCTGGTGAGTGTATATTAGGGCTGTTAATCGATTAAAATATTTAATTGCAATTAATCGCATGATTGTCCATAGTTAATCGCGATGAATCGCAAATTAATCTTATATTTTATATTTTTTATCTGTTCAAAATGTACCTTAAAGGGATATTTTTCAAGTGTTTAATACTCTTATCGACATGGGAGAGGACAAATATGCTTGCTTTATGCAAATGTATATTTATTTATTATTGGAAATCAATTAACAACCCAAAACAATGACAAATATTGTCCATGAACCATCAAATGTACTGCATTTAGCAATATGCTCAAATCATAACATGGCAAATTCAAGCCCAACAGACAACAACAGATGGGCATATTAACCTGATAAATTTAACATTACTTAGTAATATGAGTACTCACACAATGTAGCGTGTCCAACTTTACGCTTATAAAGGTTCACTAAAACATCCCGTTTTTTTAAGCATTAACACAAAATTATGGACCTCAATGCATCACAACAACAGACACAGTGTATAACAGGTACATTGGTAGGCTAAATTTTCCATTACTCAAAGATCATTCCGTGGATCCGTCGCACTTCTAAAGCAAATCACACAATGTAATTGTGTCCAACCTCACATGGAAAAAATAAAGGCTTACAAAAACATCCCCTTCTACTATGTGGGATCAAAACAGGATGATACAAAATAAAACAAACAATAAATAGGCTAAAGTGAGCAGGAAACAGTGGAAAGGGAGTATAGGCTATACTTCTATTTCTTTGCATCAAGCCCGTTGCTTAAACAGACAAGCCTGTTTACATTGTCGGACGACAGGGCAGCTCACTTCCTCTGAAAAATATGCCCAGACAATGAGGAACTGTATTCACGCTGTTAACATGGATTCCCACAGAAAACGCTGCTTTATTTTATTGTTAAGGAGTATATTAAATGAGTAAATAGAGTGAAACTGCGAAAGTAGTTAGGCTGTAGTAGTACTGAAATGTAAATACGGTGTCACTGTCAAGTGTTTCGTTATATCATTTGCAACATTTATTTCTGAGCAGAATAACGTTTTCTAGCTAAGCTGGCTAGCGAAAAAAGTTGCTGATGGATATCGTAACTTTTAAATTTCACATATTGCTATTAAGAAAGGGGAAACATAAACGATACTAACGCATATCACATAATCACACACCCAAATGAAAATGCATGAAAAGCCTAAATACACCATTTTCCTTTCGTACCACGAACTACAAATGCCGCCATTTATCTTACTGTGACGTCACCAATCCAGAAGTCAGAAAAGTCGGAGCTCAGAAATGATGCTCAAATATCCAACCTATAATTCCGAGTTCGACAACCATTCAGTTACTTTTCTCACAATTTAGACCTCGTCTTTTACTAGTTCCGAGTTGTCTTGAACACAGAATATATATATATATATATATATATATATATATATATATGTAGAATTCTGTTTCCACCTAATACCACTGAATAAAAATTGCTTTCACTGCTGCCCCCTATTGGTATGGGTGGCAGTGCCCACAGAATGGGGACAAAGCAAAGAATGTGCTGCACACAAATTCAAACTCAGTACCTGCAATTGACTCGGTTCTGGCCAACAATGCCTGTCATTCCCTTATCTGAGCTCTAGGCAATAAATGGCAGTAAAAAAAAGTAGCCTCCCCATCCCCCGATGGCTTATTACACCTTAAATCGTGTTACACCTTAAATCACATATAAAACATATTTTTTATACTCAGCTAAAAAATGTATACTTTAAACTACAGCAATGTTATCTCGTATTCAAGGTAAAGCTGTTTTCCTAGGTCCGGCGCTATTTTCAACTCCGACAAGTGTCCACATAGAACATAGCAAGCATATCTGACTGCCTGGTGCTCTCTTCACGCACATGTCATCAGTAGACATTTGGTTATCTGAACAGTGATAGGTTTACTTTTAAGTCAATCACGTTATAGGATGAATTAAACAAGACCTTTCAATTGAGCCCTCATTGGTGTCTATGGGTCCAGTGATTTGTGTGTAATTGAAGTGCATAGCCTCCCCCTCACTGTGCGTAATGTAGATTGTGCAAACAAGCGTGCTCAGACTGAAGCAAGCTAGTTCTCGAAACAACTTAGTATTGTGCAATATATTTATAATTATAGTGGATTGAAAAAAAAGGGTTTTAGACTGTGACAAGTAATTCAGAAGCTTGAAAAGCAGATCAGAATTAGAAGTTTTATTTTCTGATTTGGAAAGTGTAGCCTTGCTCCAACAGGGTGCTCTAGACCGAGGGATAGTCCTGCTGCTGGACATGGAACTCCTTATTATTTCTTCTTATTCAAGATTCAAGATACAAGATTCAAGATTTGCCATGTGTAACAAGTACAATGGAATGGTTACTCCCCATTCGCTCCCGCACTATAAATTCTAAACATAGATTCTCAACAATAAATAAAAAGTAAGTACACAATAAGTACAGTAGAAAGTAACTATGTAGGAATTATCAATACTATGGCACATTATGGTGGGTGGTGCAAAAAATAAAGTGACCAAGTGCAGTACAGTAATGATAGTAGCATAATAAATACAATAAGGTAGTAATGGCAAAAATGTAATATTGATGCAACAATATAATGATATAATGATAGTAATAGCAGCACTCCTAATGCAACAATCTGGCAGATGATGCAAGAATGTTATAAAGTGACCAGTGCAGTACAGTACATTGAGAGTGCCTGCGTGCTGTATAGAGTGCCTAGTGCAATTATAAGTCCAATAATTGAGCGATTAACAGTTCAGTAGTTGCACTGCCTGTCAGTAGAAACTGTTCTTGAACCTGCTTTTCCTGGTTTGGATGTTACGGTACTGGCGACCAGACCGAAGGGGGGAGAACAGTTGGTGCCCGGGGTGGTTGCGGTCCTGTATGATGGAGTTGGCCTTATTCCGACACCTGGTCCTAAAGATCTCCTCTATGGATGGAGTTGCACACCCGATGACCTTTTCCCCTGTCCTCACGACACTCTGGATGGCTTTCCTGTCCTGTACAGTGGTGTTGCCATATCACACAGTGACACCACCCCTTAGGATGCTCTCTACGGTGCCGCGGTAAAAGTTCACAAGCCATCGTGTGCTTATGCCGCATTTCTTGAGGCACTGTAGGGGGTAGAGGTGCTGGTATGCCTTCTTGAGCATGACCTCAATGTTGTGGGTCCATGCTAGGTCGTCGGAGATCTGTAGTCCCAGGAAATGGAAACAACTGACGATATCAGGCCGATAACTGTGGTGTCGTCTGCGAACTTGATAATCCAGTTGTTGCTGTGTATGGCTGTACAGCCATGCGTGAACAGAGAGTACAGCCGACGGCTGAGGCAGCAGCCTTGAGGAGCTCCGGTGTTGAGGACCAGAGTGGATGAGGTGTTGTTACCAATCCTCACCACTTCAGAAACAGAATCCAAATCACTTTTATTCGCCAAATGTATCATAAAGACACACAGGAATTTGTCTTGGCAGATCAGCATGAGACAATAACTGAACAGGAAAAGACAGAAACAAGAAATGGCGGGACAAACACACTATATTAATAAATAGGTGAAATAGGTGCAAAAAAAATATTAAAAGCAGAATCAGAATAGAATAAGTGCCTGATTTGAGTCCGACTAAAATGAAGTACCAAGCGTAAGGGGGGGGGGGGGGGGGGGGGTCAGTTCCTACTGATGTTCTGGGGCTTATTGAGGACAGAAATAGCCCTTGGGAAAAAACTGTTCAGGTAGCGTGTGGTTTTTGTTCTGATAGCACAGAACGGCCTACCTGAGGGGAGTTTTCTGAACAGGTTATTTCCTGGGTGGAAGGGGTCAATGGCGATCTTTCCTGCTCACTTCTTGGCCCTGGCATCGTACAGCTTATTGAGTATCAGCTGCTGTTATCCTGTCAGTTTCTCTGCTGTGCGCATGATACGCTGCAGTCTACCTTTTGCAAGGGCGGAGACTGAGCCAAACCACACAGTGATGGATGAAGAGAGAACAATTTCAATGCTGGCTCTGTAGAATTTAGACAGGATTGGGCGGGAGACATTGAGTTTCCGTAGCTGTCTGAGAAGAACATCCCACTGTGAACCCTTTTGATGATATAGGAGGTATTCGTCTCCCATTTGAGATCGTTGGTGATGGTGGTACCTAAGAATTTGAACGACTCCACCTCCTTAACCACCGTGTTGTTGATAACTAGGGGTGAATATGGGAAGGGGGATTTGCGGAAGTCCATGATCATTTCGACTGTTTTTTGTGGGTTGAGCTCCAGGTTGTTTTCAGAGCACCACGCAGCCAGGTGGGACGCGCTTTGTCTGTAGGCAGATTCTTAATGATTCTTATTGTTCTTAATGAGGCCTACCAGGGTCGTGTCATCCGCAAACTTAATCAACTTGATAGTGGGGTTGTTGGAGGTGCAGTCGTTGGTGTAAAATAAGCAGAGAAAAGGAGATGGCACACATCCTTGAGGTGCTTCTGTGTTTGTGGTGCGGGGATCAGACAAGTGAGGACCCAGCCGCACATGTTGTATCCTGTTGGTTAGAAAATCTGTGATCCACCGGCTGATGGAGGGGTCCATGCTCAACAGTGATAGCTTCTCCTGAAGGCCGTTCAGGTATAATAGAATTAAAAGCAGAGCTGAAGTCCACGAACAGAGTTCTCACATAGGAGCCAGGAGAGTCCAGATGTTCCAGGGCATAATGTAGGCTCAGGTTTACTGCATCATCCACTGATCGGTTTGCTCTATATATTGCGGATTGCCAGCAGCCATACCAACATGCACTCTGCTCCTGCCGAATGGCTGAAGCTAAGCAGGTGTGGGCTTGGTTAGTACTTGGATGGGAGACCACCAGGGAATACTGAGTTGCTGCTGGAAGTGGTGTTGGTGGGCCAGCAGGGGGCAATCTTCCCTCTGGTCAAATAAAAACCCCAATGCCCCAATGCAGTGACGGAGACACTGTGCTGTAGGAGATGCCGTCTTTCGGATGAGACGTTAAACTGAGGTCCTGACTTAGTGTGGTCATTAAAGATCCCATGACACTTATCGCTAAGAGTAGGGGGTTCACCGGTGTCCTGGCTAAATCCCAGATCTGGCTCTTGCAAACTTGCCACCAAAAACCATCCCCAGATTTAATTGGCTAAATGTTCTCTCCCTCTCCACCTTCGCTAATGTGTGGTGAGCTTTCTGGCGCAAAATGGCTGCCGTGCATCACCCAGGTGGGTGCTACACATTGGTGGTGGGTGAGGTGAGTTCCCCTTCACTGTAAAGGATAAACCCCTCGAAAATGAGATGTTACATCTCAAGGGGTTTATCCTAATAAATAAATTTGAACAAAGCACTTTGAGCATTCGGAAAAGTGCTATAGAAATGTAAGGATATATATATGAATTAAAATCGCCCATAATCAAAACCACAGAGTTTGGATGTTTGCTCTCAATGTCTGTAATTAGTTCAGACAAGAGATACTGCGCCTCACGTATACTTGCTTCAGGCAGAATATACACACCAGTGAGTATGACAGATGCAAACTCTCTGGGAGAGTAAAAGGGTTTACAGTCAATGGCAATAAACTCCAGAATGGGAGAGCAGCACTGTTGTAATATTGCGACATTCGTCCACCATTCTGTATTTATGTAAAAGCACAAACCTCCTCCCGTTAACTTCCCACTCAGCTTTGTATCGCGGTCGGCTGATCAGCTGGAATCCAGGTAATTCCACGGCTGCGTCCGGAGTATCCGCTTTCAGCCAGGTTTCAGAAAAAGCAAAAACCGCATTCCGTTTAAACTTGTTGTTTGATCGTAGCAGCAGGTTTAGTTTGTCCATCTTGTTGCAGAGGGAGCGCACGTTAGACATGCAGACGCCAGAAAGAGCTGCGTGGTGTCCCCGCTTCCTCCATCTGAAGAGAGCCCCCGCCCTCTTCCCTCTGGCCTGGGTGCATCAATTACCACTGATCGCCGAATTAAAACTCAAAATATCGTCAGCAGAGTCTAGAAATTTGGGGACCAAGCTGACAGGTATGGCTCCCCTGATGTTCATAAGCACATCCCAATTATAGATAAGACACATAACTGCAGAAATAACGAAAAAGACCTAAAACAAAACAAGGACGCTAGCACGCCATTTTGTGTGGGAGGCGCCACCTCCCACACTTGAGGCCTGCCCGTCAGGAAGTCCATTATCCAGTTACAGATGGGGGTGCCCAGGCCTAGGTTCCTCAGTTTCAGGACCAGCTTGGAGGGAACGATGGTGTTGAACGCAGAGCTGTAGTCAATAAACAACAGTCTGACGTAGGTGTCCCTCCTGTATAGGTGTTCCAGGGCAGTGTGTAGTTCCAGGGAGATGGCGTTGTCAACATACTTGTTTGGTCTGGAGTGGGTCCAGGGAGTCGGGGATGATACTGTTTATGCATTCCATGACAATTTCTCCAGGCACTTCATGGTTATGGGTGTTAAAGCCACTGGACGATAGTCATTGAGGCCTGTTACCTTGGTCTTCTTGGGTAACGGCACAATGGTTGTCTCTGAAGCACACTGGGACGACAGACTGCTGCCGTGATGCGTTGAAGATGTCCATGAACACAGGAGCCAGCTGGTCCGCGCAGGTCTTGAACTCCGTATGGGCCGGCTGCCTTCCTTGCTTTCACCCTCCTGAAGGTTCTGCGGACCTCGGACTCAGACAGTTGCAGTACGTAGTCCTCTGGATGGTTAGCCATTTTGTTGGTTGGCTCAGAGTTCTCCCTCTCAAAGCAAGCATAAAACATGTTCAGCTCGTCTGGTAGGGAGGGGTCAGTGTTAGTGACTCCTCCTGAGCTTCCCTTGTAGTCGGTGATGACCCTCAGTCCTTGCCACATACGTCTGGTGTTGAAGCCCCCGTACTGTGATTCCAGTTTGTTTTTGTAATCTGTTTTTCCCTTTTGGACGGTCGTACTTGGCCTTCTTGTAGAGATTAGGGTCCCCTGATTTGAAAGCGGTACTCCGTTCCCTTAGTTTGTTACGGATATCTGGGTTCATCCATGGTTTGCGGTTTGGAAATGAAGGAACAGTCTTGGTGGGGATGCATTCCTCCACTAGCCTCTTAATATATCCAGTGACGTGATCTGCATACACATCCAGGTCTGTGGTCTTGAATACACTCCAGTCCGTGATTTCCAGCCTGTCCTGCAGCTGTAGTATGGAGTCCTCTGTCCAGCGTCGCACCGTTCTCACTGTTGTGGGCGTGGTTTTCAACTTCTGTTTGTAAACAGGAAGTAGGAGCACGGAGTCATGGTCTGACCTGCCGAAAGCCGGCCGTGCAATAGCGCAATACGCATTCCGCATCAATTTTCTGTAAGCTACTCCTCCTACAGGTTTTCAGCAAGACCTACCAAGTTTGGTTAGTAGCTTCATCTAGTTGCTCATGTGTTTTGTGTCAATAGTTCAGCTGCCGCAGATTCAGACCATCTCTCTCTTTTCCAAGGCTTCTAATGGACAAAACCACTAGCAAGGTGAGTAATGTTATGTTAGCAGCAGCAATGCGGGTTCAACCTGACCTTGTATTAGCTTTCTGTTATAATTCCTGCAAATAAACGTGTATTTCAACATTCAAAATAATGCTAATTTTTGCTAAATACTGACACTCAAAAACAGCTTAGAATTGATTTGTCTCTGTTATCTGCCAAAAATGTCATTTTGAGTGAAGAAAACTTTATGGTGTAAATACTGCGTACAAAACATTATCTAAAATGTGCAATTTGGAGAGGTTTTGAGACATCTTGGAAAAACCCTTGAAGAATTTGTTTTCCAGTGGTGGGAAACATGTTGGGGATTAACTGTGTACAATAATTTTGCCACTACCTGATGAGGGTTTTGTGAAATAAACAGTAGTTGTTCATTGTTATGTTCATTATGTTGTGCCATGACAAGCGTTCCGTACGAATCTCAATGAGACAGCCACAAGTGGAAGTTTAAGTATTCTGTTTAGAGGTGTGGTGATTGCCAAGTGTGAACGTTCCCAGGAAGGAATATACGTTGCACCAGACTTCCCCGGGACACCCAAATGGTCTGCTGCAGGTGACACCCCATTGATATGTGGCTATTGTCTATCCTTACAAACCGTGATTGAGCTCTATTTGTGGCCATTTGTCTCTAACAATGGGAAGCCGAGTGTGAGTGTGGGGATGTGTATTCAGAATGAAGTTAAGACACAGAATTGTTCAAACATATCAGTGTATATACCATGGAGAATTCTTCACACATTTTTCAAGTTCTGATATATAGTCTTGTGCCCTTGAACTAATGCCATAATACACGTCTCTGCCAAAAAGTTAAAAGGCTTTACTTAAGAGTAGTGTGAACCATGTGTAAATAGCTTTTTAAGTACTTGGGGTTAAAGGGTTGTGTCTCATGCTCACTGCTGCACACACGAGGGGCAGAGGCTAATGTGAAAAAAGATGGCTGATTAGCCAGCCCAATGGGAAAGCAGATTTTAACAAGTTAACTAACATGTTATTTTATCAATTACTTTCAATCTGAGTACATTTCAGATTTTGATTAGCGGCCTGTAAGCAAAAACTACGCAGAAAAATATAGAATGTCACATGGGTCCCTGTTTAAGTCACCGCATCAATTACAGTATCAATTTGTACAACCATGTGAGGCAACTAATATTACAAGTTAGCTGACTTTTTATGTTAGCTAAAGTCTCAGCGTCATCCTCAACAGTCTTGGATTTTGAAGATGTGTGGGCAGACTTGAAAGCTGACAGGACTCGTTAGCTTGGGTCCTACAATCCAACACAGTGCAGCTGTATGCTCTTAAATTCATGCAATGCACAATGAAATGCTTCAATAAATTCAAGCTGTTGCTTGTCTTTGTAGTGATTCCATTTGTGCATATATTGCAACACGTGTTATTGGTATCAACCGTAGTAGTAAAATGAAGGCATGCTTTAGATATCTTTTTTATTTAGACATTTTATCAATGCTACACTGTGTCTCAGAGAGATAATGGGTGCTGGCATATGACAAAATTGAATTGACAAGTGATTCATGACTAACAGGTCAATAAGGTCAGTTAATTATCAATTATTATTATTATTATTATTATTATTATTATTATTATTAATAATGTTTTTTTTATGACTCGTTCATTTCTGGTTGCGTTTATGTTTGCGATACATGGAGTATGTGGGTGCGTAGCACAGGTCTTTTTTGACACTTTTTTAACTTTAACTGATTTTTAAAAGCGTGAAAAGTTCTGTGAGGTGAAAGTGTAATTTAATGTGCATGAAACATTTAAACATGAAACATTTGAAAGAGGGAGTTTTGTGTAAAAACGCTTGGGCACATTTTTTAAAACTTTTTTTGTTTGTTTGCAACACCATCCAACTCCAAATACATCAACAAGTAATAAAATATAAATGTTTTGTTTTAAGGAAAGTGTACATGCGTTAAATGTTTATTGTATTGTAAATGTGTAGTAGTACTGTATTATTGTCTGTGTAACCGACGTAGAAACCGGTTAAAATTGGTTAGGAACGCATAGGGTTAAATTTCGGTCCCCAGTGTGTTTTTTTTTATTTATTTTTTTTAAGTTGAACTTTTGATACCTGGTGGTCATGCTTGTTTTTCTGGATTCCTATTCATTAATTTGTCGTGATCATGTATGTTTTTGGTTTTGACCTTTTACACGATTGGCTGCACAGTTTACGTTTGATACATTGTTGTAAATGGATGTCCGGGTTGGAGTGTTTTAAGAGAAAAGAAGTAGGTTAGAGGCCCTTCTTGGTGAAAGTTGGAGCCACGGAGAGTTGGGAGAAGGACGGAGAAGGTTGGTGAGATTTAATGGCGGGCGAATGTGCAGCCGAACAATCTACAATAGGACGCAGTGTAGCACAGTGGGTAAGGAACTGGGCTTGTAACCGAAAGGTCGTAGGTTCGATTCCCGGGTAAGGACACTGCCGTTGTACCCTTGAGCAAGGTACTTTACCTGCATTGCTTCAGTATATATCCAGCTGTATAAATGGATACAATGTAAAATGCTATGTAAAAAGTTGTGTAAGTCGCTCTGGATAAGAGCGTCTGCTAAATGCCTCTAATGTAATGTAATGTAATACAATTCTGAGAACAGAATGCGCTCATATCCTGGAGAGAACCTACCAGGAGATCGACTCAGACGTTTCTCAAAGGATTAACTCCAACACTGGAACCTCCAAGTTCTTCCTCGCCAATTCTCTGGAGAACTTTGTGGGCAGCCGTGAGTACGATGACCACAGGTACTCCAACGCAACGAAGAAGCGCGCCAACGGGTTTTATTTTAATGGCCATTTGTGTACATTTGTGTATTCTTTATTCTTTTGTATGCATGGTGGGGGCCGGAATTCGAGATTTATGATTCGGCCAGGTTAATTTATGGTAATGCTGCCTAGACCAAACGCGGGATTTGGCTTAAAAGGAAGGGAGACAAAGCAATCGAGGAAGATCGTAATCGACTTCCCACACTACACAGACGCTGTGTTGTGTGTAGATGCACAAGGAAGATCGTAAACGACTTCCCCACGTTGCACATACTCTGTGCTCTGTGTGTAGCTAAACAGGCTGGGTAAGAACTTTTTACTCTGTGTTTATGTTTTTAAACCTTATAATTGATTTTTAATTTGAAGCTAATGACCTACCTGCCTGTTCAATAAATTCTTCTTATTTTTAACTTGCGTGGTCTTCGTGACTCTAATCCATTTTATCTTCTTTTCAGCCGAAATTCCGCTTAAATACTCAGGGGGACAATTATGACTAGGACCTACTGATCAGGGGTCTAGTACAGCAAACGTCTTTAGATAGGCGACCACGATGCCCGCTAACGGGATTGGTGGTATTGGTTCTGGTGTTTTTTGGCATAAGAGGACCCATGGGCGTGGTACGCCGGTTCTTATCAAATTCGCCTTAAGGAGCCTGATAGATACGCACCGTCCTGGGCTCATAACTATCGATGCACTATCCATGTAAGGAAGGCATGTATTATGGTGGTCAGCCTCCTACCCTCTGGATTCTTCACCGAACTGAGATTTAACAATAGTGCTAAACCCGGGAGCACATATTGAGGAATGATGGCACAAGATAGAGTCGAGTGTAACCACTCCCAAGTTCAACGTATAGTTAAACCCACATTTTAAATTATAATTTAATATGGAGTCAGATTAACACGAGGGTAAAACCTAGTAACTGTTACGCTTTCTTGCTGTGGTCATGGATATATTTGATGTGTTGTTCCGCGCATTTGTGAATATTCTGATGCTCCCATTGGAATATTGACAGTCCGGCGACAGATCAGATATATCTCTGATGACAGCATAGCCCCGTTTGCGAACGGAGAGTAACCAGAATGCTACTGGTCCGTTTCAGGCCAGTTTTAAGCGGGACATGAAGCAACGCCTTCATATCTAACCCGTGGCAACGGAACCAGTGCATTCTTAATTATAATTGTGACCTGTTCTTACGAACAGAGGAAAAATAACTAACATCTCGGTTTTGAATCACACCAGCCAAGGGAAAACATGCGGTGCCTTCCCCTCCAGCTACAAACCCTCATTGGTCTAGCTGTGAGGTGTTTACTTGAGTTAAAGTACTGGAGTACTTGCTTTTAAAAATACTTAAGTATTCAAAAGTACATTTTCTTTTTAATGCCAACGCACTGTTGTATTGTTTCTACGATGCATTTACAGAAGCTCATTTACAGATGCATTTTTACTGTTATTAGATAGCAACACATGATAGATAGCATTGCCTGAAATGTGAAACAGTTGGATGACCCTTCGCTCAAATTCCATAAAATTTCATCTGACTAAAGCTCAGACAACTTCATAATTAGCAAACGGGCTACCGTTAGCTAACATTTACATACCTTCGACATCAGAGGTTAAATTGGGATTTGGGAGGTGGGTGGACCCTGAGATCCGCTGGGAGGTGGGTGAAAAAAGGTACAAACCAATGAATGTCTCAGCTCAAAATAGTTGTATCTTTAATGTATTGTGCACATAATTGTAATTAAGGAAAGCAATGTTTTAAAAAGAATGTATACTATTGATGCAAGCTTTTACATAAAATATTTCAAGTTTACTGAGTGTAATTAATGCTGAGAATTTTTTTACCCACGAAAATATTCGTTCATCCTCCTCTTTTGTCCTCCCTATCTTCCTCCTTTATCCATCTTTCTTAAACTGTCGAATTGAAACAAAATATAACCAACGGCGACTGGTGAAATGAAAATTGGTGAAAGCAAAACTTTCCTTTAAACTAATCATTGATCTCAAACTGTTTTGATAAATTTTCAGTGATTAACAAGCATGCAAACGATCTAAAGCAATTGGAAAGGGACACACAGCTTCTTCGCATTGTGTTAGAGAGATTAAATGATAAATGCAATTTAGAAAAATCAGTTTTAATCACTAAGCAGTGGCGGAATCTTCCCCTGATTTTCCTTGAGTATCAATGCAATTAATGCACAAAATAGGCTACCCAATAGCAATACTATCATATAGCCAGCTCTCCCCAAATAGGCAGTTTTAGCGAGTAGCCTAGGCCGTATAGCCTACATTTATTTTCATTTGCAGTACGAAATTGGGCACATTTTAATCAACATTATTTGTGGATCCATGCACGTCTTTCTCCGCACTCAAATTCATGGCAAAAAATTGCAATGCGTAGATTGTAAACAAAATTGAAGTGCAGGTTTTGTTTTTGCTGGTTGTTCTGAAAGCTAACACGGTAGATAACAGACTGATGTATCTTGTTTGTTAAGTGTAGACTAGCTACTTGGTGATTAAAACGGATTTTAAACGGATAAATTGAATTTATGATTTAATCCCCCTAACACGGTATGAAGACGCTGTGTGTTAGGCTACTTGCCATTTGATTAGTCCGATCGTTGGCACGCTTGATAATAAAGGAAAAATTACTAATGATTAGTTTAAAGGAAAGTTTTATGCCCCACCAATTTTCAGCTCACCTGTCGCCGCTGGGAACGTTATGTGGGAAATATTCAATCCTAGCTTAGCTGCTGACCAGCAACCTGCTGATTTTGCTTAAGCAGTCTAAGTTGCTGTTAATAATAGCTGACGTTCGTGGGGGCTGTTTATTCATCTCTCTTTAAAATGTTGCATAGATGAAATTACATGTTATTGAAATTACCTACCGCGTCCGCTTCCAAACAATCAAGACAATCAACGATATTTTGCTTTCTGTGCCTGTCTATATATAAACAACTGTTCCCCCTGAGTTTTTTTTTCTTCTGATTTTTGATTGGTTGAGCGAGTAACTGGCTAGAGGGAACACATGGACTGGAGCATACGAAAAATGGACTGGATTGTCATAGTTATTTGTAAAACTGCCGGTCAAAATTATTTATTTATTTACCAAAGGTGGCGTCCACCCCAAATTTAACCCCTGCTCAACATGCTTTTTCAGGTTGGACGGCCACTTTTTGAATGCAGCGATGTAGTTCGTGCGCGGTAAGCAGAGCAGACATTTAAAACAATATGAATTTTTTTGAATTTCACAAATCTCAAACATAGACTTGAGATATGGCCGAGGTAGCGAAGAATCATCCTTATCTTCTGCCGTCGCCATCATTACCGCCGCCAAGTTCAAATTGAACTGTTCAATCACTGGTGCAACAAGCAAGCACTTTGAACTTGACCGACAGCGTAGTAGGAGTAGGCTACTGTGATTGGTTTTTCTCCTGTGAGGAACACAGTATGTGGCCAATTACATTTTAGAAAAGAAAAAAAAAGATTCAACTGCTGACTTCAAAGCTATGCTTCAAAGTAACGAGTAACGACAACCTTCATAGAAATGTAGTGGAGTCAAAAGTACAATATTTATCTTTCAAATGTAGTGGAGTAAAAGCCGTAAGTTTCCAAAAAAATAAATACTTAAGTAAAGTACGGATACTCGAAAAATGTACCTAAGTACAGTACTCAAGTAAATGTACTTTGTTACTGTCCACCCCTGGTCTAAACTACCCGTCTTTCACCGAACGTAGCGACTGTATTATTTTACATCATATAGACGTTCAGTTAACAGGCTAGATTTGGTTGCAGTGTGAAAGCTTTTTAGCCAGCTAGGATATACAAGCTTCTTCCTTGCGTGACAGCCTTTCAGGCCATGGTGATCTAGGATTTTCTTAATGGTGGATGTAGATACTTTGGTACCTGATGCCTCCAACTCCTTCACCAGTTCCTTTGTTGTTGTCTTGGGGTTCAGTTGAACCTTCGCTCAGGACCAAAGTTTGTTCAGCCATGGGAGTACATTTGTGCGAAGTATATAGTGTTACCGCTGCTCTTATTTTAACGGGAAAGGAGAGGAAAATACATTTTAAAGATAAGCTGAAAATAGGGACATGCTTGTTACCCATAACATTTTTGTGTGTATTTGAGTGACATTTACGTCTATAAACAGTTATTCAATGGCCTTCCTGGTCAGACTGTGAAACTTAATAGTCAGATAATTTTGAGCACAGTCTAAAGTCATCCATGTTAGTTTCACTTAGGATATAGGGGAGAGTTTGTATAAATGTAACGCATCATACATGTAACATGGTAAATAACTTTTTGTTCACTGCTACTAGTTATCCCTTGAGGATTGTATATACAATTCAGTCCTATACCAAATTATTAATGGAAAAGAAACAGCATTTCTCACACACACATTTATTATAAGCACACACCAGATTGGTCTGTATAGTAGGCTTTGGCTATTTGGTTTTGTGTGAATTGTTTTAAATTAGAATGTATTTGCGATGCCCACAAAAGTGTGATCACATTTGTGTAAATGTAATTATTCGGTTTTAGTGTGTTTAATAAGTTGAGAGAAAATTTGCATTTTATTTTACCTGTTGAAAACACTGTCTTTACTTCTCATACAAGTAATCTGGGTTTAAACCAGAATAATTAATTCTGGTTTTATCATGCTGGAAGAGATGATACAAGAACAACCTGAAAAGCTGATTCCAACCATCATCACTCTGCTCTGTAAGGCCATGTTGATACCAGCGGAAAAGGCAGAGCTCCTTGTGAACTTCATCCAGACCGACAAACCCTCTGTGCAGTGCGGACGCCTACGGACAGGCAGACAAGACACTGTCATTCCCGCCCAACATGGGCTTGTCTGACTCGGTCTTCCTGTGTGAGCCTGATGACAACAATTTTCAATTGGCAGAACTGGATGTTGGTGAAGGTACAAAATCCAAGAAAACCCTATGTAGCCGTGCCTGTGGGGAACAACACAAAACATGCAGTCAACTCTACAAAGAAAGACAGCCCTTGGCAGCATCCACTGTGTTGAAAAAGCAACAGACTCACCTGAAACACCCAAACCCACAGTGACTGCTAACAGTGCTGTTTCACTATCTGCTGGCAACAGCCCACCTCCATGGCAACCTCCCATCGACCTCAGTCATTTTGATGATGAGCAAAAGGCAGAAGTCAACAAAATGCTTTGTGAAGAAGCCAGAGCTTTTGCACGTGACAACAATGACATTGGATGCATACCGAGCTTGCAGATGTCAATCACCCTCAAGGACGAAATCCCTATACAGAGAACTTACTCATTAGCCCCAAAGCCACTGTTGAAAGAGGTGAAAGAGTATATACAGGAACTGTTGTTGAGAGGCTGGATAGTTAAATCCAAGTCCCCGTGTGCTGCACCAGTTGTCTGCGTCAGGAAGAAAGATGGTAGCCTGCGTCTGTGCATCGACTACTGCCTCCTGAATAAGACTGTTCCTGATCGACACCCGCTGCCCAGGATACAAGACCTAACAGACACCCTTGGTGGCTACGCCTGGTTTAGTATCCTGGAAAGCCTACCATCAGGGCTTCGTCCACTTCACTGCCTTCATTACTCCATGGAGTCTCTATGAATGGGTTCGTATCCCATTCGGACTCTCAAACGCCCCTGCAGCATTTCAGCGGAGCATGGAGGAGATGCTAGGCCCCCTCAGAGATGAATGCTGCATCCCATATCTTGATGACGGGCTCTGTTACGCAAAGACATTTGATGAACATGTTGAGACCCTCCGCAAAGTTCTCCAGGCTCTCCAGCACCATGGGGGTAAAATTGAAACCTGAGAAATGCAAACTTTTCAGACAAGAAGCCAGGTACATGGGCCGTGTTGTGTCAGCCGAAGGAGTCAAGATAGACCCACGTGACCTTGAAGCTGCACGAACCCTGACAAGCAAGACACCGCAGACAATTGGTGAAGTGAGGAAACTGACTGGGTTCCTGGGCTATTACCGCTCATACATCCAGGATTTTTCCCGGATCGCAAAACCGATCTACGAGCTGCTCCAAACTAAGCCAGGGAAAGCCCAGATTTCAACACGTGGGAGAAAAACCAAACGTCCACAGCTGCCTTCCCGGGAGCCTGTTGACTGGTCCACTGAACACCAGGAAGCCATTGAACAACTGGTCACCCTCCTCACAAATCCACCTGTCTTAGCGTATCCCGATTTCAACCTACCCTTCACGCTACATAATGTAAAGTTGAGAGTCATTGGGTATGGTTCGAGGACGTTGACACCAGCTTAACGCAATTATCATCTGCATAGTGGAAAACTGAAGTTCCTTGCGTTGAAATAGGCTGTGTGTGAAAAGTTCTGGGATTACCTGTACTACGCTCCCCACTTCACTGTTTACACTGACAAAAACCCGTTGACCTATGTCATGGGTACAGCAAAGCTCAACGCTGTCGGTCATCGGTGGGTTGGGGAACACTCAGATTTCTGGTTCGACATCAAATACAGGCCTGGAAAATCAAATGTGGATGCAGACACATTGTCTCGCCTCCCCTTGGAGATGGAGAAGTAAGAAATGGCTTGTACAGAGAAGCTCTCAAATGAGGCAGTGCATGCTACATGGGATGGGAGTCAGGCAGCAGAATGGAAAGATGTGGCCTGGGTTGCAGTGCTCAACGTTTCTTCCCCAGACTCTCACCAGCATTCTCTTTCTCACCTACCCTACTATCAGCCATGACGATCTCATGAGAGCTCAAAGAGAGGATCAAGCCATAAGCAAGATAACAAGTTGAGTTAAAGGAGTCAGACACAAAATTGACAGACGAAATATGCAAAACTGTAAGTGAAGCCACCCAGAAGCTGCTTCATGAGTGGAGCAAGTTATACCTTGAAAATGACCTCCTTTACAGACGGACAAATTGGCAAGGTCAGTTAGTCCTCCCTTCAAAATACAGGGCACTAGCTCTGAAACATCTTCACAATGAGATGGGCCATGTTGGCACGGAAAGAGTGCTCCACCTTGCGAGGGAGAGATTGTACTGGCCCTTTATGGCCAAAAAAATTGAGGACTGTGTCACTCGAAAATGTCCATGCATTAAATCTAAGAAGCCTGCGACACACATTCGAGCTCCCAAGGGGCAAAATCACATCCAACTTCCCTTTAGAGCTTGTGTGCATTGACTACTTGCATCTGGAAACCAGTCTTGGAGGGTTGTGCTAGTGGTGGTTGATCATTTCACTAGGTTTGTCCAGGCATGTCCCATAAAGAACAAAACTGGAAAAACCGCTGATGATCGTATTTTCAATGATTTCATACCCCAATTTGGATATCCAGTGAAACTATATCACGACCAGAGTCGTGAATTTGAGAACAAACTGTTTCAAACATTGCAACAACTGTCTGGGGTCGGTCACTTGAGAACATCACCCTACCACCCACAAGGCAACCCGGCTGAGCGGTTGAACCTACCATATTCTAGGGCTGGCCCGAGTAAATGGAATGTTCTACTATTCGTTCGTTAGGTTGGTATTCAAAGCTCAATTCAGTATTCCGAAGCTTCGTTTTTTTTTTTCAACAAAACGTTTTTTTTGCAACAAAACTTGCAAATGTAGCTTATACTACAATACAGTTTTGTCTGCAAATTACAGTTTGTTTTAGATATAGCAGTTATTATTAATATATAAAAAATTTAGAAAATAGAAATTAAAGCTCATTTAGGATAATGCATCATTAATTGGCGCTGCGCATACACGTCGCCTGACCTCAGAGCGCACCACACCGACTGCTTTTCACGCGTTGAATATAGGCTGGCTGAAGATGCCGGAAACATCAGCAGTGTGGGAAGTTTTTAAATTGTCAGAAGATTAAAAAAATGCTCAGTGCCAAATATGCCAACAGAAGTTAGAATATCACGGAGGAACAACAAGTTTGTTAAATCATCTAAAATAAGCAAGTATTATGCTTATCCGCTCGGTAGGCTATGCTATGCATTAGGCCTATGCTAGGCTAGCCCTATTTGTTGGCGTAGCCTAGATAAAAAAAAAAAAAAACATTTAATAGCTTAATAATTATTACATACCTATTATTACAAAAGAATCTTTTCCAAGGCGGGCTATATCATTAATAAAACAAGAAATTCAATTCTGCTGAAAAATGTGGACAAGCTCGTGTTGCTGGCTCAAAACTTGAAGCAGGCTAAGGAAAACTTTTATAAGTCGACTATTTAAAATATAGCTCGTTGCTATCGCTCGTTTAATTTATAAAAAAAAGCACTAACGTTACTGTGAGCGTTATTTATTTATTGAGGTTATTTTAATTTTAAGGCTATTTTTATCAGTAGCAGGTATGACTAAGGCTATAGGCTATTTATTTGTTTGACACGCCCCGAAAATAAACGGGCTATTGTCGGATTTGTATTTATTTTTTGATGATAATGTGAGTTTGTTGTGTATTTTGACCGTGTGAACTAGGGCTGTCAAAAAATATTCGAAGTTTGAAAAAACTATTAGAAAATCTTTCTTTTTTTAAAGTTCAAACCTAAATTTGAGCATTCAAATATTAGTTTTGGATCCCGCGTATTGTAATTAACACGCAGGCTTTAATTTCATGCGGCGAATCATGTTCATGCACGCAAAGTTCATTTCCTGTGCTAACGTTACTTCCTCTGTCAACAAAAAACGTTCTGCCCTGGACCCAGGGAAAGTGGATCGTCTGGTTTTCCTTGCTAATAACCTCCGATGATACTTTCAGCTCTGTTGACACCTAATGTTACTGGTCAGCTAGCCAGTCCCTTTTTTCACTGTGTTCAACAGATCTGGTCAGCTAACAATTTAGGCTAAATAATGTTCCCATGGCAGGCTATGTTTCCTTTCTTTTCTGAAGATTTTGATAAAATTGGATGATTAAACAAGTTAAACAAACTAAACAGAGTAAGTAATTTATGTTGTTTTAGGCTACAGGTATTAGCCGTTTGAATAGTTTTTGTGTTAAGAAATAAACAGGGATTTCCTATAAACAATCATTTCCCGATGATTAATAAATGCCGATGTGTGGCAAATTACATCCACGTGAAAGTGCTTTATTCATTTGCGCATTAGGCTATAGAAACTGCAGGGGGCTCATTTATATGCATCATCGCAGGGATATCGCAGGGATATGCATCATCGCAGTGTGCGATGATGCATATCCCTAGGGAGGTCAAACTGATTTTTCAGAAAACAGAGTTTGACAGTTTATTCTAAATCTGTAATAGCACTTTCCTTTAATACGATATTAAAAAATTAGCTGCTTCCCTCAGCAAGTAGTAACTATCATTGGGGAGAAAGGATCTGTGTCCTTTTTGGCCAATCATGTTCTGTTTCAGGAAAAGACATTAAGAAGCAAGAAATTAATGGATGTTCGATATTCATTTTTAAAACATAAATCGAAAAATGAGAATCAATTCGTTATTTGTGTTGCTGACTGATATTAAACATACATTACATGAACTGAACTAGCTCTCGATTTTAAAGTTTATGGTATTGTGTTCGGTTTTTATTAGGCCTATAACAAAAAGTTTATATTTTTTTATAATGACCCAATTGACTTCGGTTCGTATTAAATCGTATTAAAGAAAACAGCTGTTATTTTCTGATAAGTTAGGGACTTATATGTTGCTATTTGAGTAGCATTTATGACATTGTGAAAAATAAACTGTTTGCTTGCTGAAAAATAGCCGAAACTGGTTTGATGTCCCTATTAGGGTCTTACGGGTTTTATGCTGCAAATTGTTGTAATAATTTTTAAACAAGAGAGTTACCAGATCGATAAAAATATTTGAATGGCTTCTATGCTGATACCAGCCCAATATCAGCTGGTATTAGGGCTTTATTTTTCCCAAATACTAATTTTATCTTTATTATTTATTTTAAAATCACAGAACTGAGCTCATTTTAAGATTGCGAATCATCCCGAAATGCTACGTGGGGTGACATCAAGTACAATGCAGAATGGTGGAAGCTGTCCTTATGAGGAAAAATTACACTCTGCTGCCCCCTACTGGCAGAATCCTGCATGCATTTCCTTCTGGCCGGCAGAACTGCTGCCGCAGAGGCAAATGCGTCAACTGAAACCAGTGACCACTGTAACATGAAATGTGCAAAAACTGAGTTTGAATCTTTAGCTCAAGTATAATAATCACACCGATGACAAGGTTTAATAAAATAGAATTATTAAAACAAACAAACATCTAAACTAAAATCATTAAAGGTTAAATGAAGGAGCATAATGAAAGGGTACTAGCTGTGCGTGTGTGTAGTCGTGCGTGTTCACCAGCACATGTGGTGCCTGAAAACAATGGCTCCTCTGTTGTGGAGCTAATTATGAATCAGCTTTTAGCATGTGCTGCTATATCTGGCCTGGAAATGAGGGGATTGCATGTACAAACAGGGAACTGAAGTTAGCTACATCAAGCTAATCTCAGTGCACCTTTGCATTCTAAATATATCACACCTGCATTCTGCCTGTAGAAAAAAGCCGGTTTCCATCCTGGTTTTCTTCTGTACTAGCTGGAAAGCTGTGCTGGAAGGTACATAGACTACATGCATTTACTATTTGCTATGTTGCAGAACGATAGCAACCATGAAAGTTTGTAAATAAACTGATCCATCAGCTTTCTTTAGGCTTGTGTCTTGAGCCTGTACTTTGCACATCTCTCCTGTTGAACAGCAAGGAGAAGAATGGCAAAGAGACAGTCAATGTGATTCTACAGGTACCCAGTCAATGTAATCAATCTGTTTGTAATGTGATCGTGACATCAGTCTGTGTTGATTTGAAATGACGCCCAGTCCTTATACCAGTCAGTTCTGGAGTGAGGTCTATAGTTGAATTTCACTGAAATTTAATAACTTACCTAATTTACACTTTGAGCATG